>NC_058409.1:139670982-139725137 GCF_002201575.2 Neomonachus schauinslandi | reverse complement strand
AAGAAAGAAAGAAAGAAAGAAAGAAAGAAAGAAAGAAAGAAAGAAAGGAAGAAAGAAAGAAAGAAAGAGAAAGAAAGAAAGAAAGAGAAAGAAAGAAAGAAAGAAAGAAAGAAAGAAAGAAAGAAAGAAAGGCAATAAAGGAAACGCTGCCCATTTGCCTTATGGTAGCAGGTGTTTTGGCTCCTGGCATGTCATCCCTCAGCCCACGTTGGTTTCAGCCCCAGCCACGTGGCACTTCTTAGCTATAGTTGTTTGAACACCTCCTCTTCACTCAGTTGGGGAGGGAGGGATGACTGCCCCCAGGTTACGGGGATGTCTGAACACATGACACCTGGCCCTGGACAGATGAGACGGGCAGCAGTCTATTAGCCACATACACTCATGCCCCAGGGAAGAAGGCACACGGGGGCTGCACTCAGGAACGGAGTGAGCGAGCAGGCTGTAGGAGGCAGGCTTGTGGTATCGAGAGGGTGAGGTGTCCCCTGCTTCCCACCGGAGAGTATGAGCTTGTTTGAATAATTCTGTGGTCTGGTAGGAACCCAAAGACAGTACTCAGGGATGAGCAGGAGCAGAGGCTGGTCCTGTGATAAGCAGGTGGTTGGGCTAGGGGAACTCACACATGGAAGCAAAGTTGGTGGAGGGAGACTTGCCCTCTCAGTTCCCGATGTTGAGACAGCACATAATACTGAGCCTTAATCTCGGGCCTTCCACCAAGCTGGTGGGCATTGAGCAAGCTCACACTCACATGGAGCTGATGGCATCCCACACACTGAGCTTCCTAACATTTGTGCCTTTGAGTCTTCTTCTATGTGGCTTCTCCCAGCCACTGCAGAACAGGAGCAGTGGATGAAGACTCCAGGAGCCTTGTCTTCCAGTGGACAGTCCTGACCGTACTCTGTGTACCTTGCATAGATCCCACAGAACATAGCCCCACATGCCCACAGCAGCAGCTCGATGACACACCTTAATATTGGCTTTTCTTCCTTCCCTGTCTCATGTCCCCAGTCCCTCACTTCTGCTTCCTAGATCAGCTCCCAAATAAATATCAGGGTCTGCCTTTCAGGGAACCCAAAATAAGACACCTCCCTGTACCTGGACACAATTTTATAAAGTTTTTATGAGGTTTTATGTCTTGTACTTTGAGAGGACAAAGCTTAAGAGAAGACAAACAGGCTGAGGATGTCAAAGTAGGAATGTGGGAAGACCTGGGGGTCCTTGGTGACATCCCCAAGATGCCCCAAGATGCTCCTTCCCTTCATTCTTGTTGGAAGGAGAAGATAGGCCCCCATTCCATTGTTTAGACCATATTCATTGGAGCACCCTAAGTGAGCCCCAAGATGTTCCAGAACATCCATGTCCATAACAGGCAAAAGAAGGGTTTTAATTTCAGACCAGCGAAGCCAGGAGTCTCAGATAAAAGGGCAGCTGGAAGTGTCAGCTGTCACAGACACATCATGCTGGAATCCTGCCAGAGGACACAGAAGTCTTAACGTGCCATCATCTGCCAAAGCCATTCCTCAAGTCACAATATATGGCGAGTGTAACTATTTGTCATACCTTTGGCCATTCTCATTCCATCTTGTCTTCAGCTGTTATTTGAATTTCACTGGCATAACTCTAGCCACATAATTGTGGAGGAAATTCCTTGTCAGAGTTGCACAAGAACAATGAGAGCCACTGATGACTGAGTTTCTCATGAAAACAGCCCCTGGAAAGCAACCACGTTCAAGCATCTCAGCTCTGTGTCAGCCACTGCCATGCCTTTGACATGTGGGGGGTGTGCATGAATCTGTAAAACATTAAATAAGACTGAGGTTCTGGAAACACAGTTCCCTGGTGCGCTCTGTGCTCAGCAATAATGTGAGTGATTAGAGATCTATTTTTACTCTTTGGAAGATACTAATTAGCATTTAGTTTGATTTACCCCAATTAGGCAAATAGTTGTTTAATGAGAAATCTTCACAAGTTAGATGGTTCACGTTACCCTCCCAGGGGAATTAAACCGGCCCCACAAAACCTGGTGGGGGGGTGGTAAGAAGGAGTGTCTCCTATGTATGTATAGGGATTTACCAGCATGAACTATTAACGTATCATGTCAGATTTTAGCGTGTTCTCTCTTGTGCTCCCAAGAACGCCTACAAAAATCCTAGGGACTCCTTAGTTCTCGCTGAATTGTCTTGATTTTCTGTCCCACAATGCTCACTGAACTTCGACCCCAAGTTGGACCGGGGTTGGTACCACGGCCAATAAGGCCCAACCTGTCTTCTGCCTTCAGCATTGGAGCTGTGGGCAAGACATAGCCTCTTTATACTGGATACCCTCAGATGAAAAATGGGGATGGTAACATCTGGCTTCAGGGCCTTTAACCTGTGCTGTCACATAAGGTCCCAAACTTGGAAAGGCCCTGAGTTTGGTTTAATGCTCTGCTGTTGCCATCTTGAAATTCTTTCATGTTTTTGTTGAGATTTTACTTTTTTTTTAAGTAATTTCTGCAGCCAACCTGGGGCTCAAACTCACAACCCCAGAATCAAGAGTCACATGTTCTACTAACTGAACTAACCAGGTTCCCTGCCATCTTGAAATTCCTAAACTTTTTAAACAAGGGGGTCCCACGTTTTCATTTTTCACTTGGCCCCATAAATTGCATAGCCTATCTTGGGGACAGGAAAAAATACACCACAGAGCTTTAAAAGGATTAAAGAAAGGAATATATTTAAAGTACACAACACAAAGCTTCACATAAAATAAGTTCTCAAAAATGGTGTAACCATCCCAACTGGGTAGTTAAATGCAAAATGAATGTACTTTCTCAAGGCATCCTGTGCATCTAAACTAAGACCATTAGTTACATTCTGATTAACATTCTTTAATGAATGCTATGAGTACATCTCCGACCTCAACATTGAATCTTAATTTTCAAATAGTTGACATAGCCTATTTCACTTCCTCCCTATCGCTTGTCAAAAGTTCACCCTCTCCACAGCTCCCATTGATGTGAGAGATGTGTACACCCATAACATCCCTCAGCCATACTGATAGAGCTGACCAAATATTTAATTACCTGTTTCAGTTCAGTCAACTTTCTTCCCTGACCTGACCACTTTTAATTCTTCCCAAATGTTTGTGGAGGTAAACTGTATGCAAAGGACAGTAATGAATTAAAGTGAAGGCATTGATTTATTTATATAAGTTCTTATGTTCACAGACTTCGCTATGTGTCCACAATTCCCCATCCAACAATTCTTAAATCTAAAAAGCCTTAAAAAACTGGAAATAAATTTATGGCAAAAAATATCTGGTGGCAAAATCAAACCTGAAACTGATATGGGGCCATTTGTAGTCTGTTTATGACGATACTTTGGGTATTACATAACATACCACATATTAGACAAACTATCTTTCTAAAATTAAAGAAAAAAAATATGAATTCTAGAACACATCTGACCCCAAAAATGCTCATGAAAGAAATTGAGGAAGACACAAAGAAATGGAAAAACGTTCCATGCTCATGGATTGGTAGAACACATCTGACCCCATGTTGTTGGATAAGACACCATGGCACTGTGTCAGGCTTACACTATCCCTTTTGGAGCTTGCTCCTCAAATGTACTTAATGCCCCTGAACTGTACACTTAAACACATTAAGGACAGGCACTGGAACTTGAAGAAATATTTATACACCAATGTTCACTGTGGCATTATTCACAATAGCCAAAAGGTGGAAGCAAACCCAGTATCCCTCAGGGGATGAATGGATACACAAAACCTGGTGTATCTATACAATGAAACACTATTCAGGCTTAAAAAAAAAAAGAAAGAAAGAAAGAAAATTCTAACACATGCTACAACATAGGTAAATCTTAAAGACATTATGTTAAATGAAGCCAGTCACCAAAGGACTTTGGCTTGGAATACTATAAGATTCCACTTACATAGGGACCTATAATAACCAAAGTCATACAAATAGAAAGTAGAGGGGTGGATGCCAGGGCTTGAGGGAGGGGGGGAATGGGGATTTTTGTTTAATGGATGCAGAGCTTCATTTTGGGAAGATGAAAAAGTGCTGGAGACAGATCGATGGTGGGTGACGATATTTGCACAACTTGTGAATGTACTTAATGCCCCTGAACTGTACACTTAAAAATGGTTTAGGGTGGCACAGTCGTTTGAGCACCCGACTCTCGGTTTCAGCTCAGGTCGTGATCTCAAGGTCATGGGATCAGGCCCCACGTGGGGCTCCAAGCTCAGCGGGGAGCCTGCTTGTCCCTCTCCCTCTGCTCCTCCCCCTGCTCACATGCTCTCTCTCTCAAATAAATAAATAAAATCTTTTTTAAAAAATGGTTTAAATGGTAAATGTTATATGTGTATTTTAGCACATTAAAAGAAAAAAAAAGGCAGGCCCTAGAAGAGTCGAGGCTCAGTGCGTGGGTGCTGAGCTCCCCTGTCCACCTGCTCTACTTCCTGTGGCCCAGGCCACCGCGTGCCTGACCATCACTCTCCACCTCCAGCGACGGCCCCCATGGAAGACCTCCAGCCAGAGGCTTCAGTTGACCCCCTTCCTGGCTCAGCTTCCATCTGGCTTCATTTCCTGGAGTCTCAGCCTGGCTAGCTGGCAGCAGACCCACGTTACCAAGGCACCAGTGCAAATGCCTGTGTCCTGGCCCGGCGGGCACCTGGGACCAGGACATCCGGAATGACCAACAGGCCAGCGTCCAGTGTGCGGTCCCCTCCCTCACACTGTTCACAGCATTAACATGAAGGAATGAGGAACTAGATTCTCATCTAGTTGATCTGAATCCCCTGTGCATTCCATTCCTATTGAGGTTGCAACAATTTAGCATACATCTAGTGGCTCAAAACAACACAGGTATGTTATCTTACAGCACTGGCGGTCAGAAGCCTGAAATGAGTCTCACTGGAATAGAATCACTGTGCGGGTAGGGCTGCAGTCCTTCTGGAGGCTCTGGGCAAGAATCTGTCTCCTCGCCTCTTTTTGCTTCCAGGACCACTGGTATTGGTTGGCTTGTAACCGCTCCCTCCATCTTCAAAGCACATCACTCTGTTCCTTGTCACATGGCCCTCTCTCTCCACTCTGACTCCCCCCCATGTCTGTCCTCTTGGAAGAACCCTTGTCCTTTTTTTTTTTTTAATGTTTTTATTTATTTATTCATTTATGTAATCTCTACAGCCAATGTGGGGTCAAACTCACAACCCCAAGATCGGGAGTCCCACATTCTTCCAACGGAGCCAGCCAAGGCCCCAGGATCCTTGTCCTTATGATTACATCAAGCCCACCCAGATAATATGGGATAATTTTCCCGTCACCAGACTCCTAATCACATCTGCAAAGTCTCCTTTGCTCTGTAAGGTAATATTTTCACAGGTTCCAGGGAGTTCACCCATCCCATGACATCTTGGTGGAGGAGGGCATTTATTCAACCTACCACACACTATTGGCAGGCTAGAGGCTCACACACAAAACTTGAGGTTGGAGCAAGGTACCAAAACAACTCTTGCTGTTAGTTGTGGATCTAGAAGTTAAGTACAGGTTCAGGTCTCAGAGAGAAACAGAGATTCGAGTTGGTGAGTGGCCCAGATGCATCATCCACATGATGGACCTTAGGTGGACATCAGGCCCTGGAGGCAGAGACAAGGGACAGGTTTTCTGTTTCTGGCAATATGGCCACAACATAATCTAAACACCCCCTCACTACCAAGAACTGAGAAGTGCTGAACAAAACATGATAAATAACTTGTAATTTATTTGAGATTTTATTTATTTATATATTTATTTATTTATTTGAGAGAGAGAGAGCATGAGCAGGGGAGGGGGGAGCAGAGGGGGAAGGAGAGGGAGGGAGAAAGAATCTCAAGCAGACTCTCTGCTGAGTGTGGAGACCTACATGGGGCTCCAGCTCACGACCCTGAGATCAGGACAGGAGCTGAAACCAAGACTCAGACGCTCAGCGGACTGAGTCCCCCAGGCACCCCAATAAATAACTTTTTAAATTCATAGCCACCTCCTAAGCAAGTAAGGGATAGCCTCAAGGGCAATAACAAAAATGAAACTGATAATCAACATAGTAAACATGAGGCGATGCAGGGGTTGCTCCATGGAGGTGAGAAAGGTGGCAAGTTTGGATAACTAAGGAATTCATGGGGGGTTTTTTTCTTTTCTTTTTTTTTTTAAGATTTTATTTTTTTAAGTAATCTCGACACCCAATGTGGGACTCAAACTCACAACCCCAAGATCCAGAGCCACCTGCTCCACCAACTAAGCCAGCCAGGTGCCTCAGGAATTCATGTTTGAATGGCCATACTGGGACAGGAGAGGCCTTGGGTCTGTCCCAGGTGGAGATCTAGAACTGAGGCCTCTGGGGTGATCTAAGAAAAAACTCTGCCTCTTGGCCCAGGATGATGACCAATACACAGTGTCTTGGCCTGGACTTGGGAGGGGTCATGAGGAAGATGTGGCCTTCGCTCTGAGTGAGATGGGAAGGGTCTGGAGTAGAGGAGAGACATGGTCTGATCTATGCGCTAACAGAAATGCTCAGCTGCTGTGTTGGGACTAGACTGGAAGAAACAAGTGGAAGCAGGGAGCCCAGGAGGAGGACTACGCAGTGATCAGGGAAGACATGTTGGTGTGCTAGGCCAGAGGTGGCAGCCAGAGAAGTGGGGGCAGATGGTTGGAGTCTAACTATGTATGAGGATAGAATGGATGATATCTGCTGATGGATTAAGATACAGAGTAGGAGAGAGAATCAAGAATGACTGCGAGATCTCAACAATTTTGAGATTTGAGGCAAATTTTTACATTTGGGTGTCCCAATGGAGTTAGTCAGCAGGCAGGAGGACAGGTAAGTCAGGAGCAGAGGGGAGATATGGAGGCTGGAAATAGAAATTTGGCAGTTGTTAATACATAGATGGTATTGGGAGCCACAGGACAGGCCGAGATCACCAGAGGAGGGAGAGTAGATAAGAAAGAGGTCCAAGGATCACACTCCAACATTAAGAGTTCAGAGAAAAGGAGGGACCAGCAGAGGAGACAAAGAAGAATCTGCCAGAGAGGAAAATGCATGTGCTGCAAATCTAGTGAAGAACTGCTTCGAGAAGAGAGAGTGATTAGCCAGATCAAGCACTGCTGGTAGTTCAAGTCAGATGACAACTGAGAATCAGCCCTGAGATTTAGTAACATGGATGTCATGGGATGGGTGAACTCCCTGGAACCTGTGAAAATATTACCTTACAGAGCAAAGGAGACTTTGCAGATGTGATTAGGAGTCTGGTGACGGGAAAATTATCCCATATTATCTGGGTGGGCTTGATGTAATCATAAGGACAAGTGATGGTGATCTTGACAAGAGCAGTTTTGGTAGACTGGCCAAATGAGAGCCTGGCTGGAAAGGGTTTAAAGAGAATGGGAAAGTGTCCATCAAAAGATGAATGGATTAAAAAATGTAGTCTATGGAGTGCCTGGCTAGCTCAGTCAGTAGAGCATCTGACGCTTGATCTCGGGGTCATGAGTTTGAGGCCCAGGTTGGGTGTAGAGATTCCTTAAAAAAATACACACACACACACACACACACACACACACACCGGTCGGGGTGCCTGGGTGGCTCAGGTTAAGTTCCAACTCTTGATCTCAGCTCAGGTCATGATCTCAGGGTCATGAGATCAGCTCCATGTTGGGCTCCATGCTGGGTGTGGAGCCTCCTTGAAATTCTTTCTCTCCCTTTCCCTCTGCCCACCCCCCACACTCTCTCTCTCCAAAATAGATATATACAATGTAATATTATTCAGCCATAAAAAGGAATGAAGTACTGATACATGCTGCAATGTAGGTGAGTCTTGAAAACATTGTAGCAGGTGAAAGAAGCCCGTCACAAAGGACCACATATTGTATGATGCCAATTATAAGAAATATTCAAGCATATTAGTGGTTACCAGAGACCGGGGGTGCCTGGGAGGAGAGGGGAATGGGAAAGAAATGCTTGATGGGTCCCAGGTTTCCGTTTGGAGGGAAGAAAAAAGTCCTGAAATCAGAGAGCGGGGATGGTTGCACAACACTGTGAATGTACTTAACACCATTGAATGGTATACTTTAAAATGCTTACATGGTGAATTTTATGTTGTGTGTATTTTATCACACAAAAAAAATGTTTAAGTGAATGGGAAGAGAGAAATTAGAGAGGCAAACACAGCAGTTGTCCTGTAAACAGGAGAGAAATAGAGCAGGAGCACTGAGCAAGGTCATGAATAGGAGCGCACTGATAGGAATGAACAAGGAAAGACAAAATCAATGATTCGGGGGAGGGAGGAAGGATTGCTGGAGAATGACCCTGAGCAGAGGAGAGAGATAAGCTCAGTTCAGCCACCATAAGAGGGGGAAGGGACAGCGTGTGAGCATAGATTCAGCCTGTTGCTGGGCAGATGCTCAGTGAGGACCTGCGAAGTCTCTCTCTGGGACATGGGGAGCAAGGTCATCCGCCTAGACTGACGATTGCAGAGGAGGTTTGAAATAGTCTTCTAGGAGAGGGGTGGGACTGGCCCAGAGGACACAGTACAACTGCTTGACTGCAGTGAGCGATACTGAACTGATCGTTCATTTCTAATGAGACCTGGTGAGCATCTTGCCCACTCTGCTTCCAACTTTGTGAGGACAGGCTCAGAGCAGGTAGCAAGTGGGTTTAACCAGGGTTCTGGTTTAACCAACAGAGATGGTGAATTTTATGTCAACTTAGCTGCACTCCACTGCCTAGATACTTGGTTAATTATTTGGTCATGTTATTCTAGATGTTTTTGTGAGAGTGTTTTTGGATGAAATTTACATTTAAATCGGCAGACACTGGTAAGGTGGGTTACCCTCCATAAGGTAGGTGGGCCTCATCTAATCAGTTGAAGGCCTTATAGCACAAAGACTGACCTTTTCCGACCCAGAAAGAATTCTTCAACAAATGGCATTTGTACTTGAACTGAAACATGAGCCAGGCCACCCTGCAGATTTTGGACTTGTCAGCCTCCGTAATCATGTGAACCGATGCCTTAAAATAAATCTCTATATGTATGCACATCCTGGTGGTTCTGTTTCTCTGGAAAACCTTGATGGAGGGTGGACTTTCAGCCAGATAAGGACGAAGGTGAGGCCCCCAGAGGGATAAGGTAAACTACTTGTGGTATGTTCAGTGGATTGTGGCCTTCATGGTCTTGAAGGATTTTAGAGTGGGGCATTAGAGCGAATTATGAAATCGATTCCAAACACCTTCAAATCAACATTATGCAAGATAAATATTAAAATAGCTCTGTTTCCATGTTTCTCCAGAATTGCAAGATTGAAGATCCGAAGGCAGGGTGAAATCTGCTACACTTCTGATCTGGAACCCAGGCAGGAAGCAGCCTGAGAACACGCAGGTAGGAGATGGGAGGAGAACGGGCTGCATAAAGAAAGGTCAGAGGGAAGGTCTGGAGAGAGGATGGCCTGACAGAGCCACCACACCCTACCCAGCATGATGGAGCTCCAGGGACATTCCCATAGCTCTGGAGTGGCCAAGTAGTAACTGAGAATTCCATCTGGGGCCTGTTCGGGGTCATCTGGACTGGTGCAAGGAATGCAGAAGGCCAGGAGTGACCGCCCAGAACTAGGAGCCAGAAGGCCATGGCTGGGTGCCCAGGCAGCAGGGGGAGGGCGCCAAGCTCCCAAGAGCAATCAGTGTGCCCAGAAAGTAAGACAAGGCCCCACCGAGGGACCAAGCAGGAAGTCATACCTCTCCTCCTCAGGAGAACAAGCTGCCCGCCATGGGTGCCCTGATGTTCCAGAAGTTTCTTGCTGCCCCCAGGGACTTCTCCAGGAGGAGGAAGGTGAGAGGAGAAGTCATGTAGGAGGAAAAGGCCTGATAGGAACTGTGAACTTTGAGGTGATAGAGAAATTCACCCAAAAGAGACTTTTGCTTTTAACCAGAAAATAGAGAATTACTCTGAGTGGCGAAGTGACTCTTCTGAGTGGAAATGGAGGAAGATTGTTATGGAGATTGTTCCCACTGAATGGAAAAGGCCGTGTCTAACGAATTCCAGAAGCCTGGTTACCCTTCTGCATATCTGAATGGTGACTCTGAATTCCGATCCTACTCAGTGTCAAAGGGCTGATGCTACTTAAAATAGCTCTATATGCTGAGGTCACAGGAGAGATTCAAAATAATCTTTGAATGGGCTTTAGGGCATCTAATCTAGTGGTTCTCAACCAGGGGCAGTTTTAACACCCAGGAGACATTTGGTGGTCACAAGGGCGAGATGCTCCTTAGGGCATCCAGGGGGTAGAAGCCAGGGTACTGCTCAGCAGCGCACAACGCACGGACAGCACCTCACAACAAAGAATACATGGCCCCAAATGTCAGCAGTGTCAAGGTTGAGAAACCCTGGTCAAATCCAAAATCCTCTTCAGTCACGCATGTCCTCAGAAAAAGTCTCTCCTGCCTCAGCCAGTTTCAGCTTAAGAATTCCTGAGGTCATTCGCCCAGTGACTAAGCAACAGAGGGAGGGTTGGTTCCGAGCTCCGCCTGACTCCAGTCTGTGCTTTTGAAACTTGTCTGTCCCGTGGCAAGGTCAGTCAAAACAGGGACATTCTAGTTGTGGTCCTCAGAATACCCAGACAGTGGAAAGTGAGGAGCTCTGCTGAAAGGCCCCTTTCCCCCAAATCTCTCTACCTGATCCACCCTGCAATGATGCTGGCTGCCCCTCGCTGAGAGTCCACCCCTTTGTGCTGAGGCTCCCTCTTCCCAGGGGCCTCCCATGAAAGTGCAGGGACCCCATATAGTCTGAAGAAATTACAATATAGCCTAAAGATGGTACTGCCTGTTCACTTGGACAAGATACTTGACCCCCTTGTACCTCAACACCCTCATCTGTAAAATGGGAATAATAATTGCATCTACCTCGGGGATTGTGGTGCAGGTGATAGGAATGACTATATGGAAAGCCTGACGCATAGCGCGTACAATTTTGTGGTGTGTGTTAACTGTGTGCTCACGTGTTCGGAGGGGAAATCTGTATGGGCCCTTTAAAAAGCCTGGCAGGAACCCAGGTTTAAAAAAAATGTAGCAACAACAAAAGTGCAGCTTCTGCAGTTTCTTTTCAAGTAAGACAAACTGTTCAAAACTGAACAAGCATTAATAAGTTGAAGTGCTGAAAGCGATGAGTGACTGACTATTCATTTGGTTGCCAAGGAAACCCTCCAGGTTGGAAAAAAAAAGATTGTCGTGGGGGTCGACACAGACTCCGGAAGTGGCCCACAGAACTCTGTCCTCCCTCCGTCACAGGGGTAAAAGCGCGCAAGAGGCTCACGGGGCATTTCAGAGCTAAGCCATGTGGTTGTGAGAAAGCCTCCTGGGTCAGCAGAAAGCCTGCTTCTCTCGGCTAGAGCTTGGCAGATCTCCTTAGGATGGAGAAGAGAGGTTAGCCATGGCCAGGGGAAGCAGCATCGTGTGTTCTCGGGTCCAGAGGACGCTGAAGGCAACAGCCCACAGAGGCTGTCTGCAGGCCATTTGGACTCCCGAGGGTAAAGTATGAGAAAGGTAACTATTTCTCCAGGAAAAAAAAGGGGAAAAAAGGCATGGGGGGAGCAGAGGTAAGAAAGTGCCTAGATGTTGATATTTCTGAAAAATTACTTCCCTATTGTATTCCCTATTTGTTACAGACCTTTCTTATGCTGGTGAAATACACATGAAATTGACCAGGTTAAAGTGCCTGGTTCAGTGGCATGATTGCTTTCCTACTGTTGTGGGCCATCACACTAACTCCAGAGCATGTTCATCACCTCAAACAGAAGCCCTGTTAGCAGTCACTCCACATCTTCCCCTCCTCCCAGCTACCATGAATTGTTTTTCTGTGGCTGTGGCTTGGCCTATTCTGGATGTTTCATATGCAGGGGATCACACAATATGTGACCTAATGTGTCTGGCTTCTTTCCGAGGATGTCTTTCAAGTTCGCTCTTACTGTAACATCTATCAGCCCTATTCCTTTTCACGGCCAAATAATATTCCACTGTATGGATATGCCTCATTTTGTTTTTCCATCCATTTGTTAATGGGCATTTGGGTTGTTTCCATTTTTTGGCTATTGTGAAATAATGCTGCTGTGAAACTTTTCTACATGTTTTTGTTCGAACACTTGTTTTCACTTCTTTTGGGTAGCTATCTAGGAATGGAATTGCTGGGTTATAGGTTAATTCTATGTTTAATTCATCAAGAAATGGCCAAACTGTTTTCCATAGCAGCTGTGCTGTGTTTTCATTGTTACAGATTTTTGCCAAATGAGTTAGGAAGCAATGTTTTTGAAAGGGTAACACCTGGGGCTGGTCAGGGAGCATAGCTGTTAGCCCCTGTGAAAGCAATCTGCTCAAACGGGGAGCAGTGCCGCTTCGAAGAAAGAGGATAGAACTTGAAGCCAGCGTGTGTGGGTTCAATTTCCAGGTCTGACAACTAGTTGTTGGCCACTTGGTTAACCTCCCAAATCTCAGTTTCTTCATCTATAAATGGGGGACATCTGTTTCCTAGGGTTCTGGTGAAGGCTACAGGGTTATAGTAAAACATCTGGCCTCTGGTAGGCTTCCTGGAAGTTCTAAATATTGTCATTATAATGTAAAATGTTATTATCATGTATTAAGAGCCATAAAAGTCATGTTGTTTAACTAGAAAATTCTGCCCTTGAAAATCTATGCCAAGGAAATCAAGTCCCCCATTTCTAATTTTAAAGAAACTCTCAAAACATATGCCCTGTTAAGAATGCGTTATTAGTACTGTTCTTAAATAAGAAGGAATGAAGAAAACCATTTTCTTCAGCACTGCCCTGTGTTCTGGCTTAAGTTCTTGACCTACTCACTCCTTCATTAATTAGGCATTTATTGAGCCTCTACTATGTGCTACGCACCAAGCTGAGCACTGAGAACATAGCACTGAACAAGAGAGACAAAGTTCCTGCCCTCATGAAGCTTATATTCTAATAGGAAAGAAAGAAATTAAACAAGTAATAATAATAGCAAACACTTGCTGAGCACATGCTTTGTATCAAGCCTATTCAAAGCCAGGGTTGGCGAAGTACAGTCTGTGAGCCAAATCTGGCCCATCCTCTGTTTTTGTAAATGAAGTTTTATTTGTTTTGTTTTTTGGGTTTTTTTAAAGATTTTTATTTATTTATTTGAGAGAGAGAGAGAATGAGAGACAGAGAGCACGAGAGGGAAGAGGGCAGAGGGAGAAGCAGACCCCCTGCCGAGCAGGGAGCCCGATGCAGGACTCGATCCCAGGACTCCAGGATCACGACCTGAGCCGAAGGCAGTCGCTTAACCGACTGAGCCACCCAGGCGCCCTGTGAATGAAGTTGTATTTGAATACGGCCATACCCCCTCATTTACGGATTATTGTCCATGGCTGCTTTCACACCACAACAGAAAAGTTGAGTAATTGAGACAGAGACCATGCAACCTAAAACATTTACTTTCTGGCCCTTTCTAGGAAAATATACCAAGCCCTATTCTAAGCACAACAAATCTTAGATGTAAGTGCACTGCTATTATTGTGCCCATTTTGCAGATGAGGAAACCGAGGCACGGAGAGACAAAGTAACTTGTTCAAAATCACGCGTACAGGAAATGAAGAACCCAGATGTACAGTACAGTCTGCTATCAAACGCATGCTTTACGATCTATGCTATATTGCTACCCTATCAAATACTGGGTGATTTAATCACGAATGTAAAAAGTGCTGTGAAGAAGTAGAGTGTGTAGTGCTTCACTAAAGGGTAAAGCCGAGGCTAGGATCTGAAGAAGAGGTTGGCTGGTAGAATTGGATCTTTTTCCAGCTCTAAGGAACAGTGAATGCGGGAAGGTTTTGAGATGAGAAAAAGCTGGCTCATTTAAGGCACAGAAAGAAAGCCAATGTGGGGGCGCCTGGGTGGCTCAGTCGGTTAAGCGTCTGCCTTCACTGGGGCTGATCCCAGGGCCCTGGGATCGAGCACCACGTCAGGCTCCCTGCCCAGCAGGAAGTCTGCTTCTCCCTCTCCCTCTGTCCCTCCCCCGTTCATGCTCACATGCACGTGCTCTCTCTCTCAAATAAATAAATAAAATCTTAAAAAGAAAAAAAAAAAAAAGCAAGCCAGTATGGCCGGAGCAGAAGGAAGAGGGAGTGGTGCCTGATGGATCTGATGAGAGAGACAGATTAGGCAGAGCTGGGTAAAATACTTTAAAGATTTTCAACTTTATACTAAGAACAATAATGAGCCATTGAAGGGTCTTAAGCAAGAACATGATGATATTAGATTTGCCTTTTTTCAAAGATGACTCTGGATACAGTGTGAAGATGAGGCTGGAAGGCAGGGACCAAAAGTGGAAGGAGAGACCCAGTAGAGGGTCTTCCTCAGAGGCTATTGTCAAGGTGCAGAGGAGAGAGAGCAGTGGTTTGAGCTGGGCTAGGAGAGTGGAGAAGGAGAGAAGCAGACAGATTCAGATGTTTGGAGTGGCAGGGGCAGAATGAGGAGGAGTTAGTAACTGATGAACTATGGTGGAGAGAAAGAGAAAGGGTTCAGGGCAGGGTACGTGGCTTCAGCCCTTAGGGTATATTGTTTATAGGGTGCTTCTCTGGAGACTGAATTGTAGCAAGAGAATCTGCTCTAGCTAGTTTGGAAAGGGAGAGGATTATGATGGGGTATTAGCTGCCTAAGAATCTTTGGAAGGAAGAATGGATCAAGTTCTAGGCTGAGTTGCAAGGAACAACCCCTCTGGGGAAGGCAGCAAGGAAGGCCCAGAAGGAAATTGCCTGAGCAAGATGGCAATGCCCTATCCTGCCTCTTCCCTCACACAACCACCCTGGAAAGCAAAGTCCCTGCTGATGCATCTGATTGGTCAACCCTCAGTCAAGTGTCTGGCCCTAGCCACAGAGGAGGCTGGGAAATATTGGGTTTCATTTTTATGTTTGAGTTCTATGTGGGGGGAAATCAAAATGTGAAGAAAGGGTTCTAAGATTCTGGGCTGGTATGAAGCAGCTGGTGGGGTGTGAGGGTTTGGTCACTAAGACAGAAAACACCATAAGAAGAATTGGTTTAGAGGGAAACCAGAGGGTTCAATTTTGGACTCAGTGGAAGTGAGGTACCTGTGATCCCCAGGCGGCAGCTGGAGAGATTGTGTTTCATCCTTATGGCAAATTGTAAAATCCATCTTGTGGTCCACTTGTCCGATTGTCACACTGCAAGAAAGTGGGGAAAACAGGTCATGAATCCAGGACAGTTTGGCTCCCATAGCTATGGGTTTTTTCTACCTCACAAACACTGTCTTCCAACTTTATCATTGTCCTTCTAATCTCTGCCAATCTTTGGTTAATACCATTAATACTTTTTATTCTATTTTGTATTACTCCCGAGGCTAGTAAACACCATGAGTTAACCCAATGGCCTCATTCAAGCTCTAGGAAAATTCTATCAATCCCAGCAGGCTTTTCTTTAGATATGTCATGTTGATTCTACAGTTCATATAAAAATGCGAAGAACTTATAATTTAGCCAAAACCTTTTTGAAAAAGAACAAACTTGAAGCACTTACATTACCTAGATTTCAAGACTACTATAAAGCTACAGTAACCAACAGTGTAGGTATTGGCAAAGGATAATCATAAGATGAATGGAAAAGAAGAGAGTCCAGAGACAGACTGACATCTGTATGAGCAATTAATATTTAACAAAGATGCCAAGGTAATTCAATGGGGAAAGGATAGTCTTTCTCCATATAAATGCTGCTTGAACAACCAGATATCCATAAAGAAGAAAATGAACCTCCAGCCTTACCTTACATGTGACACAGGAACGAAAGGAGATGGGTCACAAACCTAAAGTAAAAGCTCAAACTATAAAATGTCTTTTAAAAAGGAGAAAAAAAATGTTTGTGACTTTGGCATAGACAGAAAGTTCTTAGGACACAGAAAAGCACAAATCATAAAAGAAAATATTGATACAATAGACTTCATCAAAATTCAAAGCTTTTATTCTTTCAAAGATACTGGGGGTTTTTTTGTTTGTTCATTTTTTTTGAAGATCTTATTTTTAAGTAATCTTCACACCCAACATGGGACTCAAACTCACAACCCCAAGATCAAGAGTCATGTGCTTTACCAACTGAGCCAGCCCAGTGCCCCTGAAAGATACTGTTAAGACGATGAAAAGGCAAACTGCAGACCAGGGGAAACAATGGACTTGTCTTAAGAACATAAAAATTTTTACAACTCGATCAGAAGTCAAACAAGCCAATTTTTTTAAATGGGCAAAAAAGATCGCAACTGCCTTCCCTAAAGAGATATACAAATGGCCAAATATGCACATGAAAAGATTCTCAACATCATTAGTCATGGGGAAAATGCAAATTAAAGCACAATGAGTTAACACCAGACACCCACTAGAAGGGCTAAAATTAAAAAGACTGGCAATACCATGTTGGCAAGGAAATGGAGCAACTGGGGGTGTAAAATTGGGCTTTGGAAAACAGTTTGGCAGTTTCTCAAAAAATTAAACATACACTTAACATGTGACCCAGAAATTCTGCTTCTAGATTCTTACCCAAGAAAAATGAAAACATACGTACTCAAAAGATTTGTATATGAACGTTCAGAGGGGTTTTTTTTCAGAGAAATTGTGTTACATTCAAATACTCAGCAATATAAAGGAATGGGACATTGACACAGCGTGGATGAGGCTAGAGGATGTTATTACTAGTTGTCTCAGTCATTTTTTTTTTCATGGCACGTAATCCAAAGGAAATACCTAACAGTGGCGCCTGGGTGGCTCAGTCAGCTGAACATCCAACTCTTGACTTCAGCTCAGGTCATGATCTCGGAGTCGTGGGATCAAGTCCTGTGACAGGCTCCACACTCAGTGGGGAGTCTGCTTGAGATTCTCTCTCTCCCTCTTCCCTGCCCATCCCCGTAAAATAAATAAATTAATTTTTTTAAAAAAAGGAAGTAATACCTAACAGATCTGTTTATTAAGTAGCTGGTTCCAGACAATTTCACAGTGGAAGTCCTCAAGGTGTCCAACAGAAGTCTTCATGCTTCCCTCAAAATTTTAAAATGTTCATGGTCTCTGTGAGTTTGTCTCAGGGTGTCCCAGTGTAGTTCAGCACAGTATGGGAACGAGGAAAAATGATGGTTGCCTAAAGCTGGCAGAGAGGAGAATTAAGGCACTTTGTGGGATGAAGGAACTCCCCTACATTTTGATTGCGGTGGTGTGCTATTGCTTGTGTATACATTGGTCACAGCTCAAGGGCGTGTATTCCTAAAAGGGAGGCGTGTTATTGCATGGAAGTTATATCTCAACAAAGTTGACTTAAAAATAAAGGCCAAAGGGGTGCCTGGGTGGCTCAGTTGGTTAAGCATCTCACTCTTGATTTCAGCTCAGGTCATGATCTCAGGGTCGTGGGATTGAGCCCCACATCAGACTCTGTGCTAGGCATGAGACCTGCTTAAGATTCTCTCTCTCTCCCTCTTCCTCTGCCCCTTCCCAGCTCTCTCTCTCTCTCTCTCAAAAACAAAAACAAACAAAAAAGCACAAATAAAATAAAAGCAAAAGATATCTATTTTGCATATGAAAATACATGTCGTGTGCACAGACATATACACCCACACATACACGTACTCATTCTGCCTGTCCATAGAATCATAAAACTACATTTAGTTATTTTGTTATTGACCCCACTAATTGGCTCTTAGACTCAGTCTTCACCTCCCTTCTTCCCCTGCCACTCCTCCACTCTTGCCAATCAAAGATACTTTCATCATTTCATATATCCAGGAACATTGTGAATCTAGAGTAAAGAGCATGGAGGAAGCCGTAAGTGAGCATTTGTAGACATGAATCACCATTATAAACTGAGGATGTGGTATCAAGGCACACAATATCTTTCACACAGTAGATGCTTATTGAATATTCATTGACTTGAATTTATTGAATTTTTTGAGACTTGTTTTCTGAGATATCTTCTCATTATTCCTAAATAATAATTTGAAAACACCTCCAAATGGCTATCATTTATTGAGCATCTGCTCTTCTGATAGACACAGTGCTTAATGCTTTTTGGCTTTTTTTCATGAAATCCCCCCAACTCTGTGAAATAGATATTATTAGCTTCATTATACGGACCTGGCAACAGAGGCTCAAAGAGGTTAAGTAAATTGATCTGTGTGAAAATCTGAGATTACTAAGTGGGGAGACTGGGATCTATATTCCCAGCTGTCTACCCAAGCAGCTCAGCACCTTTATTATGCCGCTCTTGACTATGCCTCTGAGCTGATTACTGTAAAAGACTAGAACCTCATACTGGGAATCTGACCCTCATCATATTCAAGACCAGAGTATAAGGTGTGCTGTCCCTCTATTCCCTCCTGATGGGTGACGGGTGATAGAGAACACTACTTAAATGTCTCTTGGATTTCACCATTACAAAGTATGGTCCTCTCCTGAAGGATTTTCAGGGAAAGAAAAATCTAGAACCTTATATTCTTCTGATGGACAATATTAGACATTCTAATGCACTCTCTTGTATTATTATGGGATCTTTAGCAGAATTCCAATTACACTAAGAATATTTAAATAACAATGACACCTAGCATTTTTAGATTTTATTACCATTTATGATATGTCCATCCCCTGGTGGTCTTCCCAACCACCATATGATATCACCATCGATTGGACATTGTTGTTGACTCTCCATAATCTATTCCACCCCAGGTGATTTGTCTGAGTTCATCAGAGTAACCCCATTCCTCAGGCCAGTGAGTGACTCAGGAATGGACATGTGACCCAACGTAGCCAATCAGATGTGAAGAAACATCTTAAGCATGATCCAAGAAAAGCCATGGGAAGAAAGGATCTCTTGTTGCTCCACTGGATGTTACCATGACTGGATGGGACATCTGGAAGTGCCACAGCCTTCCTATTCCAATACCAGCCTGAGAATGACGATGACACAGGATGCCAGAGCTGAGAAACAGAGAGAACCTGGCCTTGGTGATTCGGAGTCAACTCCCCCTAGAGCCATTTTGCCTCCAGCTTTCCTCGTATGTAAGATGCCAGATGTCCTTATTGCTTAAACCATCTTGATTCCTGTTTCTACCACTTGCAGCAGTAAGGATCCCGATACTTTAGCCCCAACGGAAACTCCAAGAGGTTAAGCAGTTTGCTCTACATCACATTGTTAGCGTGATCAAAATTGGAACTGGAATCCCAATCTCCTATCAGCCAGGTCATCTTTCACTCACCAGCTGCTGTTAATTGGCAGAAATGATCTTACCCATTTTGATGAATATCAGCTGACTTCTCAAAATATCATTTTTGTTGTAAAAAGATGAAACCCTTAGCTAATTTAAAGAGAAAATCCAGGAAAATAAATGTCTGTTGAATAATGTGATGCATAATGTAGATGCTTGCTTTGATATTATTTTATGATAGCAATTAACTTATAACTGAAAATATTTGGTTTCATTTAATACGTGAAATAGCACCATCTCCTTTAGATATATACTAAAGACAAACGTGTTGTTGTTTTTTAAGTAACATTTGTGAGAAAAATCTGCTGGGAAAGATTCTTTCTCATGGTAATTCTTAAATCCTACAAAAATAAAATATGATAATCATTTTTTTTCTACACTACCAATATGTAAGTTGACTTTTTTTCTTATTTTCTTCAAGTTTTATGCTTTACCCTTTAGCAAATGTTTACAACAAATTTTCATCTGGCTAAAACTTTTTTTTTCATCTTTGGAACATTTCCTATAGCCCATAGTTTAATCTTATCTTGGGATCTAAAGCTGGAAGGGGCTCAGACATCTGCTAATTTATCTTCCTTCCCTGCAGCAGGTAGGCCTTGGCCTTGGATGAAGTGAGTGCGTGCTGCTTTCCCCAGAAGAGAAATTAGCACTAGCACCATCACTATCAAAGTGCCTTCTCACTGGGGGACTCTTCTCAGGTCTAACATAAAGCTTACATTGTACACTTCAGACTTGTTTCCCCTTAAAAAAAATGAATTATTTAAGAGAGAGGGCGGTGCGGGGAGGGACAGAGAGCATCTTCAAGCAGACTCCCCACTGAGCACAGAGCCCAACATGGGGCTTGGTCCCACCACCCATGAGATCATGATCCAATCCAAAACCAAGAGTTATCAGGTACCTGGCTGGCTCAGTTGGTCAAGCATCTGCCTTCGGCTCAGGTCATAATCCCAGAGTCCTGGGATCAAGCCCCACATCAGGCTCCCTACTTAGTGGGGAGTCTGCTTCTCCCTCTGCCCCTCAACCCACTCATGCTCTCTCTCTCTTTCACACACACAGATAAATAAATAAAATCTTAAAAAAAAACACAAACAACCAAGAGTCAGTCACCTAACCAACTGAGTCACCCAGGCACCCCTGCTCCCTCTTTTTTTGTACTTCCACAGTTGACTAGAGCCTCTCTCATCCTGGATTAAATTGCAAGTACTTTGCCCAGATGCCCCTTGATGCCTCTTCACTGTCTTTGCTCAGGCGTCTTCCATCTCTCGTGCTGCCCACTGACCACCCAGGGCTACCTGCCGACTCCTATGACAACCTTGGCATCCAGGGCCATGGCCGAAGCCTCCTCTGATATGAGTCTCTTTATAATTAGACTACATGTCCTAGTCTGCTGGTTCAGTGCTGGTGTAGGCCAGTTGTTCGGCACAATTTCCCTCTCACTCAACAGTGTCTTGGTTTGCTTAAGA
Source organism: Neomonachus schauinslandi (assembly GCF_002201575.2). Taxonomy (NCBI): domain Eukaryota; kingdom Metazoa; phylum Chordata; class Mammalia; order Carnivora; family Phocidae; genus Neomonachus; species Neomonachus schauinslandi. Next base: position 139,704,385 of record NC_058409.1, on the reverse strand, counting down.
AGTTTTATGATCCTCTTATTTATAGAATAAGAAGCATCAGGGTGATTTCCCTGAACCTCCCAGCTTACAGGGCCCCACACAGCAAACAGAAGAGATCAGACATAGTGACTCAGCATAGGGTGCTCTAGAACCGTGCTGTCCAATATGGTAGCCAATAGCCACATGTGCTATTGAGCACTTGATATGGGGCTAGTCCTAACTGAGTTCTGCTGAATGTGTAAAATACACTCCAGATTTTGAAGGCTTAGTACAAAAAAAGAATGTAAAATATCTCATTAATAATTTTTATATAGAAATTATATTTGGGGTATGTCAGGTTAAATAAAACATATTTATTAAAATTAAGTAAACTATCATTAGAATTAAAGTATATTATTTAAATTACTTTGCTTTTTTAATGTGGCTACTAGAAAATTTAAAATTACACATGTCGGCGGGGGGCACCTGGGTGGCTCAGTCGGTTAAGCATCTCACTCTTGATTTCAGCTCAGGTCATGATCTCAGGGTCATGAGATCAAGCCCCACGTTGGGCCTTGAGCTCAATGGAGAGCCCGCTTGGGATTCTCTCTCTCCCTCTCCCTCTGCCCCTCCTCCTGCTCATGCTCTAAATAAATAAATAAATAAATAAATAAATAAATAAAATCTTTAAAAATAAAATAAAAAACACATGTGGCTTGCACTTTGTTTCTGTTGGGCAGTGCTGCTCTATACCCAATGACTCACCCCCAGCAGTGGTTCTCCTCGACTTTCTTTCTCCTTTCCTACATTAACATCGTGCTGCCAAGGGGTGGATAATAACAGTTTTAGGTATTACTCCTCCCAGATGGTACTTGCCTGGTGACCAGGTCCACTGATAGTGCACAACCCTTACTAAAGTTGTTACAGGGTGGAAAATGCACTATTCTCCAGTTAGGAGATTGGAATTCTAGACCCAGCACTACTTCAGTGTGAGCTTAGCTGAGACACCAACCTCAAAGGACCTCAGATTTCCCTTCCATAAAAATGAAGACTTGGAGCCAGACGACCACTGAAGCCGCTTCAAGTCTCTTCAAGGCCTGAGCCAGTGAACGAACACTATGGCAATTTCAGGGATACATGTAGGGTTGGTGGAGGACTGTGATTTAGGAGGAGCCCTTGGGTTGCCTCTCAGATCATACTATGAGCATGCCTCCCTGCCCCAATCAAAGTGGCCCTTATACCCAGAATATCCACAAATTATACCCCTTGCCACAATGGCCAAGTCAGAAACCAGTATTTGGATAAAAAAAGTTTTACATACTTTTACATACTGGTGATAATGCAGGCTAAACAAAAATACAGAGGATTAGGAGGGCTTTGAAACTCAGAGATAATGGATCCATTATAGGTCATTGAGAGAAGTGAAGATTATTTTTGAGAAACAATAATCCTCCCCTTTCCCAACAATTTTTCTGGAAAGTGTATATGAAGAATGTTGTAAGATAGATGGAACTTTCCCATAACAGCAATATTGTAGTTGGGAGTTTCATTTCTGACCAATGACCACATTATAATAACCACAGATACTAGGGTAATAACAATGTGTAGGGTCAATACTCCCAGGAGGCATTACATTTTAAAAGAAAATTTGTAGGGGCCCCTGGGTGGCTCAGTCGGTTGAGCGTCTGCCTTAGGCTCAGGTCATGATCCTGGGGTCCTGGGATCAAGTCCCGCGTTGGCTCCCTGCTCATCGGGGAGCCTGCTTCTCCCTCCCCAACCACCCCCCACCCCGCTGGTGCTCTCTCTCGCTGTCTCTCTCTCTCAAATAAATAAATAAAATCTTAAAAAAAAAAAAAGAAAATTTTAGGGGTGCCTGGGTTGGTTGAGCGTCTGCCTGATTCAGGTCATGATCTCAGGACACTGGGATTGAGCCCTGCATCAGGCTCCCTGCTCAGTGGAGCCTGCTTCTCCCACTCCTCCCTGCTCTAGCTCTCTCTCACTATCTCCATCTCTCTCAAATAAATAAATAAAATCAATTTAAAGATATTTTTTTAAAAAAGAAACTTTGTAAACACAAATGAATTTCTAGTCTGTGGAACCTGGCAGCTAGGTTGGCTGAGGACAGACCCTTCTGAACAGAGGTGTTTTCCAAGGTGCTCATCCCTTCAGGGCTGCTGCCAGACCCCAAGAAGGCAGGTGAATTGACACCAGAAAGCCAGTGTTCTGCTTCTAAAAGGCCCACTTGGTTTAGCAGATCAGCAGACTCTTTGAGGGACGTGGAACAAAGTTTTGAAGAAGCAGGATGGATGCGAGGTCATCATCCAGGCTCTCTGGGTAAGAGGATGGCGTCCACATGAACCAATTGTTGAGTAGCCAGGAGGCACCTGGGGATATAGGACAGAAAAAGGAAGGGAGATTCCTAGGCACCAGAGGCCAGAACGGGGCTAACAGACGAGTGAGGGACCGGCCAGGGCCATGAGGAAGACAGACGACCTCACTGGAGGGTCATTAGAATGCCAAAAGCATAGACAAACGTAACTCACTTCCCGGCCAAGGGCCAGCTCCATGGCTTCTGTTGGTGTGCGTTTCCTTTCATTCAGGGTATCGGTGACCTCAGAAGAATGTGAAAAATATGTGCAGCCTTTAGGGAGTTGTTTCTCCTGTGCTCTACCTAAAGGGTTAACCTAGTGGGACGCAGAAGCCAGGCAGTACCCCCACTACTGTGACACCTGACTAACCCTGATCAAGGGAGAGGATGCAGAACAGGAGATACGGACATTCTGAAAATCATGGACACCCGACCAGAGGCCAAGTCAAAGAAGGAAAAGGAAACAAAGGGGGTAATAGAAAGTAAAACATGGCACAAGTGAAGGACGCCTGGATGACTCAGTCGGTTAAGCATCCAACTCTTGGTTTCCGATCTCAGGGTCGTGAGATCGAACCCTGCTCTCAGAGGGGAGTCTGCTTGACATTCTCTCTCCCTCTCCCTCTGCCTCTCCACCCGCGCTCTCTCATTCTCAAATAAATAAATAAATCCTTTTTTTAAATGGCAGGAGTGAGAAGGAAGGGGAAAAGAAAAAGAGAAAGGGGGAGAGGGTTGGGAAACAGAACAAAGGAGACAGGAAGGGAAGAGAAGTTCAGAGAGACAGACTCTGCAGGTCCTGGGACAAGGATTGGAAGAAAGTGGTCCCAGTCGCGGCTTGTTACTAGTTGCACTTTCCTGACAAGTTATCACTGGGAGCCATTGGAATCTTACCTATTTCTCAGAGCTCATCAACTGCTTTCATACTTGAGAATGGACAGCCAGTCTCCAACCAGCAGCCATTCTTTGGTCTACACCGATGTGCCCACAGCAATGCAATCCACTGATTTGGATCACTTCAGAGAAGGAACGAAACCTTAAAGCCCCCTTCACAGAAACGTAAGGCTACCAGGTGTTCCGTATGGACCGGGATGCAGAACCTACACTGAGGACTCTTACGTCAGTGTACCCCCACGCCCCCTGTGGACTAGACATTTTGAGATGAGTAAACGGAGCTGCCACGTAATACCGTGAATGGTAGAGCTGAGCTGACATTCGTTCTTGCTGCTGTCTGACTTCAAACACCAGGCTTGCGGCTTCACATCGCACTGTCTTCTTGAGAGCCAGGCTCTATGGTAGCAGCTGCAGTTTGGGGTATGCAGGAAAGGGTGGAGTCTTTATGAGAGTTTTGGGTTAATGATCAAAGCCAGGCCTGACCTACCTCTATTTAGCCCTTACGAATAGGCCATTGTCTGACTCTCAATCCAATTCCTTCATTGGTGGTAATGGCATTACATCTTCCTTGAGGTCACAGCATTTCTGCCCTTCGACTTTTCTAGAAATCTGAGAATGGCGTAGAGGTTTGAATGAGGGGTCTCCCCAGAGGCATTTCCCATGCCTCTGAAAAAGTTGCCATATTTCACCAAGTATTGGCTCTTGGCATCTGAGCCAAATCAAGTGGTAAATAAAAATGTAACCCTAGGGACACCTGGGTGGCTCAGTTGATTAAGCATCCGACTCTTGATTTCAGTTCAGGTCATGATCTCAGGGTCATGAGATCCAGCCCTGCATCAGGCTCTGCACTGGGTGTGGAGCCTGCTTAAGACTCTCTCTCCCTCTCCCTCCACCACCACCCCCCACCCCCGCTCACTCGCACACACATGCTCACTCTCTCTTTCTCTCTCTCTCAAAAAAATGTAACCCCAGGACAGCCCCCATTGCTATCAAACACTCGAATTCTGATTCCAGCCTGGTGGGGGCTTGAGTTCGTCAGGTCACCTACAACGGGACAGCCTGGTACAGCTCATCCCCTTGAACCCCCCAAAATCAACATGAGGTTTCACTGCCTAGACTTCCAGAGGCCATGGATGTCTCTGTACCCTATGTCACCATCATCTCCTTCAAGCCCCCTGAACCCAGCATGCCCCCTTCTCAGGACACTATTCCTCTCTGAAGGAGAAAGCCCTTCCATCCAGTCTCTTTGTGTGTCTCGCAAACCCTGGGAGGCTTCATTAGTGCCAGCTCCTGCGGGCTGTGCAGAGGGAAGGCATGGGCCTGGTCGCTGGGTTACCTAGGATGGGGAGCCCCAATAGTTCCACTCTGTCTCTCCTTTTCATCTGCCTCGGCTCTCCCCCGGGCTCCTTCTATAACCACACCTTTGACCCCACTTCCTGTGATATAATGACCATTCTCCAGCTCTGCTCAAGCGTATGTGCTTTTTTCTTGACTTGCTTTCCAACAACAAAGGGTCCCCAGGTTAACTGACAAAGCTTTTTAGTGTTCCCAAATTCTCAGCGGATATTCACCTTTGGGATTCAAGGGTGAGAAATAAGAATTCTCAGAAATTCCGAAAATCAGAAGCTATTATACACTTTTTCATAACATTTGTTGATGTAAAAAAACAGTGAAACAGGGCGCCTGGGTGGCTCAGTTGGTTAAGCGACTGCCTTCGGCTCAGGTCATGATCCTGGAGTCCCCGGATCGAGTCCCGCATCGGGCTCCCTGCTCGGCAGGGAGCCTGCTTCTCCCTCTGACCCTCCCCCCTCTCATGTGCTCTCTGTCTCTCTCATTCTCTCTGTCTCAAATAAATAAATAAAATCTTTAAGAAAAAAAAAACAGTGAAACATAAGCTTATTTCCTTTCTTGATACAATGAAAATATTGTCAATTTTACATAGAACTGAAACCTACAGAAAATATTCAAACACTGGGAAACACCAGCAAATGCTATAGGACGGTGTTTGAATCGCATGATATTTGGACCTCCCAGCAAGGTTGGCAGCACTGCGCTCACTTCCCAGAATTGCTGTTTAAGGGTGTATTTTGTTTCCAAACTTACTATTTCTTGTAACCCTGCGCATAGCATTTGTATAAAGCCCACGGTGCATTTGAACTTCTTAGCATTTCTTTTATTTGCAGGAATGACTTGTCACTGGCAGGAGACAGGGCCACGAACACACACACAACAGCTATTTGTGAAGACTGACTGAGTAGATCGTGACTGCTTCTCTCCTAAGTTCTCTCGTCTTTCCAGAAGTGTCGACCTGACCCTGTGAGCCCTTTGCCATTGCTCCGTGCTCCTGCTTTCGACCGGACTTCAGCGGACTCCTAACCAGCAATGTCTCCAGGTGGATTGTTAAGCTTTAATTCTCACATAAGAATGATCAGTTTTCCCCATTTCTTGTCTGATTTTATCCTCAGGATTCGGGATTTGGAAAAACATAGGAACTTTCCAAGAAATGCTGGGAAGGAATTCCTGAATGAAAACCACTTCTTCCTCAGCCATCGAGAAGGAATGGCGCCACAGTTTCTAACAGCCAAGTCCCTCGGCTGATAGTCGAGGAAGTGATTTGAGCCCTCCCACTACATGAAAAGCCATGAATTTTTATTTATTTTTGAGAGGGTGTCTCCAAGCATCTGTTCACTTTTTAACTTGTTTATGTAGTTCATTGACTGTCTACTCTGTGTCAGGCCTAGCTGAGCAGGGAGCCCAATGTGGGGCTTTTGTCTCTCCCGGGACCCTGAGATCACAACCTGAGCCCAAGTCAGACCTACTGAGCCACCCAGGAGCCCCCAACAATGTTTTTTAAATCCATTTTAGGAGGGTACACATAGTATTATACCATTTATTTAATTTTAAACACTAGGTAAAACTACATATTTATATGTGAGTCTGTTGTATGTAAAGTACAAAAGCATGAACTGTGGCAACACACATCAGATTTACAAAAGTAGTGACAAGGACGTGGGACCATCCAGGAGTTGTATGGAGGAACAAATGAAAAGCTCAACATTATCTGTAATGACCTCTTATTTTTAAAAAATACAAAGTAAAGGGGCACCTGGGTGGCTCAGTGGGTTAGGCATCCCACTCTTGATTTCGGCTCAGGTCATGATCTCGGGGTCATGAGATCGAGCCCAGAGTCAGGCTCTGTGCTCAGCCCAGAGTCTGCTTGTCCCTCTCCCTCTGCCCCTCCCCCCACTGCGCACTCGAGCTCTCGCTCTCTCAAATAAATAAATAAATAAAATCTTTTTAAAAAAAGGTAAAATCAACAATGTTAGCATTTATTAATTCTGGATTGTACATATGTTGATTGTGTTTTTAATCTGTGTTTTTCTGAATGTTTTTAACTCTTCAAAAAGTGTTAAAGAATAAGAGAAAAATCCAATCTGCACTCTGACATATTGCCTGGCTGGTACCTTAGAAAAAGCAATAACACTCCCACAAAAAAGAAATGATAACTATGGAACATGATTCCCACAGTGGTAATTATATTGTAATATGTAAGTATACCAAATTAATGCATTGTGCACCTTAAACTTATATAATGTTATAAGTCAATTTTCTCATTTTTTAAAAAATGGAATAAAATTCAACATAAATTGAAAAAAAAAGAAAGAAAAGCAGTAACATGGACCTCTGGCCCTCAGAATCCCTAAGAGACCCTCCTCGTCCCTGCCAACAATCACACACACACACACACACACACACACAACTATGCACACACCCCACCTACTAAAGAGATAGGGCTTTGGATCTTTCAGTCGCTTGGTGAACCCAGGTAATTATAGTCTGAACGTAAGACCTCAGAGATCCACGAGGCCTCCCTGCATAGTGTTTACAAAGGCCGGACTGCCCGCATTTGTGAAGCACCATCCTCGGGGAGGCTGAGACACATCTTGGGTATTGCTGCTGGCAAATAACAAGGTCAGATTTCAGACCTCCAGCAGCGGGGCGCCTTTGACCTTCCCAGAGCCAGGCTAGCATAAGCTTCTCTTAGAATTAATTTCACTAATGCCCTTAATTTGGCACTTTGAATTAAACATTATGCCAGAAACAAGATGTAAACTTTAGAGGTATTCTCTTTGGCCTCAAGGAACTCACTTTCTAGCAAGTGATATACACACACACCAAATCCTAACATAGTGCAACCAATATTAGCTTTGGTGGAAGTGCTTAGATACCGAATGCATCAGGATAAGCCAGGATGTGTGCGGTAACAACTATGTTCTTCAATCTCCACGGCTTGCCCCAGTAAAGGTTTATTTCTCATTCACAAGAAGCCCGAGGCAGGCCAGGCAGCTCCTCTGCCCAGGAAAACGGTATAGTGCACTATATTCGTTTCCCAAGGCGACCTTAACAAAGCGAGGGTCTCAAAACCACAGAGCTGATTGTCTCACCATCTGGAGGCCAGAAGTCTGAAGCCCAGGTGTCGTCAGGGCCATGCACCTTCCTTGGCCTCTAGGGAAGGATCCTTCCTTGCCTCTTCCAGCTTCTGGTAGCCTCAAGTATTCCTGGGTTCGAGGCAACATAATCCCAGTCCCAATGTCTGCCTCCACCTTCACTTGGCTTTCTTCCCTCTCTGTCCGAATTTCCCTCTTCTTATAAGCGCATCAGTCATATGGGATTAGGGCCCACCCTAATGACCTCATCCTCCATAACTCGATGATACAATTCAACCCACAACACACACATAGCTACAAGGTCATGGCAGCAGGACAGAGAGCTGGAGGGTACCACGGGAAGCGGTCAAGGGCTTGGTCTACAGGGGGCTAAGTTACTTATGTACATCTCCCACTGACCCAAACCTGGTCACACGGTCCCAGCCTGACCGCAAGGGAGGCTGGGAAATGTGGAGGAGCGCATGGCTATTTGGTGAGCATCGGTACATCTGTGACCTCCCCTGTTTAGGAGAACAGTCTTTATTCCTCAGCCAGTGGGAAGCCACAAGCTGGGGAGGGCAGGGCAGGGGAGGGGGGCGTGAAGAGGGGTATAGACAAAAGCAATTCATGTCACTAGACGATCAGTGGAGATGCTGTAGAAATCCAGAGTGCAGAGGATGAAGACCCGCAACAAACTGTAGTGGAAAGGAGAGAGGAGGAAACGGGTTTGATGAAATTTTCCAAGGTAGAATCAGACCACCAGCCAGAGGGGAAGAAAAGGGACTCATTTTTCTGACTTGCAATTGCTTCCCATCGTGACATTAAAAGAATACATTTTGCTTGGGGGAAATTCTTGTGAAGACTTTGCAAAGTTGCACAAAGCAAAATCTCCAAAACCAGATCATTTTGTCAAAACGGTCTCTATTGCGGATACCACCCGAGCTAATGAAGTCTTCGCGTGTAATGAAGCCTAGGAAGGAGGTGAAGGTGCAAACCTGAACCAGAAACATCTCATTCGGGACTAATCCCCCTTTTGCGAAGGGATCACAGAGACAGGATTGTATTTTGGCAAAATACGCTGCAGGCTTCCTGCTCCCATTCCGCTGCCAGCTCTGCAAGAGAGCTCCAGAAGCCGGGCACTGCTCCTGGAAGAAGCGGGAGAGAAGCTCCAGGGCTGACAAAACTTCACAGCAGAGCCTTGCTGGAGGTGGCGGCTTCCCCCGACGCTGCACGAGTTCCGTGCTCGGGCCAAGCACTTGCTCCGGCCCCGCCAGACACACAGCTCCCCGGCAGGCAGGAGCCCCCCCTCGCAGGCACCTCTGCACATCCCCTCCGGGGAACTTGGACACTTACCTGCTTCTCATTCTGCTACCCACTCCGAAAGAAGCAACCTCTTACTCATCCCTGAAAGGATTTTTGGTTTTTTTGCCTTCCAAAATTCATTTTTTAAAATTTAATTTAATTTTATTATGCTATGTTAGTCACCATACAATTTTTATGTATGTGGGTTATATCTATCAACATTAGAAAATTAAACGGAGAAAATGTTATTTTTAATTATGAATGTATTTTAAGTAAAAATAACACCATTGCATATTAATATAAATGACACATATGATTTACACAAATAACAAGTTTATGAAGACTAACTCCACTTTCCAAAGCAAACCATGTTTAGTGAAAAGGGTGGCATTGTTTCCCATTTTTGCAAATCTCTTTTTAAAAAAGAGAGAGAGAGAGCAGGAGCCGGGGGTGGAGAAAAGGGAGAAGGAGAAGCAGACTGAGTCCCCCACTGATCAGGGAGCCCTACGCGGAGCTCGATCCCAAGACCCTAATATGACCTGAGCCGAAGTCAGACACTTAACCAACTGAGCCACCCAGGAGCCCCCATTTTTGCAAATCTCTTAAGTGCCTGACTTAATAGAAGACAACTGAATTCTCACACCTTCATTCAATCTGTTGTGATACAGTATGTTGATAAGCTGGCCTCATACAGACATACAGCTGGAAAATTGACTGTTTAATAGGAATTTCAGATCATTGTAGGTATTCTTTTTTTTTTAAAGATTTTATTTATTTATTTAGAGAGAGAGCTTGAGCAGGAGGAGGGGCAAAAGGAGAGGAAGAGAGAGAATCTCAAGCAGACTCCATGCGAGTACCGAGCCTGACATTGGGCTCAATCTCATGACCCTGAGATCATGACCTGAGCTGAAATCAAGTGTCAGATGCAATTGGTTACTGAGCCACCCAGGCACCCCATGGGTATTCTTTTTTGATGTTACACCAAATCTCAGCATATGGTCACTTCTTGATCGTTAGTTATAATGTGGAATATGAAATCATATCAGTGACCTTTTCATACTTTATTATATTCAAATTCACTGGGCTATCTTGTCATTTGTATAGATCTTTCACCCATACATGATGTTTTTTAAGTAATCTCTACACCCAACATGGGGCTCAAACTCATGACCCTGAGATAAAGAGTCTCATGTGCTACAACTAAGCCAGCCCGGTGCCCCATCACCATATATGATTTTGAACCATCATAGATTGGTCATTTGGAAAATATTGGTTCACTGAGTCAGTCATATCTTCCAAAATGTTGCCATAGTACATTTACACAGTACCAAAAGAAATCACACCTGTTTATATCACCACCCATCTCCCCAGAAAAGACTTTAAGTATTAGGAAGCTCTCAACCTAACCATGACAGATACAGGTTTTCCAAAATTCTAGTTTTCACTTGGAAGTTCACATTATTGGCAACAAATAATGTCACTTTGTTCATTTTTGAGAAAGTGTCTGGCAGACATCCAAGTGCGAATAATCATAGTTTGATCATCCACCAGTCATTCTTTCGAGCAAAATTAGTGCTCCATGAAGCACGAGACTAGTTCAGCTCGCAACTCAAGTGCTTCTCCTCAAGACCACCATTGGATTGGGGCGCCTGGGTGGCTCAGTTGGTTAAGCGACTGCCTTCGGCTCAGGTCATGCTCCTGGAGTCCCAGGGTCGAGTCCCGCATCGGGCTCCCTGCTCGGCAGGGAGTCTGCTTCTCCCTCTGACCCTCCCCCCTCTCATGCTCTCTCTCTCTGTCTCATTCTCTCTCTCAAATAAATAAATAAAATCTTTAAAAAAAAAAAAAAAAAAGAACCATTGGAGTTGGTGTCCACAGAGTTCTTTATGCATGTTTCCCATTCCGTTACACAGATTTTTTTAAACTATACTCAGGAGAAGAGATTTAATAAGAAGGAATCATTCTTACAGCTTCATCAAGGACATTCTTAAGTAAAACTTGCAAATTTTTTTTTGGAAACGTATGTAGTGAAGAATATGAATTGTAGCACAGCCTCCATTTGTGCTAAAGCTCCATTGGTTTTACCTACCCTTGGTTTGCATTTTGACAGTGAAACATCACAATGGTGATGTTAGTGTTAGCACTATCGTAAAAAATTGATTTGACTTTTCATACTCCCTGATAGGGTCTCAGGCAACACTGGGGTTCCAGGGACCAGGCGTTGAGAACCCCAGCCTTCCACACTCTGACTTCTGCCTTCCTTTCAGCCTCCTCCCTCGCTAGCTTATGTTGGGCTTCCCCAGGAGCAGACCAGGAGACAAGGATTCAAGGGCAAGTAGTTTATTTGTGAGGTGGCCTCAAGAAGTACCAGGAGGGATGTGGGAGAGTGGCATGAAGAAGGAGAGCAGTGCATGGTGTGTGCATGAGTTGTCACCCCTGCAGAAAACCGGGGCTCAGTCGTGCTAGGATCTGTTAGGAAGTGGAGTAGGACATGCCTCCAAGTTATGCAGCCGGAGGGATGAGGAAGCTGAGGCATTTATCCTCTGACTCTAATCACCATTTGCTAATGGCTACTCTCAAGGACCCCCCCTTACCCAGTACTTCCCAGCTGCCCTGAAGTGCACAGGACGAGCATGGCAGACATGCCCTCAGATGGAGAGTCCCAGAACCTGCTGGAGGAAGCCATAACATGACCTCGATTGCGGAATGCCACAGGAGAACAGAGGGCCCACCAACAGCATCTATTGCCTTCACTATCTTCCCATCCCACTAGCCTTCCTTTGCCCCGACACAGGGTCTTCCCGCATGCTGTTCCTTCTACCTGGAATCTTCTTGTGCTCAACTCTTTGCCTGGCCAATGCCCAGTCATTCTTCAGGTCTCTACCTAAATTTACTTCTAAAGAGGGCTGCTCTGATCCCCACCATTCTAAAACAGGTTCCCCTGCCAGAGTCGCTCAATGCACACAGTTTGGTTTTTTTTCCTGAGAACCAACCCCTGCTGTAATTATATATTTGTGCTGTTCTTTTTTAATTGTTTAAAATAAGATGCTAAGATTATGGGGGATTTTGTGTTTCTTCTTTTTTTAATTTTTTCTTTATTTTTTAAATTCCAGTATACTTAACATACAGTGTTATATTAGTTTCAGGTGTACAATATAGTGATTCAGCAATTCTCTGCTTTATTCAGTGCTCATCATGATAAGTGTACTTAAATCCCCTTCACCTATTTCACCATGCCCCCCCATCTTATTCTTTATTTAATGTCTTCCTTCCCACTAAACCAGCATTTCTATTATTGGAATTGTATCTACTATTTATCTCTAGCACCAGAAACATGCCTGGCTAGGGCATGTTATTTATAATCACCCATCACTAGATGGGTGATTATAAATAAAAAATCACATAAAATGTAGGCTGCTGAAATTTCCAGTGGCAATTCAAAGCAAGGAACTGCAACAATCATTCTAGAAAATCCAGGAGCTCTACTGACGATGCCTCCTTACCAGCAGAAGATTGAGTCAAAGTAGCCTGGAGGAACCACAGCCTTGTCTTGTGTGGGATCACAGCTGGATGGCCAAGGGCCATGGTTCAGTTGCAGCCCCCTCTTGCCTCCCTCGCCCTGGCCCACCCCACCCACCCACCCCAGCATGCTACAGATGCTATTTCCCCTACAAGATGCAGGTCCTACAGATATATAAACCTATGAACACATGATTCTAGAATGAGAAGAAAAGGAAGCATCAGAGAAAGATGTTCCATCTGTCCCTCCGGATTCTCACAAAAGCCATCATCAAGGGCCATGAATTTTGCACTTAACATGGAAAACAACAGTGGAACCCAAATGAGGAATGAATGAATGAGTGACGCATAAAGAAAAAGCATAGTCATGGTAGAAAGGGGCTTTCCTTTCTAGATTCCACACAGATTGGATTGCATTTTTCCAAAGCAAGCTGCTATCTAAGACATTTTTTTTTTAGCACTGCCTATTTGCAGTACCAAATAGCATAAACCAGGAAAAAAAAATTCTTAACAGAAACCTGACAAATCATCTCATAATACATGATTGGTTTTTTATGTCTATTACAATTTTCAAATACCTTGTCGGTAGAATAGAAATCTCATTAATAAAATCTATTTCCCTTGTATGGCACTTTAAACTAACCAAGCTCCATGATGGACAGTAGGGTTCACAAACCCTTTTGGGGGATTATTAAATCTGCTGCTGGGAAAATGCTAATTCCCTGAAGCCCTTTTTCAAGCTCAGGTCTGTAGGAGATTCAGTCCCAAATCTAAATGCCCAGGTGCATGATTTCATGTGTGCTTTGAATAATGGTGTCTGCTCTCAGAAAATCAAACAGAATTAGGAAAAGCAATTGCCTGCAGGGATTTTCATTTTGTATTAGTGACATGAGATCATTCATAGGCCACGCCATTTTAACAGTTCAGCATTGTGGAATTAGAAACCTTTCCACAAATCCACTGTGGAATTCAAAGTGTTCATTTTCTCCCTATTATGAGAGGTGAAGGATACAGGTGTTCTCAAATGCAGGCAGCACCAAGTAAGTGTGCTAGCCATTTGCTCAGCAAAAAAAAAAAAAGCATGTATCCATTTTCTTACGGAAGAGAGACAATATTTTATTTTAATTACTTCTACAGTGTTGGAGATGTTGTGTGTAGATCAAGGAAGCCAAGGAACTAAAACAAAATACAATGAAGCATAACAGGTCAAAAGAGAAGCCAACAAATATGAACACAGAAATGAAACTACAATGAATACCCAAACATACCCTGTGCCACTCACTCATTGCAGAGCTGCCTGAACATCAAAATCTGTTTTCAGGTTTCTTCAAATATCTGGGGCCCCAATATCCCAGGAGTGGTCTCCTTAGGCAGACTACAGATTGCCAAGCATGCCAAGGAAATAGGCAGGAGAAACCGAAGGGGCATGGCCAGTGGCCAGAAGGCTACCCTTGTCCCTATCGGTGCCATACTCCCTTTCGTGGACATTGGGTTTAGGTTTGTACCTGGCTGCCTGAGGCCAGGCAAGCCCCATTTAGAAAGCGCAGAGTAAGATGTCACAAAGCTCTCTAAAGAGAGAGCCAGAATGTTCGTGGGCAGGCGGGGAGTCCCGTAAATGAGCTTTCACAGCATCCTCGAGATTCACTGCCCTTCAGAGTCACCCTGCATCTGCCTAAAGTGCACTTAAGCCTGGTGAGTAAGTCTTTGCAAGCTTCGACTCCTGCTAATGTCATCGACAGCATCTTCCTACTTCTGCTGAAAGCCTGGCATTTGGTACCTTGGTCCTCCTTCCTCCTTACTGTCCTCCCAGTCACTTTCCTCTTCATGAGTCCCCTGATCCAAATATCCCTGGGTCTGGCTCCCCTCACTGCTGTGTTCTCTCGGAAGGCAGCTGTATCCTCCAAGAATCCCAGGGTCTTAGGGACCCAAGAGGAGGGAACTCCATTCCATAAACCAATAACCTCAGCCCGGAAATACTTCCAAGCCCCAAAAGGCTAATTTAGCCGTCCCTCAACAATCAGCAAAGCTTTCAGCTGTTTTTAGTATTGGGAGAAGAACGAAAATGGGCTCTGAAGGGCACAGTGTCCCTGGAAGAGCCTTGTCATGTATGCTCACCGGACACCTTATGGTCTCACCACATTGCTCACAGGCACCAGAGCGTGCCACATGCTGGCTCCGCAGGGAGCTGTAAATACATGTTGACTTTTTTAAGCCTCACAACAATGTTATGGGATCGGATGAATGGTTATAATGCCCATTTTAAAGATGAGGAAATAGAAGCAGAGAGAGGTTAAGGAGCTCGTCCAAATGGCACAATCAGAAGGTGGCGGAGCTGAGAGTCCCACCAGCACAGTGGGTCTCCAGAGCCCAGTACTTGAGCTGGCGCAGATTCAAGGATGACGAGGTGAGGGAGCAGAGTTCATATTTCTGGTTTATACTCAACTATTATTTCTTTTTTAAGAAAAGCCCCAATTCTCAGAGTGCCTGCGTGGCTCAGTCAGTTAAGCGAACAACTCTTGATTTCGGCTCAGGTCATGATCTCAGGGTCATAGGTTTGAGCCCTGCACTGAGCTCCCCGCTCAGCAGGGAGTCTCCTTCTCTCCCTCTCCAACTGCCCCTTCCACCGCTCTCTCTCTCTCTCAACATAAATATATAAATTTTTTAAAAAGAAGAAAAGCTCCAATTCTTATTTTAATCATTCATGTAAATGATTAAGCATGTTCAACACTTATGCTTTGGGGATTAAAGATTTAATGAAGTTAGTCAAACAGATATAAATAAAGAGGCCGTTATTCTAGAACTGTCAAGGAGAAATTCAATTCTGAAAGGTGGTATTTGTGGAACCTCTGTGGAACCTTCCCACTCAAATGGTGGCTCAGACCTGCCCAGCAGGGAGCCCTGCTGCCATCACGCCCTCTTGGGTATGGAATGTGCTCCCTTATTAAAACAAGATCAGACCAGTGCCTCATCACCATTTTTATTTATTTTTTTTAAAGATTTTATTTATTTGACAGAGAGAGCACAAGCAGAGGGAGAGAGAGGGAGAAACAGGCTCCCTGCTGAGCAAGGAGCCCGATGTGGGGAGGGAACTCCATTCCATAAACCAATCATGACCCGGGTCGAAGGCAGCCGCTTAACTGACTGAGCCACCCAGGCATCCCCGATCACCATTTTTAAACAATGTGATTTGTCATAAGTGATGAGGGTCCAAGCTGGACCTAAATGTTGCCAAAGTGTTGGTCTAAGTGTCACCTGTTTAAGGAGAAATGATGTGGGGGAACAAAACCCTGTGGATGAATACATTGCATAGTTGGATATTGAGGATGAAGGAGATCATCAAATTTCAGGTCAACAAATAGTTACTGCACACTTTCATTGTTCACTGACTATGAGGTATGTGAAGGTGAGCTAGAGACATCCCTGATCTCAAGGTGCTTGCCTAAAAATTTGGAAAGCAGACAGATAAGCACACACATACCAATACTATAAATTAGATTAACCATATTGTCAATTGCAGACAAAGCACTAAAAATGTGCTTAGGATTCACCAGTAAGGAGCGGTCTCATGCAGTTTTGCACTAAGAGATGGTGTTGTAGGGACTCTCATGGGCACGGTAAAGAGTTGTGGGCATGCATGCACGCTCTCTCACCCTCTTCACCCTGCCCCAGCCTGAGGGCAAGTTCAAGTCCCCACCCCACACTCACTGGAGGCTGGTAGAAGGAGGCTGATGTGTCGCCCCTCACCGCGGCCAGAGCTAGAATTCTCTGCAGCTCCCCCTGGCTCCGTCCAAACCCTTGTACTATCTCAGTAGCTCTGGAGCCACACGAGAGGGACAGACTCCTACCCAAAGTGTTTTTCTCCTGGCCGAGGCCCAAAGAAACCCAGCCTCTTCGAGAAGTCAGCATCCTCAGGAATGTGAGATGGAGAGAGGGTACTATGTTTGACATCCATGGGAATATAAGCGGAAAACTAGAAAAGAGGACAAGTCGAAGGAGACAGCAAAGAATCAATTCATAAATGACTAACCCACTGGACTGTCTGGATTTCATGACCAAAAGGCTCTTTGTTAGTAGGAAGGTTTAAAGAATAGGCATGCCTACTGAGCTCCTAATTCATGCCATCATATGAATTATTTCTGCTAATATGGTCACTGAAATTTATGTGTCACATTCAGACCGACGACATCTTTCTTGTACAACAGTCAAGACAATGTCCAGATTCTTCATCGTATTTAACTGTGATTTTTTTTAAGAGAGAAAGAGGGGTACCTGCTGGCTCAGTCAGAAAAACATGCAACTCTTGATCTCGGGTAGTGAGTTTGAGCCCCATGTTGGGTGTAGAGAGTAATAAAAAATAACTAAACTTTAAAAAAGAGAGAGAGGGGAGCACCTGGGTGGCTTAGTCAGTTGAGCTTCCAACTCCTGGTTTCAGCTACAGATCATGCATGATCTCACGGTCGTGAGATCAAGCGAGCCCCACGCTGAACATGGAACCTGCTTACAATTCTCTCTCTCCCTCTGACCTTCCTCCCCCCTCCATCCCTGAAGGTTCTGGCCTTCCCAAATCACTTTTGATCTTCTGATTCCTCTTGGGTTGAAGCAGACCAAGTTCCGCCCGGGCATTCCAGGTGGGGAGGGAGGGCTGTATTTTTTTAATGACACCCCAATTCCCTACCTGTTCCTCCCTTTTCCCATGTTGCCAACTTCTAACCACAATAATGACTCTGTGCTTGTCTATTTAGTTCTGGAATGTTGTGGAGATGACACAGATGAATGTTGTTGAGCTGCCTGGTTCCCCTCCCCTGTGCCCTGGTGGGGCCACTCATGGAAGCAGGGCTAGTAAGGGACCTTCAATTCAAACAAAAAACCACACACACAACAATAATAATTTTTAAAAATGTACTTGGCATGGCCAATTAATGAATAATGCAACTTTTGTGCATTAGTCAATTTGCCAAATTCTAATATTTTACAATATCATCAACTTGCAGTTCTTCCGTAAAAATCAGTGAAACATGTTTGTGTGTACAGTTCCTCAGAGTGCTCCTGATCATGTTATTAAACCAGTGTTACTGAGCTTATGGTTTGAGTTTTCATCTGAATTAATACGACTCAGCCTGAAGGCAAAGGAACATATTAAACCAGGGTTCCTTGGAGAAATGGCTAATTCCAGAACTGGAGCAAAAAAAGTACATGAGCCCTGGAACGACTTTTATGCCAAAAAATAAGGATGGAATCAAAGGGACATGGGAGCCAGCTCGAAGGGGCTCCAAAGTGGCCAAATATGGGACAATTCGAACATCCAAATATAATAAAAGGTATGTATTGCATCCTATAATCCATGGAATGGAATAAAAATCCACAAGTCCATACTGATTAAGTAAATAAATGGGGATGAAAGGAAAGGGATTCCTCATAGCAAAATGTGAACTAATAAATGCAGGAGAGACAATGGAGTTCAAAAATCACCCTTTCATAACTGTCAGAGTAATAATTGATTCGGGGAAGAATTATCAAGGGTTGAAAAGAGTAGGGTGAATGTATGAAGAACAACAGGATATGTACATAGTCCCAAAGCCTTTTACAAAAGATTTCTCATAAGTTGCAAAGGAAAATAGTGATTTCCAGTAAAGACACCTGACAGACGACCACCTCGGTCAGAGGATCAAAGCTAATCTCGCCAATAATGGGACAAGCAGACATCATGTGTCTCCTGATGCGATGTGCTGGGAAGCACACAATCCCACTCATGAAGTATTTTGCCCCAACTGCATAACCTAATGTAATCATGAGGAAACATGAGAAAAAACCAAACCCAGGGACAGTCTACCAAATAATTGACCTTTTTAAAAACAATGACACAGGAGATAGAGAAGCTGAAGAATTCAGATTAGAGGTGAGTACAAAAACCTTGAAGGCTAAATATGGGGTGTGATTTTGGAATAGGTTCTGGATTGGAGAGGGGAGGAGGAGGTGAATTACATTCATAGAATTAATGAAACTGTTGGGGAGATCTGAATATGGACTATATAGTATGGAATAATATTGAATCAATGTTAAATAGACTGCGTTTGATATCTGTGCCCTGGCTATGTAACAGACTGTTCTTGTTCTGAGGAAATAGACACTGGCAGCATATAGGGATAAGAGACCATGATGTCTGCAACTAAGTCGCAAATGGCTCAGGAAAAGCAAATGTGGCAAAATGTTAACAATTGGTGAATCTGGGTGCAGGGCAAAAGTTCTTTGTACTGGAGTAGCTGGGTGGCTTAGTCGGTTAAGCGTCTGACTCTTGATTTTGGCTCAGGTCATGATCTCAGGGTCCTGAGATCGAGCCCCGTGTCGGGCTACATGCTGGGCATGAGTCTGCTTGAGATTCTCTCTCTCCCTCTCCCTCTGTTCCTCTCCCCCAGCCACTCCCACTCATGCTGTCTCTCTCTTTTTAAGAAAAAATTCTTTGTACTATTTTTGCAGCTCTTCTGTATACTTGAAATTATTAAATGATGCTTGAACATCTCCTCCTATGTGCTGTCCCGTGAGTCTACGATAGTTCTTCTAATGGGGACAACAGCCACATCCCAGGAAGCCTAGTGGTCATCCTCTCTGCTCTCTGTATTCACGTTACAATGTCGCATAGAATTTTCACCACAATCCTGGGGAGCTTCCTACTGTCCCAATTTTACTGATGAGGAAAATGAAGGTTTAGAAAGCTGAAATAATATGTTAGATTAGATGACTACTCAGGGAATATTCACCTGTACACACCCAACCTCGATGAGGAAAGTATACTCTCCCCAACCCGTATTTGTTGGGCTAGCACCATAGGACTTATTCTGGGAAAAGGGATGTTCATAGCTAAGACATGAGTAGAAGCTTAAAATGTGATGGCATGGTGGCTTGCACTTCTGGGCTTCTGCCATCACTATGAGAAAAATGTGTCTTGGGTAGGTGTTGCTGGCCCAAGGAGGTTGAGAAATCTGTGAAGCAGGCCCGGACCTAACTCGCAGATTAAAGACAGGCCCAGCTTAGCCCAGACTAGATCAGGGAACACCAACAAACTCATGGATGCTTGTTATTAGATGTTACTGGGTCACATAGCACCAGGGTGGAAAGAGGTAACTGACCCAGCTAATGTGTCTGAAATCACACATATAATAAAAGTTGGAGCCAAGATGTTGAACCAACCAAGTACTGTGGTGCCTTACACCACTCCTTTATTAAAGAGCATTTCCAGAGGCGCCTGGGTGGTTCAGTTGGTTAAGCGTCTGACTCTTGATTTCAGCTCAGATCATGATCTCAGGGTCCCAGGATTGAGCCCCACATCAGGCTCTGTGTTCAGTGTGGAGTCTGCTTAAGATTCTCTCTCTCCCTCTCCCTCTACCCCTCCCCCAGCTCATGCTCTCTCTCTCTAAAAAAAAAAAAAAAGGGCATTTCCAAATAGGAATAGCCTTGATATTCATAATGATAATTCATGACCTGAAAACTCCTAAGATACTTTCTGAATCATAAAATAAAAAATGATTATAGCAAAAATTGTGTGTTTTATCTTCATGTTTTAGTAATTGATAATCATGGCATATTTAATTAACCTTCCTGTTTACCAGCTTGGTTAAATGGTGCTACCATTTTTCAACTCTAATAACCCTCAGAAATATTCAATAAACATAGATTTCAAGTGCAATGAAGTAGAGGCATTGTTTGAATAATCACCAGTCTCTAATGTCAGATGGAAAAATCAATGCTGGGGAAAAAAAAAAAAAACTGGAGTGAATTTTCTTGCAAGGGTTTTTACTCATCTGTGTCCTAAGACAGAGGAGAATAGATTTCTTTAGGTGTTTTGTTTCTCTGGTTTTAGTGTTCCTCAGAACCCAAGATGCAAAATTACACCTGTTCTTAAATTTCAGATCCAAAGCAAATTTCCCACTTAAACCTAAAGCTCTGTTGGGTTTGTTAGTTTTCCTCAATCACTAAAAATATCCCTACATTTTTGCCAAAATGCTGAAACATTTTCTCTTACAATAAAAAAGGAATTTTTTTCAGCAAAGGAGATTTTTTTGTCTAAGTTACATTTACCTCAAGACCAAATCCTGTGACAAACAAGTGCCAAGCATGGTAGCACAGGGGTCACGCCGTGACTGTCATTCGGTTCTGTAGCCATGCCTGGGTCTCCCAGCAGGCTGACTCTGAGGTAAGCGGAGTCACAATTTTCTGGTGGAAGAAACAGCCACTGCTAATTCTTCTGGGACAATGCTGTCAGCATCCATTCAAATGAGAGGAAGACGAAGGGGGAGGAGGGGTAGGAGGGGGAGAAGATAAAGTAAAAAGGGGCAACCTGAAAAGTTAATGCTCAGTCATACGCTTTCTCGAACACGCATGGTGTGGGAAATACAATACTGTGAGAATGGAGCCAGAACCTCTAGTAAACACACATAAAGATGAACTCCCTAAAACACATCTTATTTTCTAATAGGAAAGACTGATTTTTTTTCCCCTCCTGTACAAAAAAAAGGGAGATTATTTGCAGAAACTGGGGTTTAAAATAGCTGTGGTGATATTGTACACGAAGTTGAAAAATGCTCTTTTTTGTTTCATGTCCTGGTTAACAGGAGAAGCAAAGGGGGTGTGAAATAGTGAGAACAACCTCTCTAGAAGAACAGAAGGCAAAGAACTCTCCCACTGACATGAAAGAGTCAAGTCAAAATTTGAGCAAATGTCCCAAGAATGGAGCTTTAGTAAATGAGTAAAGGGATGTCATTTCTTTTGAGGGCACAGATGGCATGGTCTCCTCTTAGACTCACATGAAAAGTCCTTGTTCTTCTGCCATCTTAGCTGGTAAGACTGCTCGACATCTCTGCTCAAAAGACTGAAGCAAAACCATTGCTCACAGAAAGCCCGAGGAAGCTCCAAAGAGGTAGGGGTTTCCCCTCCTTCTCGTTCTTAACTTACCTTTGCAGCATGTGCAAGAAGCCTCTTAGGTAAGAAACAGACAAACAAAAAGAGACAATGGCAGCAATTTTGACTTAAAAATAAAGTTCTGACCCTATTTGATGGCCTCCAGTTTTTTTCTAGTAGGACAGAAGGTCATTTTTTTTTTTTCATTTTTATAAGAAAGGAAGTGAGTACTTGATTTTACCACCTTTGCAGTGGAATAATCTTTAACAAATGTTGAAACTTTAAATGATATGTAAACCATATCAGAAGTGATGAGGCAGCAAAGGTGCATCTGTAGACTGCTTCATGAAGCACGCCGGGAGTCTCATTGAAATAACACGTAAGTTATCCCATAATCATGTAAAATGTATTAGAAAGAAATGCATCAACAAACCACGGGAACTAGTGTTATGTAGATTAATGTCAGCATCCTTTGACATCAGAGAAGTTGTAAAAACATGTCTAAGAGGAAGAATTCATTATGCCATCTGAAATTCATATTTCTAGCTCCAAACCAATTGGTAGCATGAATTAATCTTTTTAGTGGGAATAATCTGGTATGGTTGATAAATAACAAAATATGAAATAGTAGTCACATATGTACCACAGAACACAGACCTCCATACATAATACTCTCACGATGCTAGAACATAGTTAATCTCGAAACGAGTACAGACGAAATAGGGATTGGTAGACGTTTTAGCACTGCAGTTATGTTACATTCATTATATACTATTGATATGTGTAGGTGAAGGACCTGCTACCTCTCGCTCAGGTGTGGGACTTAGGAGAGAAGCCACTGTCTCTGTCCCAGGAGGCTCAAACAGCCTCACCTCATCTGGGCCAGTTGAAAAGGGGATGCTCTATCGCCTTCCACATCCCTGGCTAGCAGGGTAGGAGAAGCTATTTCTGGGAGGGGCGGCATCTTCCAGGAGCCCAGGCAGGGCTCACACCCCAAACAGACCTGCAGCCTATCTTTCCTGTTCTCACTTTCTGGCCTCTCAATTTCCTCATCACGTAATTTAAGTGGCATTAATCCTTTCTGAAAGAAGGCTGGACATAAATAAATAAAGTACCTCTCTGAGGCAACAGAGCTCGTTTGCCCACCTCACTGGTGCCACTGTTTCTTTTGTTACCGGACTGAATGTCACCCAAACTCAGATTTCAAGAGGTTGGTTTCAAAAACTAGCTGACATAAACAGATGGGAAATGGAACGTCAGATTGAGGTAGCTGCGTTACTCTATGCAACTCTGAAAGAGCTTCCATATTATCATTTTTCTAAAGATGACTTTGTATCAAGTATCGGTTTATTCTCTTCAACCAGAGCAGGTGGCAGCCTCAGTGATCATGACTGATGCCTGAGATTCCTTAACTGGAAAATGTCTTTCATGTATCAATTAGACAAAGATTTCTTAATGCAATCTCCCTCAGTCAATGATACCTCATTTTGCTCTACAGCAGGTAAATTATTGGTAAGTCATCCTGAGGAAGAAGGGAAAGGAGAGAGAAATCCTGGTGCCTGAAGAGGGTGGAGAACGAGAATATGCTAGTGAACATGATGCTAACTGTGGTTTCCGCTGGAAAAAGGGAATCTATAAAAAGACACAGCTACCATCATGTTTAATGGAGACAAACTAGAAGCTTTCCACTTACGGCCAAGAATGAGACAAAGATCTCCAATCTTACCAATTATCTTCCATTGTACTAGAGGTCCTAGCCAGAGCACTTAGGTAAGAAAAAGAAAAGATTGGAAAGGAAGAAGGAAAAGAAGAAGTAAAACAATCTCTGTTTACAGATGATGTGATCTTGTCTATACAAAATCCAAAAGAATCCACTAGAAAACGATTAAAACTAATAAACTAAGTCAGCAAAGTGTCAGGATACAAAATTAATACACAATAGGGCACCTGGGTGGCTCAGTCGGTTAAGCGACTGCCTTCGGCTCAGGTCATGATCCTGGAGTCCCGGGATCGAGTCCTGCATCGGGCTCCCTGCTCGGCGGGGAGTCTGCTTCTCCCTCTGACCCTCCTCCCTCTCATGCTCTCTGTCTCTCATTCTCTCTGTCTCAAATAAATAAATAAAATCTTTTTAAAAAAAATTAATACACAATAATCAACTGCATTTTTGTACCCTAGCAAGGAACAACCACAAAATAAAGAAAACAGTTCTATTTACAATAGCATAAAAAATAGAGTATTTGGGAATGAATTTAGCAAAAGATGTGCAAAACTTATACTCTGAAAGCTACAAAACATTGCTGAAATAAATTTTAAAAGCTCTAAGTAATGGAAAGTCATCCTATGTTCATGAATTAAGAAGCCATCACACAGTTAAGATGGCAATACTTCCCAAATGGACCTGCAGATTCAATGCAATCCCTATCAAAATCCCAGAGGGATTTTTTCAGAAATCGACAAACTGATCATAAAATTCGTATGGAAATGTAAGGGACGCAGGATAGACAAACAATTCTGAAAAAGAAGAACAAAGATGAAGGACACACAAGTTTTTGAAAGCTTGCAGTGCTGGCAAAAGGACAGGCTTATGAATCAACGGAACAGAAATGAAATCCAGTCATAAAACCTTACAATTTATGCTCAAGTCGTTTTCAACAAGGACTGCAAGACAATTCAACAGGAAAAGAATTTATTCAGAGACAACTGGATATTCACACGTAAAAAAAAAATTAAGTCATACCCCCATCTCACACTACACACAAAAGTTAAATCGAAATTAATCTTTGACCTAAATAAAAGAACTCAAACTATGAAACTCCTAAAAGAAAATATAAAAGTAAACTTTTGTGACCTTGGATTAAACACAATTTCTTAAATACAAACCCAAAGCACAAGCACTAAAAGAAAATATAGACAAATTGTACCACGTGAAAATTAAAAATTTGTGTGCTTCAGTGGACATGATCAAGAAAGTGAAAAGACAACCTACAGAATGGGAGAAAATATTTGTAAATCATATATCTGACCAGGGATTTGTATCCAAATACGTAAAGAACTCTTACAAATTAACAATAAAAAGACATAGAAACCAATTTAAAAATGAGCAAAGATTTGAATAGGCATTTTTCTCGAAAAAAGATACAAATGGCCAACAAGTACATGAAAAGATGCTCAATGTCATTAGATATAAGGACCCTACAAACAAACCACAATGAGATACATGTCACACCTACTGGGATGGCTAAAATAAAAAAGATGACAATAACAAGTGTTCATGAATATGTGGAAAAACTGGAACCCTCATTCATTCCTGGTGGGAATGTAAAAGGGTGCAGCTGCTTTGGAAAATAGTTTGGCAATCCCTCAAAATCCTAAACATAGAGTCACCATATGATTGAGCAATTTCATTCCTAAGTATATACTCAAGGGAATTGAAAAACATGTTCACACAAAAATTTGCACACAAATGCTTATGCCAGGATTATTGATGATAGCCAAAAAGTGTTTGTAAATGCCCATCTACTGATGAATAGATTAAAAAATGTGAGTTTGGGGCGCCTGGCTGACTCAGTTGGTAGAGCATGAAACTCTCCATCTTGGGGTTGTGAGTTTGAGCTCCATGTTGGGTGTAGAGGTTACCAAAAAAAAGTAAGTTTGTTTAAAATGGAATATTATTTGGCAATAAAAGAATCAAGTACTGATACATGTTACAATATGAATGGACCTTGAAAACATTACGCTAAGTGAAAGAGGCCTGTCACCAATGATCACAAATTATATGATTCTATTTATGTAAAATATCCAAAATTGACAAATCCATAGAGACAGAAAAGAGATGGTGGGTGCCCAGGGCTAAGGCAGTAGGGAAAGAGTAGAGAATTACTGCTAATATGTATGGGGTTTCTTTTTAGGGTGATGAAAATATTCTAAAATATTAAGTTGAGGTGGTTGCACAGCTGTGAATATACTAAAAACCACTGGACACTTTAAATGGGTGAATTTTGTGGTGTGTGAAATATATCTCAAATCTTATAAAAATGTACTTTGGCATAGATCTATTTAAAAAAAAAAAAAAGCCCTCTATCATAGGGTTTAATTTTCAAGTTTGGATTCAGATACTCTGGTAGACACTCTGAGTTGACTACCCAACAACCATTCTTATTTCTGGGAGTTGAATCCCAATTTGGTCCAAGTCAGAGGCAACAATGTGCCTGACCCCAGGTGAGTAGTAATAATTGACAGAACTCCTAGTCAATCATGGGCTCCTTATTTACCTGTGACAGTGATTGGTTCAAGGGTGGCAAGTGACCCAGCCCTGGTTGTTGACACAAAATGAGAATCTTCTGCTGAAAGTCTTAATGGAATAAAAAGTCCTGGATGAAAACAAAGATCCCTCCATTCCCTGCTTCTTTATTTTAGTTAGTAAGGAAGTGATGCATGTTGGGTGCACAATCATGAGAAAGACATTAACCATCTCTGGAAGCACCTATCTCCAGAGTTCTCAAAAACGTTGTTCATAAGCCCCATTGTTTAAACCACATTCTGTTAGATAATGCTGCTAAATGTGACTGCAAGCCTGCTAATCAATATATTTTCTCTTAAGCAGGTTTATTTGTAAATTATTGTGAAATTACATTATCAGTTCTACATCAACACTCTTGTTTAGACGATGAAGTGAAACCGATCTAGATTTTTCCTGAAGATAGACCTACCACTGGTCAGTGAAAACAAAAGAAGGGAGCATCTTGCTTAATAGGAGAAATGACTTACACATGAAATGGATCAGAGCATTGGCCGGCCTTTGTTAGGAAGCGAAGGTGCTCATAAGGCTCACCCGTCAAAAATTCTAACAGGCATCCTCTAGGGCCTGGACTAGAGTGTTCATAAAATTCTACATTCTGTGTTTCTTAATTCTCGCATGAAAACTTCTATAATCACAGACTCATTTTCATACAGAAGATGAAATCAAGCAGCTCTCCTTCCAGATATGTTAATATTTTATAACTTTGTTAGCTTGGGCTCACACTAACAACCAGAAGCCAGATCTTAATTGGTTTCATCTAATTCTTTTTTTTTTTTAAGATTTTATTAATTTGACAGAGAGAGACACAGCGAGAGAGGGAACACAAGCAGGGGGAGTGGAGAGGGAAAAGCAGGCTTCCCGCCGAGCAGGGAGCCTGATGTGGGGCTTGATCCCAGGACCCTGGGACCATGACCCAAGCCGAAGGCAGACGTTTAATGACGGAGCCACCCAGGAGCCCTGGTTTCATCTAATTCTTTATGAAAATTTGAACAATATCTTAGTATTCACCATTTAAGAAAATTTTATAAAGTATTTTAGAAGTGAACAAGAAATAGGGCGCCTGGGCGGCTCAGTTGGTTAAGCAACTGCCTTCGGCTCAGGTCATGATCCTGGAGTCCCTGGATCGAGTCCTGCATCGGGCTCCCTGCTCAGCGGGGAGTCTGCTTCTCCCCCTGACCCTCCCCACTCTCATGCTCTCTCTATCTCATCCTCTCTCTCCCAGAGAGAGGCGTGGCACTGTCCCTGCCTTCAGCTCTGGAGCCATAACTCAAAAGTTTTGCCAAGGAACAGACACAGGCTATAAAATGGAGCCCTGAAGTTCTCCCCAAAAGAACGGACTTTATTTGAAACAGAATGTGGGGAAGTAAAAGCCTAAAAGCATTCTCAAAAAAAATGGAGATTTTTGGTGGTAAGCAATTAAAAGGAGGCTGAGAGCTTCAATGAAAGCTTCATAAACCATAGGCTCATCTAGTTTCCCCAGGAAAACCAGGGAAAGATACAATTAATAGAGCACTCCTGGGGTTAGAACAAACTTCCAAGACTGGCCTCAGAAACCTACCCTGGAAAGAGGATTGAATTTTTAGACCCTAAGGCTATTTATGCCCCGAAAACATTGTCAAAAACTAGAGCATTCAGTCTGGCAATTAGTGGAATCTAACAGCTGGGTGTGATACCAATAGGGGCAGACGACTTGACTGATATTAGGGAAAATGAAAGGCAAAAGAAGCTCTGCTAAAATTACCACTATGCTAGGGTGACTGTGTACATGCCCAAGGCTGTACCCTTTGACTTCAGAGGCTTCATACCACAGAGAAAGTAGACCTCACTAAAAAAAAAAAAAAAATCCAGCCAAGACACTAAGCAAATAAACAAGCAAACAACAACATCATGCCCTGGGGGTGGGGAAAACCAACATCCAGAGTTGCTGCAAGACATTAATTAAAATCTCCAGGTTTCAACAAGAAATTTGAGACACGCAAAGATACAAAAAGTGTGACCCGTACACAAGAAAAAAAAGCAGACAACGGAAACTGTCTGGACCCAGATGTTACACATAACAGACAAAGACTCTGAAACAGTCATTACTGTTTCCTCAAAATAATCCTCAAAAGGCTAAAGAACACTGTGCTTAAAGAAGTAAAGCCAGGGGTCAGGGTGGGGGATGCTGGCTGGCTTAGTCAGTGGAGTGTGCAACTCTTGATCTCAGGATTGTAAGTTCAAGCCCCACATTAGGTGTAGAGATTACTTTAAAAAAATCCTGGTATACCTGGGTGGCTCAGTTGGTTAAGCATCTGCCTTCCACTCAGGTCATGATCTCAGGGTCCTGGGATCAAGCCCTGCATCGTGCTCCCCACTTAGTGGGGAGCCTGCTTATCCCTCTGCCTGCTACTCCCCCTGCTTGTGCTCTCTCTCTCTCTCTGGCAAATAAATAAAATCTTAAAAAAAAACTTAGAAATAAATAAAGGAAGGTATGATGACAAGCTCTGATCAAATAGAGAAAATAAGGAGAAATTATAAAAAAAGAAAGAAACAAACAAATCCAGATTCTGGAGTTAAAAAATACAATAACTTAAATGAAAAAAAATATTACAGTAGTTTTGAACTGGCATAAGAAAAAAATATGAATTTGAAGATAAATCGAGGGAGATCGCATAATCTGAAGAACACAGAATAAAAAGAAGGATGAAAAATGAGCAGAACCTCATAAAAATGTGGGATACCAACTCACATATAACCAGAGAATCAGAAGGGGAGAAGAGAGAGAAAGAAGCAGAAAAAATATCTGAAGAAATAATGACTGAAAACTTCCCATATTTGCTTTAAAACAAACAAAAAACATTAACCTACACATCCACAAAGTTCAACCAACTTTAAGTAGGATTCACAGAAAGAGATCCATACCTACACACATCATACTAAAAATGTTAGAAAACTTTTTTTAAAAGAGAAAATCTTCAAGGTAAAGAGAAAAATCTTGAAAGCAGTGATTGAAAAACAACTTGTCATGTACAAGAACCCCAATAAGATTAACAACTGACTTCTTGTTAGAAACAAGGAAATCTAGAAGGTGATGTATTCAAACTGCTGTACAAAAAAAATCTGTCAACCAAGTATATGATATCCAGCAAAACTACGTTACAAAAGTGAAAGCAAGATAAAGATACTCCTTGATAGACAAAAACTGAAAGAATCTGTTGCTAGCAGACCCACCTTACAAGAAAAACTAAAGGAAGTTCTTTAGGCTGAAAGCAAGTGACCCCTGATGGTAATTCAAACATATGCACATGCATACACATGCACATACGTACGTGCACACATACACACACACAATACAGGTAAAGGTAATAAAAAATGATATAAATGCATATTTCATCTCCTTTCTTAACTGATTTAAAAAGCAATTACATAAAATAATGTGTATATAATTGCTTTGTTGGGTTATAACATATAGGAATGTAATATTTGTGACAATAATAACACAAAGGAAGTGGGTGGGAGCAAAGTTGTATTGGAGTAAAGAAAGTACACTAGACGGTAATATGAACCCCTAGGAATAAACAAAGAGAACCAGAAATGATAAACAAGAAGGTAAATAAAACAAACACTATAAATATGCTGCCTTCCTTCTCTGTTTCTTTAAATGACATAAAATTATATAGAACACATTATACATTTATATTATATTATATGACATATAATATAAATATATTTGATATTGATATATATATCAATATGTTAAATATATTGAATTGATATATGTATCAATATTAGCCCAAAAAGAAGTAATTGGGAATAGAGCTCTTTAAGAGTAATATTTTTATATCTAACTGGAATGAATTTAGTGTAAATCTGAAGTCGATTCTATGTAAAGCAAACTCTGGAGAAACCACCAAAAAGAGGCTCAAAAAATATAGTGAAAAAAATCACTAAAGTAATTAAAATATTACACTAAAAAACATTCACTTAATGCATAAAAAAAGACAATTGGTCACATTCACTAATACAAATGGGCACTGGACAACCCAAACACTAAAAAAGTGAAAAACAATAAAATGCTTTTGAAAACTTTGGTCCAAGTTACCAATACATGCAAGGATCTTTCCACAGCAGTAAGAAAAGTACAGTTCTGTAAGGGTTTATTCTTAAGAGGAGAACCTACTGTTTATTCACTTCTTCCTTGCCACCAGTGGGATAATACAATTATGTGAATTTCTCACAAAGACCCCACCGACTGATGAGCAATGGAAGTGGAATTCTTGAACAGGAAGTAAATAAAACTGACTCAAGATCTATGATGGAATGGAGTCTATGTGAGCTTGTTCACACAGGATTCAGAACTTCTCCAATTGGTACACATCACATGTCTGGGAACACGATCCAATTTTCAGGGAAGAGAAATGATCTCCATCCACTTTTATGGAAAAATCGATCTGCTCAAAGGCAGGTAGTACTCTGAAGCTTAATTGTTTTAGAGAAAAGGGGGCAAGTGACTCGCTTGTGGAATGCTGAATGACCTTGATAGGCATGAGCCTCGGTAGAGCTTTTGAACAGATGAATGGAAATTACCACATTTCTCCCAGATTAGACATAACCAAAATCCCTTCTTAGAGTCATCAGTAAGGAATTTGCTTAATAACTGAACCTGTGGTCTCTGGGCTCTCTGCCAATGGCAGGATGAATAGGGACAAGGATATGGACACGGGCAGGGATGAAGGAAGATACTTCGTGCCTGAATTTAGTACTCCCTTTTTTTTTATCTGTCTCCTCACCCTTCTTATCCATTTATAGAAAACAGAACTATTCCTTAAATCTGAATGCATGAGAGGAACATGTACAAATGCATGGCTTAAGCAGATAGTTATGTGAATGATTATAGAATAATAAAATCAGATGTCCAGAGTAAATGATTTCCATTACCACTAACCCATGGCAAGGCTCCCCATTCTATTTTTAAGCAGCTTCAAATCTACTTGTGGTCTTTTATCTCAATTTCATTTTTATAACATTTTTCCTAGTTTATAGAGAGCTTGCCTGAATACTGAAGGAAAAAAAATTCTGCTATACTCATTTCTATAAGCAAGATTTTATGGGAAATTTTGCCTATCAAGGAATTTTCTTTCAACTTTCACTGAAATAGCAAAATCAAACTGCTCTTCAGACCCATGGTAACTCCCTTACAATTTCATACTCCTTCCAAGCTTCATTTGAAAAAGTGACTTTTTTTTTTTTTACAAACCAGAGAAAATCTGACTTTGGTTTTCAAATAAAAGTACCAAGAATAATGAAAAATTGGGCAGATGTAGGAAGCATTTGAAAGGTTTGAGTGGAGAAATGATTGATCAGTCTTTGTATATCTCCTTATTATCACTCTGCTATCTTCATCCCTCCAGTTTTGTCAGTTTTTATTTTTATTTCCACTAAAATCCCTAGTGTTCCTTGTTTTTCTGTGGTAGATTAATCTATGAATGGAGATAAGCATTTTTAGTCATCCATACTTGGTGTATGCTATGCTTTCTTTAGATTCATGTCTTTCACCAGTTTTGGAAAATTCTCTAATCATTATTTCTTTGAATATTCTCTTTACTCCCTTCTGTCTATTCACCCCTTCAGGAAATGTGTGAGAATGACTCACTCCACTTGGTCTCTTTTTGCTTTGTTTTAAATAAAGGCATAGTTCTTTATTAAAGTGAGTTTATTTACTTTATTAAAGTAAATTACATTTTAATTCCTAATTAACACAGTTTAGAAATGACCAACTACAAATTAAATACCTTGCCGACCATAGTAAGTTCTTATATTTCACCATTTTCTAATCTTTTAAGTTTATTTTATTTATTTATTTTTTTCGTAATCTCTACACCCAACTTGGA
Organism: Neomonachus schauinslandi; assembly: GCF_002201575.2. Lineage (NCBI taxonomy): Eukaryota > Metazoa > Chordata > Mammalia > Carnivora > Phocidae > Neomonachus > Neomonachus schauinslandi. The sequence goes on along the minus strand of NC_058409.1, from coordinate 139,672,864 downwards.
GCTTGAACTCACGACCCCAAGATCAAGAGTTGCATTCCCCTCCAACTGAGCCAGCCAGGTGCCCTACCATTTCCTAATTTTTAAGTAGACTTTCTTGTGGTATAATTTACATACAATAAAAGTCCATATTTTAAGGGGATATATTTACATACTTAAGTGGAAATGGATGAATTCTGAATTCATCTATGTAACCGATGCCCCATTTAAGAAATAGAAGATCTGGGGTGCCTGGGTGGCTCAGTTGGTCGAGCGGCTGCCTTCAGCTCAGGTCATGATCCCAGAGTCCTGGGATCAAGCCCTGCATCAGGCCCCCTGCTCTGTGGGAAGCCTGCTTCTCCCTCTCCCACTCCCCCTGCTTGTATTCCTTCTCTTGCTGTCTCTCTCTCTCTCTGTCAATTAAATAAATAAACAAAATCTTAAAAAAAAAAAAGAAAGAAATAGAAGATCTCCCCAGAAGGTTTCCTCCTGCTCATTTGCACTCAGTCAACACCCCACCGTCATACTTTAGTCAACCACCGATCTGATTTATGAATATAGTTTGTTCTGACTCTTCTAGAATTCTATCATATAAACAGAATCATGTAGTTGTCCTTCTTTTGTGCCCAGTTTCTTTGTCCAGAATAATGTCTGGAAGATTCATCCATATTGTCGCATGAATCAGCATTTGGGGTTTTTTTATAGCTGAATAATATTCCATTGTATGAATATACCACAATTTCTTTATCCACATTAATTTCATACAGATAAGCTAAACTGTCACATTATGAAACTGTATATATTCGATAGAAGATATGATATTCAAAAATTTGGAGGGGGTGCCTGGCTGACTCAATCGGTGGAGCATGTGACTCTTGATCTCAGGGTTGTAAGTTCCAGCCCTAAGTTGGGTGTAGAGATTACCTAAAAAAAATAAAATCTTAAAAAAAAAATTTGGTCCCCTTTAACTGGCTTCTCTCACTCCAGCCTCTAGTGTATTCTTACTGCCATGACCAGCTTCTGTTAAACTTTATCCTAGTCCACTGCTGGAGGTAATCCTTTTGCTTCCTAGTTTTACTTGAGATGGTACATCACTTTCTGGTTTGTATTATGGTTACTTAGGTACCTAATTTCAACTCATAGACTCTAGACTGCTTGAGGTCAGGAACCAACTGAGATTTATCTCTGCTTGTGGGCAGAATTTAGCCAACAGCTGGCTTGTGGGACATGCTCGGCAAACGGCCGCTGAGTAGATAAGTAAAGGAGCGAATTCCTCTCTTCAAATTTAGCCTCCGTGGTTTCCGTTGTATAGCTGCTTATTCAAAATCTTCCACAACTAGCTCCAACCTGGCTGTCCAGCTGCATTCTCATGCTTTTTTCCTACACAACTCCTCTTTCCCGGTTAAACTAGGCTATTTGCTGGCTTCCGTGCCTTTATCTATGCTGTTTTTCCTGTTTGGTAGAAAACGCACGTACACTCACACACACACACACTCACACACACACACACACACACACACACACTCCTATCTTTATTCTCCCCTGCCTCCTGAACAAGAGTTAGAATCCCAAGATTTTTGTTGTCGGGGAGCCCTCCCCCACCCACACACCTCTGCCACTAGACCGTACAAGTAAGCAGTTGCAAATTGTGCCCAGTAGGGGGAGGTGTGCCCATAGTCTCCCGTTAGGTCCAGGGCTTTCTCTGTAGCCTTGGAGATTTTAAAGTAGCCATGCATTTACAGAAACCTCCCGCAGATCAAGAAATAAACAAACAGTTCAGCTCTCTCTTTTTTTTTTTAAGATTTTATTTATTTATTTGAGAGAGAGAGAATGAGAGACAGAGAGCACGAGAGGGAAGAGGGCAGAGGGGGAAGAGGGCAGAGGGGGAAGAGGGCAGAGGGGGAAG
>NC_058409.1:139643230-139670972 GCF_002201575.2 Neomonachus schauinslandi | reverse complement strand
GGGCAGAGGGGGAAGAGGGCAGAGGGGGAAGAGGGCAGAGGGGGAAGCAGACCCCCCACTGAGCAGGGAGCCCGATGCGGGACTCGATCCCGGGACTCCAGGATCATGACCTGAGCCGAAGGCAGTCGCTTAACCAACTGAGCCACCCAGGCGCCCCAGCTCTCTCTTTCTGCAAATCACTCACAAGCTATGAGTAACCCCCACTAACCAAAGCATAGGAACTTGGGCCCTAATAACAAAAGACAAAACCGCTTGACCATTTTTAATCTCTTGGATTTAAAACACAACCAGTTCATTTTTACATGTTACATCTGAAGGATCTCACTCCATTTGCACCCCCATTTTTAAAAAGTAGTAAAGTGTACTCAAGATTAAGTGTCGAGTCTGTGTTGTTGAATCAGAAACCAGTAATGCATGGGTGAAGGTCCTGCCTTTCCTAAGTTAAAGTTTCATTAGTACAAATGAGAAAAGTAAATCCTGTCCTGCCCACTTTTTTCCCATCTCCACCCACTTCTTCCCTCCATTTAGATTTTTAAAAAAATGTTTTGTCACTGTTGACCAAATGGCAGTTATTTTTTAAGTACTCGACTTCAGATACCACAGGATTTGGCTTGACTCAAGTGTTAATCATTGATTTGTACTGATCACAAACCAGAAGTGAACAGTCATGAAATACACAAACCATGACACATCACAGGGAGCGAAAGACAGCCTCGCCCATTCTCCCACTGGGGCAGATGGATCTCCTAGAGAATTAACATAGTTCAGTGTTTCATAAGCTCATAAATTAATGAAGCCAGAGAGATCATTGTATTTCATAGATGAGAAAAGTAAGATCACAGTGACTTATTCAAGAGACCGCAGCCGGCTGGCGAAAAAAGAGAGACTAGAATCCAACCCTTTGGACCTGTTTCCTGTAGGATGCTACTCATCCATAAACACCATTTATTGCTCCTTTGCATTGTCAGCAAGAGATGATATCTTAAAAGGCTCTTTTTTGTGTCCAGGTCCTTTAAAGATAGGCTAAGAAGGCAATGCAAACACCAGGTTGGCTTGAATAACGCCTAAGGAGTTGGCCAGGCTTTGGGTTTCTTAAGGCTGTCACATTGGCACCTTTTAAAAAGTGCTTGTGTGGGGATCGTGAAGGAAGAAAGCAAAGCCCATCCATGGTGGCTATTGCATATGTCAGAGCCCATTCTATTCATTTCTCCCGTAATTACTTAGCGAGTCAGGGAAGATCCAGGACGTGTTATTATATTAGGAAGTTATTTGTCCTTTGAATCTAAAGATGATGCCTACAGCTCACATGACATCAGAGGTAGGATTTAAATGCTAAAACTGTGTTAAAATGATGGTGCTTAATAATCATGGCACTTGAAGCTTATAACACCTTTCAGGGTGGATCTCAAAGCACTTGGCAAATATTCATTACATTTCAACAAAGTATTATGCCAAAGGAGCATCATGTAATTTCCTTTTCACAAGTCAGAGAAAAGAAAGGTAATTGCCTTTTAAAATCTATCTGTTTTGGTTTTAGCCCTAACATTTTTATTTTTAATTATGCCTAATTTTGCAAATTACCTACAGGCCTCTCAGGAATACGTTCATGTAAGTTCTAATTCAATAAATAAAGTGATTGGCTTCATTTGGATCAGAACTTGAAAGTCCTGTGCTCATTCAAAGGAAACACTAACTTTTCTGGTTTTGTGATACAAAATTCATACCAGAAACCCTCATAAAGCATCATCTGAAATTCCAGGGGTAGAATGTGTGAAGAAGTATAGCAACTTAGAAAAAAAAATTACAGAAACTAAGATTCTTCCCTGAATGATCTTTATAAAAAATTAATCCAGGAATTCAGGTTCAAGGATGAAGTGGGAGGATGGGTGGGAGGGAATTAGGAAGGGAGAAGACGCAGACAAAACTGTCTAAATATTTATGATTTTTATTTGAAATCAGAGAAAGCTTCCCTACTTTCAAAACTTGAAGTGTCATGATAACTAAATACTTGATATTTTCTGTTGTATCTGATGAGTTCTGACTTCAAAGGAACTTCAAGGGCAAGGTCTCAGCCAACACAGGGCTTTCATTGCAGTCCCCCCAGACATTCAGCCTCATCAGAGATGGCTCAGCACAGTCCTCAATGGAGCATGACACCCTAGGGACAATGTCTCCACTCTAAAATGGCCAGCGAGATACAAATGGAACTTGTTGGACAGAGTCCCTGGAAAAGTTTCTTAAAGAGGGCTGACTCAGCTAGGAAGGGTGCTTTTTTGCTGTTTCTCCCATCCTTCCTTCTTCCTGCCTGGAATGGGAATGTGACAGCTGGAGTTTCAGCAGCTATTTTGTATATTTTTGTAGACATAGAGAAAGGAGGCCACACTCTGAGGGTGACAGAAGAAAGAAAAAAGGGACCTACACATCTCTTGATGATGTTGATGTCACACACCCGAACTGCCTGCCTTGGGATTTCTTTTACATAATAGAAAGTCTTTTAGTTAAGGTTTTCATTATTTATTCATTAATACAGCCAGCTCAATGACCCTTAGAGTTTAAGAAATTTATTTCCTCTCTTTTTTAAGCAAACTCTACACCCAACAATGGGGCTTGAACTCACATCCCTGAGAACAAGAGTCACATGCTCTTCACAGGGCAACCAGCCAGGTGCCCTGAATTTTATTTTCACTTTAAAATTCCTTTGCTTCTTGAAGAAGTGTGGTCAGTACTACTTTCTCTGACTTTATAGAATAGGTCCACTAAGGCATCCAAGTCCCATAACTCCAGAGGACACCATATGCATTGTGGGCCTAGTGGACACCTCTCACATAGACTACAGTGTGTATAGGGTCGACTGGACCCTACGGTCCTAGCTTCCCCAGCTTTCATAGAATTTTTTGCTTCCCTCTTGACCTTCTTGGGGTTACATCCTCAGGGAGATAAGTGAAAAGGTGATTTTAGATTCAAATATTGATCAATCATTAATGCAATCAGTGGCTTTATAATTTTATGAGGGACTAATTTAAGCCATATTTCTCAAACCTGAAAGCCATGTATGACTTTGGCAGGTAAATGAATATAATGAACCATCTATCATCCTTTTCACAGCAGAAACGGAAAGCAAGGAGGAAGGGAAGGAGGGAAGGAAGGAAAGAAGGAAGGAAGGAAGGAAAAGGAAATTACCATGTTGAATGGAAAAGAAAGCATACTATTGATCATAAAACAAGAAAAGCTACAGGAAAACTATTTTCCAACAGAAAAAAGGATAGTGATACTCATAATTAGTAACATTATTGTGACCCAGCTCACTGTCAGTCACTGCTCCACACCCTTTACATACATTAACTCATTTGATCCTGTGAAATAGTCATCATCATCATCATCACCATGCTTACTTTACAGATGAAGAGACTGAGGCACAGAGAGCTGAAGTGAGTTGCCCAAGTCTAACAGTTGGTAAGTGGTGGAATCAGGATGTGAACCCCGTTCCATCTGACCACCAAACACATACAATTAAGTACCATACCATACTTCCCACAAGAGTTTAAAACTGTTGGTACCGCATCACCATAAACACTGATACTAGACAGCAGGCTCCTCCAGGGAAGGGGTAATCTTATGTTTTGCTCACTGCTCTATGCCCAGTGCCTACAACACCATGTGGCCCTCAAATAATTAGTGAATGAAGGAAGGAAGGAATGACTGAATGAGTGTGGAGAACTTGACAGACCCCTGGGGGGAGCCGTATATGATTATGATTTAAGAATCGCTCCTTGGGGTTGCTAAAAGCAGACCATCCCAAGAAGAAACCCATTCCTGATAAAGCCGCATGGGATGCACCACCTTCAGATACTAACAAGTCGTTAGCATCCAACCATCTGTAGGAAATTGTAATGATACCTTCTGGGGAAGGCTCATAGAGTGTACAGTACCTTCATTTACACCTTTTTGTTTAATCCTAACACCTGTAGGATTTATTTCCACTTAGGTGACAAAGCTGAGGCTTGAGGTGAGAGCCAGAATCCAATCTCCTGTCCTCTCACTCACCGCCCCCCCCCCCCCAACCACAGGCATTTATCCTGGTGTGTCTTGTCTTCTGTGAGGTCAGATGTCCCTTGACCACTCACATTCCACTGCCCCACTCCCTTCATGACCATGGGCCTGCATTTACTGCTATCCTTGGCCCATGGTATGGTCCTTAATCTTGGTGTTTGGGGTATCCATTGTTGAGTGACAAACTACTCCAAAATACAACAGCTTAAATAAAAATCTACTACTATCTCTCATGAGTTTGACTGGGCTCAGCCAAGTGGTTCTTGCTCAAAATCTCCAGCTTGATATCACAGCAGCTGAGGCTGCAGTCACCTGAAGACTCGACTGGGCCGGCCACCGAGTAAGGTCCTGTCATGACTCACATCCATCTCAGTGATGGCCTGGCTGGGGCTGTTGACCTGTGCGAGCCTCTCTCTGTGACTTGAGCTTCTCACAGCCTGGTGGCTCTGGTTTCCAGAGGAGCATTCCAGGAGTGAGTGTTTCAGAGGGTAGGAAGCTGAAGCTGCCAGACCAGGGAAGGGCTTTGCTCAGAACTGTGGCGACATTATTTCCACTGTGTCCTATTGATGAAAGCAACCATGGGGCTCACCCAGATTCCAGGGTGTGGAGAAACAAAGTGCCCCTCCTCCTGGGGAGGGGGAAGGTCACATTTCTGAAAAGCATGTGGAATGGGAGATGTTGTTGCAGCCATTTTTGGAAAATATGATCCACCGCACTCAGCTTTGTCATTAACTTGCAATGAAGCCATCCAGCTGCAGATGAATTTCCATTTCCACACTGTTATTCTGTGTTTAATTGGGCACAGAGTAATATTCAATTTATTTTTTTAACTGTTGCCAAGGTTACATTTGGTGCCTTAGCTGTTAGGAGTTCATACCCTTTTATGCCTCCTAAGGCTATTCTAATTCAAACACATATTTAGGCTCAATGATAAGAGTCCTCATGGGGTCCAGGGCATGGGGGAAGTTACCGCTGTTTGATTTATGTGTTGCAATAGTCCTGTGTACGCCTGTGTTCCCAGCCTCTCAAGGAGGACCAGGCAAGAACATGTCAATTAGATGAGTTCAAATCCATCACAGTAATAACAATATAACACTCTTTTATTAAGGTCACCATCAACTAGTCTTTCAAATCTTATTTTCCGATATTTGCCACCAGCACCCATGTTCCAATCAAACTGCACTTGTCACCTTTATGCTTCTCAGCCTTGTCTGTTCTGCTTCCCTATTCCTGTTTACCCCCAACCCCAGCTCAGAGGCCACTCCCATATTGCCATATACCAAAACATGACTTCTTTCGCGGCAAATTCAAGCACTACTTCTTTTAGCTTGGCTTTCCTGATTTCCCTGCCAAATGTGTAACCCTGCTCTTCCTTCAACCTCCCTGACTCTTGCCTTGTCTCCTTGGAGTCACAGCCCTGTTCGGGCTTGTCTAATTCCCTCCCCTTACCTTTGCATCCATTCCCTGCACAACTCCGCACAACACCGCCCACATCACAGGTGTTCCTGCGTTGACACGTGTTGAATCGGACTGAACCTCCAGGAATGTCATTCTCATTAGACTGTCATTGTCTCTAATGGCCTCAGCCTCTAAAAGGGCCCACCTGCCTTCAGGGAAATGTGTTCAGGCATATCCATTCCTTCATCCATTCATTAATCCAACAAATATTGACTGGGCATAGTTCCCCAAGCTAAAACAAAATAATGCTTTAACAGAACTCTGGATTTATAGTAAATCACCCCAGGTCCACAGGCAAAATTAGCTTACCAAAGAAAGCAGCATTGCATGTCAACGTTTGCCCCATATTCAGCTCCTTGACTACCAAAAGAGATGTGTCTTGGAGCTAGACCAAGGCTTGGTCCACGAAGACCCGAATGTAGCTTCTGCAGGAGGACCCTGATTTCCATCATCTTGCTGGCCTGTCCTCAGCAGCCACACCTGGGACTGGCTCTCCAGTGTTGCCTCTTCTGATCGAGTTCACAGGTGTGGATACTTCCTTGCCGATCTTTCCTGATTCTGGTTTTACTTCAACCATCCTGGGGCTGGGGGGGGCCCTGTCCATGCTCTCCATGTGGCTCCTTACCTGTTCCACTCCCCAGGTTAGCCTCGGCTTTCATACAGTTCTGTTTTTACACCAGGAGAAAGGACAGCAAAAGGACGTCCAGGTCCTTCCTGGAAGACAGTCAGAAACATCCATTTCAAGGTGGGACTGAGTCTTCAAATGCACAAAAGTGAGTTATTTAGCCACTCAGTGTCTCCCTTTTCTCAAGTGAAAATGTGGATCATAACCCCTATTTCAATGATATAATGCACCATGCCTGGTACATAATAAGCTTTCTTGTTATTAAATCATTGTTGCTTTGAGTCATGTTTCTCAGAAGCAGTCTCTAAGACAAGGAAGGATCTGATTTTAGGCAAAGTTTCGAGGAGGGCAGCTTCAGCCTCATCCTGCAGGGAAATCGGGAGTGGGGGCATCCATTGTCAAGGGCAGAGGGCTTCCTGAGGGGTGGTGGGGGGGGGAGAATTCCCTGGCACTGCTGGTTCTCTTCATTGACAGGCAAATCTGTAGCCCAAGGGCCGTCCTCCAAGAAGAGCAGCAGGTGTGGGCCTTGAGAAACAAAGAGCACACTGGGCTGTGAGGAGCAAGCAGGGATATGGAGGGTCCTATGGGGAGTTGGGTGAGTCCTGCAGTGTGCGTCATAGCTGTCTTCCGCAAGACATTCCTTGTCATTCTTATCTTTATTGGCCTTTTCATTCTATGGTCCCCATTCTCTGTCCTTCATTCTAGCACCTTCCACAACCTCCAGCCTGTTAATTCATTTATCAAATACTTACTGAGTCCTGCTATGTGCCAAGCACTGGGCGAGGACTTGGGAATATATCACTGAGCAAAACAGGCAGAAATCCATGATAATATCCAGTGGTAGCAAATTTTACCACTTTTTTTTTTTTAAGATTTTATTTATTTATTTGAGAGAGAGCGAGCACAAGAGAAGGTAGGGTCAGAGGGAGAAGCAGATTCCCTGCCGAGCAGGGAGCCCGATGCGGGACTCAATCCCAGGACTCTGGGATCATGACCTGAGCTGAAGGCAGTCGCTTAACCAACTGAGCCACCCAGGCACCCAAATTTTACCACTTTTTAAAGTAGATCTGATTTTTAGAAATAGCCCAAAGTCAGAGAAGATGCAATTAACTTCATGATAGCAATTTTTACCTAAAGTAAGTTACAATTATAAATTAGTAATACTGATTTTTCTCCTAAGTCTGTACCTAATCTTTCCCAGACAATAATTTTCATAGGACTTTTTAAAATTATACATTTTTTATTACACAGGAACATAATCACACAGCCAAAAACTTAGAAAATAGAAAAAAGTAAATTAATCACACACCTATAATTCCACAGGCTTCATCGGACTACTGTGAGCATTTGGGGGGATTTTCTTCCTGTCTTTTCTTTGCCTACTTTTTTTTTAAGTAAACTCTGTCCCCAGTGTGGGGCTCTAATTCATGACCCTGAGATCAAGAGTCAAATGTTCTACCCACTGAGACAGCCAACCCTATTTTACCTTTTTATAAATTTGAAATCATTAATGTATATTTATATATTCCTTTTTCACTTCATGCTTTACCATAAGCACAGTCCCACAGTCTATATAAGCAAGATTTTAATGACCGTATAATGTGCCATTCTTTACTTATTCATTCCTTGTTATTGGCTCTTTGGGTTGTTTGCATTGTTTTCATGCCTAAGTATTGAATCAATTAAGTTCCAAAAGAGGAGCTCCAAAAGAGGAGTTTCAACTGTGTGTGAAACAAGTTCTCAGATTTCTGGGGAAGGCTTCTGAAGGTTCACTCTGATTTGAATGAATGAGGTTTATCATGTTGGTTTAAAAAAAATCATCTCAGCCTGCAGTGTCATATTTCACATGCTTGAGGAGCTCTTAATAAATTTACAGGAGGCCCCCAGAAGAGGAATTCTTGGAATTTGATTTTTATCTCCAACCGACTGCCTGCCCCAGAATCTCTTCAGTCTCCCTGAACGTGCTGCGTTGCTCCTAGAGGACAGGGCTGGGGAGAGACATCCTGCAGCTTGCCAGGGCTCTTCCTGCCAAGGCCTCGGCTGACCCCGGAAGGGCCCCAGGTCCGCTTGTCACTGGGTTTTCGGAAGGCTCTTCAAGGCCACAGACATCTGTTAGACACAGCCCAAGACAAAGACAGCTGGGAAAACCCACAAGGAAGGAAATCCCACCGTGAAAGGAGCTGCCTCTGAGGTCCTCTGAGCGCCAGAGCTAACCATTGTTCAGTTACAAAGGGCTCGAGTCGAAAGCTGCTGCTGATTCCGGGGTCAGTCTCTTGGCCCGTGGCGGAGTTCTCCTGGGGAGGGACACAGAAGCGCCTTGTCCCCAGGAGTGGCTGCCAGTGGCGGACAGAGCAGCTGAGGGACTGTTGCCAAGAGCCGGGGCTCTGTCTAGAGAGGGCCTGGCCCCTGAGGAGACCACACGACAGGCGTGGACAATAGGCCGTTAGCTCTCTGTGGCTTCTCACTCCCAGCGTTGGCATTTACCCCACGTCCCACACTGTCCCATCCAGAGCTCCCAGCAAACTGTAGTAAATCGTGGGGAAGGCTTCCCAGCCGCCACCTGCACACCCTCCCCGGGCTGGACCGATAAGTACAAAGTCTGGCTTCTCCCACCCACCCCCTCCCCTCCCACCGCACTGTAAGGCCTGGAGAAAGGAGAACGAGTTTTAAAAGTATATGCACTGTTCCAAACTGGGAGGGCACTGTCATGGCTGGATGCCATGTCACTGCCTCTGGCAGATATTTGACATCAATATGCAGGGCATATTCCTCTGGAAGAAGAGGACAAGCACGTGGGAGAGAGAAATGGGCGTCGTGGGGGCATTAGAGAGAAAAACCATCTCCAAACTGCTGTCTACAGCTTTCTCGAAACAGTTTCTGCAGCTCATCAGAAACCGTCATGTGACAGGGGGTCCAGGCCCTGAAGTGGGCCCCTGGGGCAAAGGATCAGGCTCGGGTGCTGGCACAGATGGGGGTCCAGTGAGTGCTGGCCAGGATTAGAACTGGGAATGACCTCACGCTGGATGGGCTCAGCCTGATGCTTTTTATTTTTACTCAGGGCTGGGGGAAGAGAAGGTTCTAAAACAAAAACAAAACAAAACAAAACAGCTCCTAAGAAGAGGCAAGCAAAATTGAGTTAAGACAAAACACACACACACAAACTTTCACTCTACCACCACAGGTAGAATTCTAGGCCTAACATATCTTAACAGTGCCTCGGTTAAAGACAAACCTGGAGGACACTGTACTAAGAGTCTAATTTGCAGGCCAAGACCCTGAGGTGAAAGTCTTCCCCGAGGCCATGGCTGTAGGCCAGTGTGCACCGTGAGGGGTGAGGGGCAGAGCTGGCCATCTAGAATGTGGTAAACTGCAGAAACGTAAAGGACGTTTAGCATGGGATGGCCTCGGCAAGTGTCCTGATATATAGGCCTGGGATACGGAAAGCATGCTCTGGTGAAGCTTTATCTGTTAGTAAAATAATGGCACACTTCCATACTGGTTGGCAAAAGCCTGCTGCTCCAAACCCTTCAAGTGTTCTCCTCCTCCCTGCCCCCAACCATCCCACAGCTGAAGATCAAGAGCGGGCCTCTCCAGGGCCCGCCCTGGCACCTGCCGGCCTATAGAGAGGCACGAGCCAGTTCACAGCAATCGCCGCATACAAACCCCACCCATGTGTGTCCCTCCAACCACAGAGGCCTGACACAATAGCTCTTGGGACATGCCCAATGCCAAGATGCCGGAGGCGTTCTCCCAAGACACCCTCAAGAAATGCAGCCCCACAGGGTACCATCCAGATATTTTTGTGTATCACCTATGTTTACACGTGTCCTTAATGGCAGGATTTTCCCATTTAAGACTGCCTCAGACTTTAAAGTCACCAAGGTGCAAGTAATTATATTATGCTTTTTGTTGTGTAAAGAAAAATCTCGGGCAGAGGACATTCAAGTAACTAAGAAACTGTAAGCTGAATATTAGCCAATGTGGAGCCAAGACTCAGATCCTTCAGACCCGTCGGGAAGAAGTAGGTCTTCCATGAAGGGGCCTTTTGGAAAATTTCCCTTCCTCTGTTAGGTTGTCTCCAATCAGTATTTTTTTTTTTTTTAAAGATTTTATTTATTTATTTGACAGAGAGAGACACAGCGAGAGAGGGAACACAAGCAGGGAGAGGGAGAAGCAGGCTCCCCGCAGAGCAGGGAGCCCGATGCGGGACTCGATCCCAGGACCCTGGGATCATGACCTGAGTTGAAGGTAGTCGCTTAACCAACTGAGCCACCCAGGCACCCTGTCTCCAATCAGTATTAAATCTCTTAACTGAGTTGGGGTTTTTTGATCAAAGAAAGTATGGGAGAAAAATGTTTCCATACAGATGGGCCAGGCTTGATGCTACATGCTTCTCATGCAATCCCCATGGGCTCTGACACTGGGTTACTGCTGATCCCTTTTTTTTTTTTTTTTTTTTTATTCATGAAAGTCAGAGACTGATCCCTTTTATGGACAAGGAAACTGAGGCTTAGGAAAATTAAGTAATTTACTCAGGGGTCTAGAGGCTAGAAGGTGGCAAACATAAATTTGGAAGCCTGGTCTATGTATCTGAAAAGCCCCATCTGAACCACTGTCCACCTAATACTGTCTCCTTTGTCACTGGTATATGGTTTACCCATGCTGTTCCTGTATCACGAGGTTACATAGCTATTAAGTTTGAAAGGGGGAAAAAAAAAGCTTGTGAGAAGTGTGATGTCAAAAAGAGCAGAAGCTTTGAGAAGAAGTCAACAGTCACCCTCCAGAGAGAAGGTGGTCTCCCCAAGCGTCAGGGAGGCTCCTTTTCCAGATGTGATCTGGCCACACCCCATTCACCTGCTCGAGAAGAGGTGCCATCCCCACTGGCCAGACAGACCCCGTCTCCTCCAAACTGCTTGTCTGGAGTCAACCATCACTTTCTTCTTATAGCCCATTACTGATCTGTACTTAGGTCTTTTCCTCTGCTAGACACTAACCTCATTCAAATCAGGATCCTTGAATAATCTTTCTTTTTTTCCTGTACTCCATCCATGTTGTGCACAACATTCATATCAGCTGAATGAATGAATGAGTGTGGGAGATGAGACTCTCTCTCTCTCCCATCCTATGCAGGTTGCATGCAACACAACACAGCAGATGCCAAAAGAAGCAGCTGGACGAAGGAGTGCGTGAGAGGGGGGAGGCAGAACTGGTTCCCGACCTGCAGGGACTCACATTAGAAGGCGGTGCCTGTCAGGATGTCACCCAGAAAGCAACGCACATAGAAATATGAGACATGATGACGCCAGAGGAAAGCACTGGCCAAATTTTATTCGGAAGCCTAACCTGGAAAGAGTATCTTTCCGCTCTTATGCTGCCTTTTCTGTAAAGCAGGACACCCTGTAGGCCCCACGGGACACCCTACATTGGAAGCGAGAAGTCCTCCTAGGTCCGCGCCAACATCACCAAGTGACTGTGATCAGTAAGCCCTAAATGGGCCTCTACCACACCACATCAGACTTTCTTGAAAGTCCTGCATTTCTGTCATTATTTGCGACATAATCAGACAGACTGCCACCTGAAGTACTTACTTCGGGCAGGAAGTTCTTAGCATGTGTCTTTAAAGACAGAACTCTAAGGGGGATGCCCCCGGCACATGCACTGCCAACTCATCTCAACTCCTAGTGGTGTCTTGTTTTCCAGGTTTTGCATCATCATCCTTGTTTACATTTGTTTTCATCTTCTATTTGATAGGAACTTGTTACTTTACTTTTTTTTAACATATAATGTATTATTTGTTTCAGGGGTACAGGTCTGTGATTCATCAGTCTTATACTTTACTTTTTTTAAACTTTTATTTGTATATTAGAGAGAGAGTGTGTGCAAGCGTGTGAGAGCGGGGGGTAGGGTGGGGGGAGGGGGAGCAGAGGGGAAGGGAGGGAGACGGAGAGAGCACCTCAAGCAGACTCCGTGCTGAGCGAGGAGGCCCATGCAGGGCTGGATCTCAGGACTCTGAGATCATGACCTGAGCTGAAACCAAGAGTGGGACGATTAACGACTGAGCCACCCAGGTGCCCCGGAACTTCTTACCCTTTAAAAAGAACCGAATTCAAATCAAATGATCATTCTTTTTTTCTCAAATTTTTTATTTAAATTCTAGTTAACCTATAATGTCATATTGGTTTCAGAAGTAGAATTTAGTGATTCATCACTTACACACAACACCCAGTGCTCATCCCAACAAGTGCCCTCCTCAATCCCCATCACCCATTTAGTCCATCCCCTGCCCACCTCCTCCATCAACCCCCAGTTTGTTCTCTATCATTAAGAGTCTTATGGTTTGGGGCACCTGAGTGGCTCAGTTGGTTAAGCCTCCATGTCTTGGCTTCAGCTCAGTTCATGATCTCAGGGTGGTGGGATCAAGCCCCGTGTCAGGCTCTATGCTCAGTGGGGAGTCTGCTGGAGATTCTCTCCCTTTCCCTCTGCCCCTCTCCCTCTCTCTAAAATAAATTAATAAATCTTAAAAAGAGTCTCATGGTTTGCTTCCCTCCCTCAAATGATCACTCCTAATATGCCAGCATCTATTATTTCATTAAGTGAGTCCCTCTGAACACAGTCCTCACCTATGGATATTTAAAAAATAAAGTTTACCAAATCACTTACAATATTTAAGTCAAATGGATGTTAGTTGACATGTGCCAAAATACAGAACCCAGAACAGAAACTCTTACCTTGCTAAGAGCTCTTACCTCTTACCTTGAAACTAGTTTGCTGCAAGATAGGAGGACAGATCTGTTTTATTTCACAAAAGCATTGCTTAATGCAGACTTAATTTTACCTAATTTGAGGATCAGATGATGGTTATTGCAACACTAGTTTCTTTATTTCTACCTTCATACCTTTTTTAAAAAAGAGATTTAGGGCGCCTGGGTGGCTCAGTTGGTTAAGCGACTGCCTTCGGCTCAGGTCATGATCCTGGAGTCCCAGGATCGAGTCCCGCATCGGGCTCCCTGCTCGGCAGGGAGCCTGCTTCTCTCTCTGACCCTCCTCCCTCTCATGCTGTCTCTCTTCTCGCTCTCAAATAAATAAAATCTTTTAAAAAAAAATAAAAAAGAGATTTACTTATTTATTTATTCATTCATTCATTCACTCATTCATTCATTTGAAAGAGAGAGAGAGTGCCCGTGAGCAGAGCACAGAGGGGGAGGGGAAGGGAGAGAGAATCTTGAGCAGACCCTGTGCTAAGCAGAGCCTGACGCAGGGTTTTATCTCACAACCCTAAGATCATGACCTGAGCCAAAACCAAGAGTTGGACGCTTAACCGACTGAGCCACCCATGTGCCCATCATACCTTTTTTTTAAAACATTTTTTTAAAATTAAATAAGCTTTATGCCCAATGTGGGGCTTGACCTCATGACCCCGAGATCAAGAGTCACATGCTCTACTGACAGAGCCAGCCAGGCACCCCTCTACCTTCATGTCTTACATCCAGAGAGAATGACCTTTTACATGTGAGTGAATGACCCTATGCATCTACCAGTTACATGAAAGATTGTCCTCAGCCAACTCTAAGGAGTTAGAATGGCCCCTAAGTGTTGTCCTAAGTTTGGCTGAGATGGCCAGGCCCTTATACCCCTGAATCAATGTGGAGACAGGCTGCCCAGGCAGGGACGTGACTGCTTCTGGCAATGGAGACACTCCCTGAAGAGGGTGGCAGCTGAAGGCTGCCTGCTGACACTGTCCCCAGCAGCTGAGGCAACCAATCTGTCATTGAAGGAAGATCTGGATGGCCAACACAGAGCCCACCACAAATACACCGTCCAGTTGAGAGATACAAGTACATAGGAAATCATAACGCACTATGATGGGAATGACATAGGGTTAGGTACAGGGCCTCTGTGGGCATCTAACTGACTTATGGTACACAGTTTGGGGATGAGGGATGCTCCTCTGGGGAAAAATCTCATGTTGCTGAGCTGTGACAGGTGTGACGCTGCTGAGTGACACAAGAGGGAAGAGCACATGCAAAGGGCCGGAGAACAAGTAGCTCAGGGCGATGGGGAAAGACAAGGCTAAAGGGGAAATACGGGCCAGATCTCGTCTACCTTACTGAAGAAGATTAAGACTAGCCGTAGGGAGCCACGGAAGATTTCTAAGCAAGGCAGTGGCATGATTAGAAGTGCATTTCAAGAGATTGTGATAGAGGCAGTGTAGTGAATAAAGAGGAGCGGGGAGCTCTAGGGGAAGCCTGACAATGTTGAATGCTGTAGTAACCCAGGCAGAAGAAGAGGGTTACTGGTAGGGATGGAAGGATGTGCACAGAGCCAAGAGATACTCAGGTGGCAAAATCAGGAGAATCAGGTGATGGACTGGAAGTAGGAGGTGTAGACGAAAAAAGCAGTCAGGGTGATGGCCAGGTTTCTGGATGGATGACCACGGCATTTACTGAGATGGCGTAGGTTTTGGGGAAAGGAGTAGGGAAGCAGGATGACTTTTAGCTATGGTTATGTTGAGTTGATGTCCAGGAGGAGATGTCCACCAAGCAGCTGCCCCGTGGGTCTGAAACTCAGGAATAATCACTGCGCTAAAGATGCACTAAAGAGGAGTCATCTGCAGCTCTGGGGGAAATAGAGGTCCTAGGAGCAGATGGAGCCTCCTGCAGATTTATGTCAACAGTGAAAAGAGGTGCAGGCCTGGAGTTACCAGAACGACAAACAGCACTGAACTTTAGGGAATGGTTGAATGGAGCGGTGCCTCACAGAAGAGCCTGAGAAGACTTGGAATGTTAGCAGGATAAGCAAGAGAATATGGGGGAATGAAAACATAGAGAAGCGAGTGATAATAAAGGAAGATTGGTAAACTCTACTGGGGTGCTCAACAAATGTTTCTTGTTTTCCCTAAATGCATTCTGAACTGATAAGAGATAAATAAGCAAGTAGGAACTTGAAGACCACCACCTTCCTTATTGATCCAGCTGACAACCAGCATTGTGGCTTCAGAGTGTGGCTGTAATGAACTACCCAGTACTGAAACCTGGACTCCTAACTGGCCCAGGCACAGCAGTACTGAGCCCCATGGGCCTCCCCACTCAGGCGTGGACGAGGAAGAGGGCACAATGCCAGCTTCTGGCGGCAACTGCTCCCAAGAGAAAAACAGGGAGCAGCAAGACTGGACCTGCCCAGTTCCCTTCCCAAAGTCACCAGTCAGGTAGGTCCACCCGCATGGAAGGAAACACTGGGATTGGGGAGCACATATCCCCTTGCCCCTCCCATTCACACCCATACAGTTGAGGACTGGAAAATGTCTATTGGGGTATACTGGTGACAGTGGACTCCGTGGGGGTGGTGGGGAGGAAGAGCAACCTGCAGCAGGATAGGTGTGGAATAGCAGGTGAGGAAGGTTACAGCCAGGCTGCTGTAGGGTAGGGCTAGTGTTGATAGAGGTCAGTTTCATTGAATTGGCGCATTTTAGGACAACCCAAGCTTGAGGAGCTGAAATAAGGTCTTGATGAACTTCCCAGGGAAAGATAGAAGAAATAAAGGCATGAAATATGTTTTGTGAGGTTTGTGGCCAGTAGACTAACAGGGAAATTCTACCCGGGGTCAGATCATGGAAAGCCAATGAAAAGCTGGGAAAGACCATTGGTATCCAGGGCATGTGTCTATTTTCTCAAGGTTATTCATTGAGCCAGATGCGTGAAGTAGAGAAAAAGGATACAGAGCTTTCCAGAAATCATTTTTTTTTTCTTAAATCATCTCTACACCCAACGTGGGGCTTGAGCTGAACACTGAGATCAAGAGTTGCACGTTCTATCGACTGAGCCAGCCAGGCAACCCTTTTTCAGAAAGACTTTAAACTAACCAAACAAACGAAAAAAGCACCACTAAACTGAATTAAGAGCATATGTTACTCAAAAAGTTGTGCTTCTAAATAGATCCCCAAGTTTCAGTGGCTTAACAAAAGTAAAAGTATGACTCTCTCATGTCCTACCTGCTCTATCACAGCTCCAGTAGGTCTGCTCCATCTTGTACCTTCACCATCTAGGACAGGTGGGCCCTAAGGCTGATGTGGATGCGGAACAGAGAACAGAAGTTCACAAACAGGGGTGTCCTCATTTCATTGGACAGAAGAGAGTCACATGGCCCCATCTAACAGCAAGGAAGTCTGGGAATTAGAGTCTGTGGGACTCTAAGCAGAGCAAAATGGACACTGGGAGCTCCAGCAGAATCCATCACAGAATGAGAAGCTCATATCAGTAAGGCGCTTCCTCACTAGCCTTGAAGAAAGGCACAAATGTTTAAATTAAAGAAATAAATACCACTGGGATGGAAGTCATGATCCATGGCATAAGATCATTAAAGGCAAAATACCTAGCACAGAGTGGGGCTTGATAAATATCTACGGATCAATTCAGCTGGTGTCTGCAAAATCTTGAATTTAAGAGATGCAGAAGACAATAGCAACAACAAAAGGCTTTTCCCCCAAAGGCTGAAAACATTCTGATTTTGCACTCTTACTCAAGTTTTCCCACATCCTATATTTTTGGCTGCTGGCTTGGAGGCCATCATCAAGGGCAAGGAAAAGAGGGAAGCTTAGGAAAGCAGAGTGGTTGGGCTGGGTGAAAACCAGCCACACACACACAAAAAAAATGTCTTGCTTTGGTGGATTTTACTTTGCTCTTTCCTTTCTTTTCCAAGGGGATGTGGCTTACGGGGATGCTCGACCACGTTGGTGTGGCTCCCGTGGCCTGGAGAAGGCCTCTAGGACTCCTCAAACCTCGGTGCCTGCTCATGTGGGGAACCTTTTTAAAATATTCAGCTGCATAATTGGAGAAAAGGTTTAAATTGCCTTGTGGGAGGCAGGAGCTTGACTAACATTCCTACTTAAAAAATAAGTGACAGGGGCGCCTGGGTGGCTCAGTTGGTTGAGCGACTGCCTTTGGCTCAGGTCATGATCCTGGAGTTCCAGGAACAAGTCCCGCATTGGGCTCCCTGCTCGGCGGGGAGTCTGCTTCTCCCTCTGACCCTCCCCCCTCTCATGCTCTCTATCTCATTCTCTCTCAAATAAATAAATAAAATTAAATCTTTAAAAAAAATAAGTGACAAAAAGTCAGATTTTGCAATTTATTATTTCAACGGGCAAATTTTTGAACATTTACCGAATCTGGGAAGCAGTGTACCAAATGCAGTGAAGGACATAAAGAACGGATGGACTGGGCTGAGCTTGAGGAGCTAGTGGAAAGACAGTCATTTAAATGTCTCATTGGGTTATAAGGAGAAGTGACTATAGATAGAATGATGAGGAAGTTAGTATAGTGTTGGTGAGAGGTGTTTGCCTCAGACCATCAAGAGCAAAGGCCCTGTGGTGAGTGCAGGTTTAGTGGAAGACTCTGGAACAGATAAATGGTTGAGGTTCTGGTCTGATTGGGCCACAGCCCTCCAAGGGGCCTTCCTGCCCAAATCCTACACCAGGCATGGATATTACGATTTTTGGCCCCCTGGGACACTGTCAGACCTTCTTGGAGGAGGCTTCTTAAAATGTGAATTTGAAATAAGGCTCCAGAAGATTCTGAGGTTTGGGACACTAACAAGGTGGATCTTTAATGTCATGCAAAGAGTCTAAAGAGTGTTCTAAAGGGCAGAGAATAAATCAAAGGTTTTTGAGAAGGGGTGGCACAATCTGCTTTTGCTTTAAGAAGATCAGTGGGATTATGGTCAAAGGAGCAATGGCTGCAGCCACACCAAAGTGTGGAGAAGGTCAAGGGGAAGAGCCCAGAGACAGATGCCTCCTCCCCCAATCATTGTGCCCCTTTGTGACACCCCCTCCCTTCCCTAGCCTTAAGCACTTGCAGAGATAAATCATGTTCCATTATTGTGTATGTTCAACTTTCACTGGCTTGTTAAACTCGCCACGATCACACAGTCTCAAGTTCTTGGAGAGCAGCAAAGCTCCCTGCCCTGAGTACTTGGAGGAGTTCCAGGGGATCTCACAGATGTATGTCCCCTCCCACGGGGTTCGGCAGGCCCTGCCCCTGTTCTGTGCACCCTACCTGCTGCCACAGACACACCTGAAGCTCCACCTCTGAAGCAACCAGCTGGAGCTTTGGGAGGCCAAAGCCAGAATGTGGGCTGCAGCCAAATGAAGAGAGATGACCATCATCCTCTGGCATGAAGGGGTCCCGTAGCAACCTATTACTTGAACTCTAACG
This sequence comes from Neomonachus schauinslandi, assembly GCF_002201575.2. Taxonomy (NCBI): domain Eukaryota; kingdom Metazoa; phylum Chordata; class Mammalia; order Carnivora; family Phocidae; genus Neomonachus; species Neomonachus schauinslandi. Next base: position 139,652,633 of record NC_058409.1, on the reverse strand, counting down.
TGTAACCGATTTGGTTACCAGAGCCTTCGGTTTTAGCTTCTGGTCAGACTTGGGAGCCAGATTTACATCCAAGAGGCTGGACCAAAGCCCGTTCTCTGAATTTTCACTCTCTGCCCAAGTTTTGCTCCTGGTTCAAGCTCCTCACACCTGGATCTTCCTCCCCTGTATATGAGTTCTGGCACTTGAGGCTCCTCAGACAATCTCTACCAACAGGCCACTCCCCCTGCACATAGAAATACCCAAGCTGTGCATACAGCTCAGCTCCCTTTCCGGGTGGTTCTTTAAAGACGGGAAATTCCCAGTGGTTCACCAGTTATACCTAGATGTGGCTAAGCACCCCCATCTGCTGAAATCCATGTCATGTGACTATGTCACATGACACATTTCTCTTGTCAAGTCTCTCTAGTTTATATTTGTAAAATGGGGGTGTTGGATTAGGTAATCCTTTTTGGCGGTAAGATTCTTAATTTGAAGACAAGCTAGAAGGCTACTGTAATAGTCCGAAAGTACAATAATGCAAACAAGCATGTCACTTAATTCTGAGCATCTTGACTCCCAAGGAATAAAAAGAAATACGGTGAGTTCCATAGTTTGCATTAGTTCATACAAGGAAGCACAACCATCTGTCAGCAGAGACAAACTTTCCTACTACCAAATCCTAAAACAGCTAACACATGGGTCTTTATTTATTAAAGGAAAATTAAATAACATAAGGCTAGCATCTTCAAATGCAGAGGAGTCCCAATAAAGGCAGAGCATGTCATGTTAAATCTGCCTTATTTCTGTAGGACTTCAGGGTACAATAATCTGGACACATTCTGTCTAGAGTGGGTTTGGAGTTCTGCACTGGGGAGGTCCAGGGGTGTGTGACTTACTGCTTCCCTGTCATTCAGTATAGTCTCACCTTCACCTTATCATTGGCTTCTCCTTCATTCTGTCTCAGGAAAGTAATTACATAGGGACACCAATCAGGTAATATCGGAGAGAGTGGAAGACACAGGAAGGTAAAAAGACCAGAGACCCCAGAAGATGTTCCCAAGGTGGGGCCTGGGCAGGAGGGGAGTGGATGAAAGAGCATGGCTTGTAAATGCCATGTCCCACTACCTTGGAAAAATCCAGATAATAGATTTCCATCAATAGGTATTGGTTCCTCTCCTTGCTTCTCTGAGGTTGTGAAAAGCTGGAACTCACTTTTCTTTCCAGTGAGGTGCTTCTAGCTAGAGACCCCCCCAGGGGATCTCAGGAAGAGGGTTTATTGTAGGAGCCCAGGAAAGGGGACAGGCACCCAGGTCAGAATAAGGGCAGTGTTCTAGGCTGGGGGCCCCTCCCCCATCCCTCCCTGTACTTCCCCAGCTGCCCAGATGCCCATTCCTCGGCTCCTGTCCCCACGTTTCCTAATTCAAGTGGGAATGGCTTGTCTCCAGATGTTCTTATTACCGTTCTGATGAAGGGAGGTAGGGCTGGAGGAGGGAGCAAACGGGCTACCCAGGAGAAGCAATGACTGCATGTAGGGTCTTCCTGGGGAAGGGTGGCTCCTGAAGGCGGGCACCAGGCAGACAACATTCCTTTCTCCCTTGCACTTGTCCAGGATCCCACAGCTAGTTGGTGTGAGAGCTGCCACTGAAAACCTTCCTTTTCCCTCTGTGACAATGTCTATGACAGAAGACACTCAACTACAATGGTTTTGAAAAGAAATCCAATCCACAAATTGGGGTCCCTTGTTGCTTTGTTTAGCCTCTGATTTTACTCTGAGGCCAGAGAAGAAGAAACAGGAAGGAAAAAGGAGCCCAAGGTTCTCTCTAAGAAGTGGTTTCCTTGTCTCTTCTCGGCTCTAGGTTGCTAAGAGCAGGTGAGTGGGTGGGAGAAGGAGGGAAGCCATGGGCAGGCCCCTCGGCTTGGGAGGGAAGAAGTCCTCAAAGCGTGGCTCTGGAACACGTGGATCAGTGCCGGCCAGGGCCTGCCACCCCGGAGTCCCCCGCTTTCCCTTTGCAGGTGGGCATCTCTGCGCTCGGTGGGGGTCCCACACGCTCGCGCATCTTCCGGAGCCTTCTCCCTGGGAGGTGACAACCCCTGGTTCCTAGGTTCTCTCCACGCCGTCTTTTACAAAGCATTTTACAAACTTCTACTTTATTTTCAAACCTTCTGATGAGTTCACATAACCTCCCACTTTCAACCTGAAATCACTTAGAATCTTCTCATACAAGAATTCACACCTGTGATCTCATTCTGATTAGAAGGCAGAGTTCTTACAAAGCACCTGCGAGATTTTGCATGATGGGCTCCTGTACTTCACTGACTGGGTCTCCCATTTTCCCCCATACTTGACACCAGTGCCCTCCCCCATATGCTTCACGAAGCCGAGAATACTGGGCTGCCTCAGGGCCTTTGCCCTTGCTCTTTCCTCTCCCTTAAGTCCCCATCCCTCAAATATCCACTCAATTCATTCTTTCATTCTGATCTTTGCTCAAGTGTCACATCGAATATGGCTCACTGCCCCTTGCCCCGAACTTATCCCCATTTCCTGTTTAATTCCTCTCCATAGTGCTTCTTGTCATCAGACCACCATGCATCTTACTTACTTGTGTATTTTTTGCCCCATCCCACTAGGAAGTAAGCTCTATGAGGGCAAGCATCTTTGCTTGTTTTGTCACTATAGCCTAAAATAGTGTCTGCCATATCGTAGGGGTTCAATAAATGTTTACTGCATGAATAAATTGAGACTTCTAGAACAGCCCCGAACTGGACAAGGAGTTTTCACATGGCTTCCTGTGTGCAACGGGAGGCCTCCAGAGAATAATTGATGACCCTAAAATACAGCTCTTCACCACCCATGCAAATGAATGAGGTCAAAATTTTCTCAGTGTCTATGCTAGACTGAAGCAAAAGCACTAGCTTTAGGAAAAAGCAAAGTACATGCTCTTTAAATGGTGCCTTCCTTTTTTTTTTTTTAAGTTAATTTACTTTTGTAGTATCCGCTACACCTAACGTGGGGCTCAAACTCACAACCCTGAGATCAAGAGTTGCATGGTCTTCTGATGGGGCCAGCCAGGCACCCCTATTGGTGCTTTCCCATTGCTCTTTTCCTTCTTTTATCCCTCATTACTCTGGCCAACACTGGGCTAATCCACTAATCCTCTCTATAAGGCATTAAGTGATAAAGGTTTAAGGTGTTAGCACTCCCAGGCGTACCTATCCTTTAAAGAGAAATCTTCAAGACCCAAAGTTGGCTGGGATCAGAATCATTGAATCTCACCTGTATATTTGGGCTGGGGGCTCAATTTGGAATTCTTGGAGTTCCTGGCCAGGAACAGAAAGATAGCAGTTATTAAGCAATGAGTCTGTAATATTGATCAATTTGAAGCTAAGGCAGCAAATATAGATATTGCCACTTCTTCTATATACCCTTCTCATTTATAGATCAGTAATAATAAAACCTTGCGACTTTGAACTCTGAGCTCTTTTCAAAGCTGAATCTGCCTTTAACTTTTCTTCCTGTATTATTGGACTTCCTTGCTAGCAGATCAAGATCTTCATCAAGACCTATCCCAAATACAGACAGGCAAAAGCATGTGATGTATACACAGATGTGCATGCACACACACACACACACACACACACACACACACACACACCCCTTTTGCCCCCAATCTACCTCAAATCCTCCCAAATTCCATCCTGTTTCTTTTCCAGGCTTATTCCATTGAATTTCCTCTTTCATATCCCACTGGATATTCAGAGCTATTTCAATGACTGGAAAAATCTTGAAGTGAAGGGGCTCAAGAGACTCTTACCAATCAATCTTCAAGGCCAGTCAACAATTACTGGGGCCCCATGCCTGTGAATATGGGTTCGGAGCAGGGTAAGGCTCTGGCTTGGATCTTTCTGGCTTAGTGGAGGTCACTCCAAATCAAAGAAATCCAAGAAGCTGAGTTCATTTGTAGTCATTTGTGAGACAACTTAGCACAGCCTAGGCTGAATTAGATGCCCTGACCCTGTGAGTCTGGTTTCCCCCTTCCACATGCTTCTTAATTTGCCTCAGGACAAACTGTGGACTCTCTGGGCATTTCAAGTCACACTTCTACCCAGTGCTACCCACTGTACAGCATAAAAACTCAGCCCTTGGTCCCGTACCCTACTCACGTTTTACACTCATTCCCTTGGCAAACTATTCAGGTCTAAAGCTCCAAGTATATTTATGCTCTTTAGCTCAAATTTAGAGTTGGAGTTCCAACTCTGGCCGGAGGTCAAGCATCATATCTCAAGTTATCATCTGGACATTTCCATGGTATGTCCTCGTTAACATTAAACCCCCACAGTTAATCAAGCTGGAACTCTCCACATTCCTCTGGATTCTGTTCCGTTATTTTAACCACCCATCAAATATTATCTGTAAGATCAATGTATAAATTTCTCTCTAGAATTTTCTCTCAAAAATTTGGAGGGCTGGATTAGTTTGTGTGTTTCCTAGGGCCACCATAACTGTAAGTCCCACAAACTGGGTGGCTTAAAACAATAGAAATGTATTACCTGAGTTCTGGAGGTTAGAAGTCTGAACTCTAGGTGCCGTCAGGGCCATGCTCCCTTCTGAAACTTGTAGGGAAATCCTTCCTTGCCTTTCTCTTAGCTTCTGTGGTTTGGTGGCCACCTTTGGTGCTCCTTGGCTCATGGATGCACCACTCCCATCTTCCGTCTCCATGTGTCATCCTCCCCGTGTGTCCTCATACGGCTATTTTTTCATGAGGACACCAGTCATATTGGATTAGGGGCCACCCTAATCTCATATGACTTCATCTTAACTACATCTATCTGCAATGACCCTACATCTAAATACTGTCATATTTTAAGGTACTGAGGGCTAATATATCAATGTGTCTTTTTTGGGGGGGCACAACTGAACCCCAAACAACTGGTAAATGAGTTAAGACATTAATCATATATTAAAATAAATGCCAATTATAAGGAGAAGGAAAAATCCACATGCATTTCTAAGAAAAAGAGAGTTCAAGCTGCTTGGGCTCCACACAAGATTCTTAAGGATACAACTTTCACCATCCTCTTCACCCTCCTCCATCTTCAGAGTTTCTTTAGTGGAAAAGTTTGAGAAGCACTGATGAAGAAGCATGGCTGGTCTATGTGTTAGGAGCTGGTTCGGGGGCATGAAACTGAACAGGCAACTTAACTAACTCAGGGTCTTCTTTTTCTTGTGTGTTTCTGTGTAACAAGGAGTCTGGAGGTGGGCAGCTCCCTGAGGCATCTGTACCATGTGCTTCTGTCCTCATGTTCACCCTTTTGGAGTCACATGGTGGCCTCTTCCCCTCCAGCATCTTGTCTGTGTTCCAGAGAGGACAAAGGGCACAGGGTGTGCACATGCTGAATCTAAACTCCTTCTTGTGAGCCCTGCCCCATCTTCTGCACTTATATCTCATTAGCCAGCACCCTGTCACATAACCACCATAGCTGGGAAGTGGGATTTTTCAGCAGGCCATGGGTTCTGGTAAGAAGGAGAGAAAGGATGGTGAGTAGACACCTTGCAGGGTCTCCCCAGCTGGCTTTCTCCATGTCTTCTGCTTCATACCTTTGTGCCTCAGTTCTAGGCACACAGGAGACATGCCCATGCTGGCATGCTGATTGCAAAGGATCTCCTCATTTTGCAGGCAAGACATTAAACAGGAACGACGTAAATAATATAACGCAGCACGTGATCAAAGGCCAGCACGACTGGGGCTGCAGAATACAGAGAAGGGAGAGATGAGTTTGACTGCTGTAGGAGCTTCGTGAAAGGAGGTGAAATTTGAGCTGCATTTTGAAGGTTGGGTAGGATCAACAGCAGCTGTCATGAAACCCTGTTTAGATCCCCCTACACATACTCAGACGGCAGAAGGCAAAAACCTGTGCACAGCCTCTTTTTCTTATTGCAAGCTGGGTGAGCCTTCATGCATGTCCCATACTCAGTCACAGGTCTTCTGTATCATTCTCTTGGAAATGTCTCTACCTGAGATAGAATTGGTCAATACCTTGAGCTCAACCCTAGAGAGACCTTTTTGCCCAAATACATTTCCCTCTCCACCCTAATCCCCCACACCCTTAGCAGTCATTGCCATGTAGGCACATTCTCTGTCAGGCCAACTCCCAACATCCAGAGCTTGCCTCCACCCAAGAACCCTCCAACAGAATAATCCTTTTTCAGTTGTTCCTTCTGGCGTACCAGCACTGAGACATTGCCAATCTTTCTGTGGCTGCATGATTTCCAATCTGCCTCCCACCCACAGCTCCCCACCCCAGCAATTTTTATTTTTCAAATTTTTGACCTTTTCCCACCATTTAGGCGGGGGTGGGGGATTGGTGGCTCTGTATTCATTACCTTCAGGGGACGGTTACTCTGGGTGGGATGCAAAGGAAAAGAAAGAAATCAGCACCTGGATTCTGAATTTCTAGACACACTTCTGGAAGCCATGGCAGAAGGAATCATTGGAGGTAAAGGGTTTTTGAGTATTAAAATTGAGTTTCCTTAAGAACACAAAGGTTATGCCAAAAACAATAGATTTGGAAGAAAGCATGATGAAACTAGAGTGAGATTTACTCCTTCAGAGAAAATGATTCTGCAGTTTTGGGGAGAGGAGATGGATAGCATTAGATCCTGATGTCTCTGAGAAGGGAAGTCTGTGCTCAGGTAGGCTTGAGGGACCTGGGAGCAGAGAGAACTTGGCCTCACTTTCTGGGGCACGGTGGGTGGAGAAGGTGGGTCTGAGCTCCCCAGTGAGCACCTGAATGTTTTCCTGAGTGACTGGGAGTAGCTACCAACTGACAAAGAACATTTCCAGAGATCGAGTTGTCCTTGAACTAGGATTCAGCTTCTGCCATGAGGAATGGGAAATGGAGACAGAAATTACCCCACAGAAAAATATGGAAAAGAAACATTGTCAGCACACCTGACATGATGGCCTGTGGAATTTGGACCTATTGCATTTTTCTTTTTGAGATACTGCACATATAATTAAAATTTTTAAAAATAAACTTTTATTTTAAAATAGATTTAAATGTACAGAAAAGTTATGAAGATAGTACAGAGCTCCTCTATATCCAACATCAAGTTTTCCTATATTATGCACAATTAATAAATCAGTATTGGCATGTATCATATATTATTCAAATTTTCTTAGTTTTTACCTAATTCTTTCTTTTCTTTCTCTTTCTTTCTCTCGTTTCAGGATCCCATCACGAATACCATATTTAGTTGTCATATTTCCTTGGGCTCCTCTTGACTGTGATGGTTTTTCTGACTCTTGTTATTTTGAAGACCTTGACGGTTTGGGAAAGTACTGGTCAGCCAGTTTGTAGAATGTTCCTTAATTTGGATTTGTCTGATGTTTTTCTCACCGCTAGACTGGGGTATGTATTCTTGGAAGTTAGACCACAGAGGTAAGGTGCCATTTTCTTCACATCGTATCAAGGGTACATACTACCATCCACATGGTTTCTCACTATTGATGTTAACCTTGATCACTGGCTAAATTAGTGTTTGTCAGGTTTCTCCACTGGAAGGTCACTCTCCCCACTTTCCATGTTTTACTCTTGGGAAGGAAGATACTATGTGCAGCCCATAGTTAAGGACAGGAGATTTCTATTACTAATCTCACTGAGGGCGGAGTATCTACATAAACGATTTGAAATTCTTCACAAGAGAGTTTTTCTCTCCATTTATTGACTTATTTAATCATTTCTGTCAGTATGGACTCATGGATATTTATTTTATACTTTGGGTTATAATCAAGTATTATTTTATTTATTTTGTTGCTCAAATTGTTCCAGCTTTGGCCACTGGGAGCTCTTTCAATAGGCTCCTGTGTCCCTTTGACAGGCTCCTTCCTTCTTGTTGTTGTTGATTAAAAAAATTTTTTTTGACCACTTCCTTACCTTCTGGCCCAACAAGATGCTCCAGGAGCATCTTGTATATTCCCTGCTGCAGTCCATTTCCCCAAGGAGACCTCTTTTTACTGAAGAATGGTGTTAAAAACAAGATCTCAGTGCCAGGTGCACTCCTTGTTCCTGGAGTGTTATTTCTAAGTCCACTCAGCTGACACAGCAAGGATATTACATGTATGTGTACTAACCCACATATATACACATATTTACAGATATTTACACATCTGTAAATCTTTTTATCTATCCATTTCTGTCTATATCAAGCTCATCATGGGTACATAGTGAGGTCTCCAACTACAACCCAGTACCACAGGGCTCATTCTAGCTTCCTCCTCTTATTTATCTGTAACCTCCCTCTCCCACGGTAATAAACCTGGTGTCCACCATCCACCCTTCATTTATTTAATTGTTCCTTTCCAGTATGCATTACAGTAGTTTCACCGTCCATTAAAAAAAAAAAAATCAATCTGGTTTCTGTCTCTCCTGTTTTCCCCAGCATTGGTTCCTTTAACCTCTGACATCCATCCCTTCTGCTCACTCCTCTTGTAGCCACGTCAAAAACGTTTTGTACTTGATTCTGGTTTGACACAGAACTTCCATAAAGCTGGGTGTCACCCATTCTCCATTTCCTTTGGTTTTCCCAGCCCCCATCACCCTCCCCATTCTCAACGTTTTGGTGGATTAAGGACAAGAGGAGCTGTGAGTCAGGAATCTCATTTTACAGACGAGAGGACTTGTGCCCCCAGGAGTTCAGAGGCTTGCCCCACTCGCCTCTGGGACTGTTTCCATGAGCTCTCTGTTCATTCAACAACTATTCTGGAGCCCGCTCTACGTGCCAGTGCGAGCCCCGTGCCCAAGTCACCCGTTTCTGCGGGCGAGATCGGTAATAAAGAGCTCGAGCGCTCGGAGGACGGTGCTTGCGGCAGGAAAGGTCCGCCCCAGCTGGTATGAGCGTTCCTGCTCCTTCCAGGTTGGAACTGCCCCTGCGGAGGACCGGGAGCGCAGCTGTGCCTTCACGCCGCCGCCCGCCGGCTCTCAGCGCGTCCGGCCGTCGGGCGAGGCCCCGCCCCTCCCGCCAGGCCCCGCCCACCAGCCGAGCACACGTTCGGGCCCCTGACGATATTCGCCGGAAATTCCCGAAGCCCCTCTTTTTTTTTCCTTCCTCTCCTTTCCCTGCTCTCCCTTTTCCTTTCACCCGGGTTCCCTCGGCCGTGATTTTCCCCCTCCCCCTCCTTCCTTCCCCATTTGAAATCAAGATGGAGGCTCGCAGCTCCCGCCGGCGCCCGTGATCCCGGAGCTCCTGCCGGCCACGGGCCCCCGCCCTTGCGACTGCGTGTCCCGCGCGGCGCGCGCTGCTGCCCGCGCTCCGGCCGGCGCCGCCGAGGCCGTGGCTCCGCGTCCCCGCCCCGCGGCCCGCTCGCGGCTACCGGGCGGAGTCCTCGTCTATGTGGGCGCGCTCCCCTGGCCGAGCCGCCGCCGC
>NC_058409.1:139355446-139638230 GCF_002201575.2 Neomonachus schauinslandi | reverse complement strand
GCCAACTCTTCCTGGAGGCCTCTAATGGCCAGGACTTTGCTTACATAAGTTCTAAACCCTACTGGGACCAATCACTTTTATTGCCAATCTATTTTGGGGCTCTGTTCTTGTGGCAATAAATCATTCTTTCAGAGCTCTCTATTTAACCTTGCAAGAGTGTGTGTGTGTGGGGGGGGGTACTTACATAAATGCATTATTTTTAACCTGCCTGGCATGTTTTAGGTTGGCATTAGATGAATGTGCAGAGAATAAAGGTTTGTGGTTATTCTGAAGCGTCACGGCCCATCGTGTTGGGTTTCTTTCATTATTAGATCTTATTCTGGACTCTGGCTACAGCCTTTCTTTCCAGTGGAATATATGAAGAGAATTGAGTCTGTTACTGAGCAACAGAGCAGCATGCATGTCTTTCTGTGTTTTGATATGATGATTTCATATTTCTGTGTTTTGATATGAAGCTTTTCTTTATATTTATCCTTCTAATACTACATAAATGGAGGCCTTAAGCTGGCCTGCAAGTTTGCCATGCTACATCTGTGTATATTTAGAAGTCTGGCAGCTTTGCTCTTTGTGAGCACCAATAATTATTGTTTTACAAATTCGGTCCTTGTTACCCTCAATATTTTGAAAAAGGGAGTTGAATAAAATGTAATTTGAGAGTGAATGTCAGTTTCTCCTTTTTCTGTGGCAGTGAGGCTCAGTTTTAGAAGAAAGTAGAGAGATAGTTAAAAATAATCCTGTGACTTTCAAGAAATCAAAGAGCAGTAAAACAGTCATTCAAAGAAACTTTTCATTGAGACCTTGTAAATTGACTTATTGACATGGGATATTGTATTTTTCCCTTTGCAGTTTAACTGTCCAAGATTCAAATGAAGCCATTTAATGATTTAAATGATTCACCAAGATATAAGTAACAGAGGTGGTTCTGTTCAGAATGAAGCCTGTGGTTTAAATATATTCCTCAAATGCATACTAAAAATAAGTGATTAGGATGGTCTTTCTAGACCTTTTAAATATTATGATAAATTTGGGGTTTGTTTCTAACTGAAAGTGCAAGATGTATTTGAAGCTGCCATAATGTAAATCATCTGTATCTGATACTTATTTTAAGTTTATTTACTTGATTCCTCTACTGAGAAAATAAAATTTTATCTCATATCCTTGGCAGAATTCCAGAGAAAAGTCAAATTCTTAATCAATAGCTACACTTTACTGCCTAGTAAAAATCACTTCTGTTGATAGGGATGAATTGTGTTTAACTATAAAAAGCAGTCTTAACAACCCCCTTCATTCCTCCTCAATTTTATAATGAATTGGTTTTTATTTCCTTAAGTGCATTGTCTTCACAGATTTTAGTACCGCTGGGTAGGAACAGTAGCTCCTCCGTGGTCAGTGAAGAAATGGATTTGAGGGAGAATCCCAGTGCGTTCTGGGGGAAGGTGGTGGCTCGTTCTGCTGTTCCTTCTCTTTCTTCCTTTCCCAAGTGTTCAGCTGAGTGGACTTGGGTGAACTGCCAGGGGTGACTGTGTTAGTTGCTTTGTGGACGAAGAATGCGGTCTTTTATATCTTCTCCTTGCTTCTCAGTCCTGTTGAAGCTGATTGCAGGCAGTGATCCGGGTGGGCCCACAGTTGGAGAGAGGGGTAGGAGAGATTAGATAGTGAGACGGAGTATTCTCTCATCCTGAGGCAGATTCTGCTGATGAGCTGTTTAGCAGAGCAGTGTGCAAGGGAGTGAGCATGGATGGGGAGTCTGCTCAGTGACCGTGGCATTTAGGAATTCTGGCTGGTGTGTTATTCAGCTGGAGCCACTCTGGGGATTCCTATCGCAGTACCTCTTAACTGAGGGGAAAGGACCAAAAAGGAGAAAAGAAGGTAGAGATTGGGACAAGGCCCTGCAAGGCATTGGTTTGCCGCTGCCTTCCCATCTGCCCTCTCCCCACCGTGTCTGGGCCTCCTGTGCCCATGGTGGAGGCCTTTCCTCTTGGGACCTTTGCTTCCTCACTCGCCACAGTTTCCAGCCCCTGCAAGGCCCCGATTTCACTCCATCCCTGCCAGTTTATGAAGAGAAAAAGGAGGTATCTGGCTAGAATTTCCAGTATTGTCTCCCAACTTTTTGACATTATTGAGCCTTACCTGCAGACATTCTTGTTTATGGGAAATTCTTGCTCTCCTGTTCAGTGGTTGGCAAGTGAGTAAGTACTCATTTTCACTTCTCATTCACTCGTGGGGACATTTAATTTGCTTAGTGACCAGTTGTTACCTTAATTTCCTCTTTTTTGTTCCTCTCCATATAACGAAACCCCTCAAAACCCAAATTATTAACCACCTGCCCTCTGGGAAAGGCTGTATGACCAGGGCAGGAGAGCAAGTGTGTGCAGACTTCCCAAGCATGAGGCATGGATTGTTAAGCTGGAGAAAGGGTATAGCTTCTGGGGTTTTGTCAGTGTGACTCTCTAATATTTGGTCTAATGCCAGATGTACTGTGGAAATAAAGAACTTCGTTTTGGTGATAAATATACTTGACTTTTAGATTACTGACTATTTTAATTAGCCACATGTCTACTCTTGTCTGGTTGGTGAGGAATGTGGAGAAATCTGTAGAGCAAATCTTGTATTTTGTAAGCAACACTCTGTTTGGGCTTTGTCATAAATTAGTACCTTTTAGTGGTTAGGCTGACAGAGAAAGCTTTAATGAAGATGTTAGTCGAAGTGAAGAATAGATTCTAGGTCTAGGGTACTTTGGGTTAGTGGTGTTCATGTGAGTTAATCAGGCTTATTTTCTTAACAGTCTGTAGTCCTGTCATGGACAGTGATGAATTGTACTTGGTTTTTCTTTAGGGGGGGTTTCTGTAGGATCCTGCCAGTTTTGTGAACCCTCCCCTCTTTCCCTGAGTTCCAGAAAAGAAGTACATGGTATGCTGCTCTGTTCTTTTATTTATTTATTTATTTTCACAGAGAGAGAGTGAGAACAGGAACACAAGCAGGGTTAGCGGCAGAGGGAGCGGCAGAGGGAGAGGCAGGCTCCCCGCTGAGCAGGGAGCCCGATTTGGGGCTTGATCCCAGGATCCTGGGATCATGACCTGAGCCTAAGGCAGACGCTTAAAGGCTGAGCCCCCCAGGCGCCCCTGCTGCTCTGTTCTTGTCCTGCTGCTTGGGAGGGCTGGAGGGCCTGTTGCGGTCTGTGGCTGTTAGCATTAAAACAACGTAGGTGTGAGCAGATAAACTGGTGCATCCATTCAGTTAATGCTGAGTAAAGGAAGCCAGTCTCAAAAGGCTACATACACACTGATTCCATTCTCAAAAGGAACAGTGACAGAGAACAGATAGATTGGTTGCCAGGAATTAGGGTTCGAGAGGGCATGACTACAGAGGGTAAGTATGAGGGGCATTTTGGGGGATGATGGAACTGTTTTGTATTTTGGCTTTGATGCTTCTATGTCTTAAACTTCATAGAACAGCACCCCCCCATCAGTTTTATTGTGTGTTAATTTAAAACATACCATTAAAAAAAAAGGGCTAACAGCAAAATGAGAGTAACCATTTATTATAAATCAAAGAATTTTATACGTGTAAGAAAAAAAGGGCTTCCTCAAATCAGTAAGACAATCCATAAGGAAAACAGGCAAACAGATAATTCAAAGAAGTACAACAAATAAATATCAGCTCCACTAGTAATCAAGGATATGTAAGTAGTTTTAAAACAAAACCAATATCCAATATAAGTTATTTCTTTAGGTAAACTAGAACAAAGCTGAGTTATTTTGGAAAGATTTTCTGTTGATTTGAAAGATAACAATAGTCACTCTGACTGCCAACGGGTGGAACCAAGCTTCCTGTCATTTCTAGGGTAACTTCAAAGATAGTTATGGGGAAATAAAGATCCTTTCCTTGGGTTCTGTAAGAAGTGTTAACTTGAGGAATCCATATGGCATGGAAGTCAAAGTCTGCTGACTTAAGGAAGCCCTATCTTTAGATATGAACAGTCACCATTTTTCTTCAAATATTCCCACTCTGGTGAGTTTTTGTCGCTGTCCAAATTGAAGAGTAGTACATGCAGGATGGTCTATACTGGGTGCTGAAGAAGGAATTCCTAGGGATAAGTTTCATTTGGGGGGAGATGGTGGTATTCCTGCATTTGTAACTTCGTGAGGTCATTTGCCTTCTGTTCTTGGGCCTTCCTGTATGTAATTGACTTTGCAGCTACCGACTTTACGGTATTGATGGTTAATGAAGGAATTTATAAAGTGTTAGTCCCCGCATTTAAGATTCATAACCACAAAATAAAACTATTCTTGAACTTAAACACCACCTCTGCAGGCCTGTGGGAGGGTACTCCTGGCTCACTGGGATTCGTAAAGCTTTACGTTTTCATACTTGCGTTTGCTTTTACTCAGTCCTTGTTCTGCATGACAGATGTGCTAGGATCTGCAGGAATAACATGTACATTTTATTAGTTTTTGGATAGCTTTATTAGTTTAGTAAGGGCCCCAAAGTACAGTTCTTCTATTATTTATTCTGAAGGTACACACAGATATTGGGAAAAAAATACATTGACTAGAATGTTGTTATAAATATTTCTAACTAGTGTCACGTAGTGAAATCTCTGAAGTTTAAATTATTTAATATTTTGGCATCCAGATAACCGGAATAAATTTCTCATTAGCCAAGTATTAAACATACAGATGTTTCTTGTTTGTAGGTAGCTTTTTTACCCCCCTTTGATTTTGAGAAATTATTTCCAGTGCTCGCTGCTCTTTTCAGTACGGCGGTGATGGTAGTTGGCATGATGGGGACCGTACGAACTGAGAAGCCAGATTGCACAGAGGCAGAATACATTTCACACGTTTAGTTTAGAGTTATTTCACCTCCATCTAAATTTTGTTGCACTTGTCCTAATTTATCTTGGGTTCAGGAGCCTTGAGAACCAATGCTAATTTGATGGCTTCCAGGCCATACATTTTCTTCATGTGACAGTTGAGTTCACGTGTCCCCTGACAGGTTGCCGTGGTGAGGGCAGCTCCTCACGGGAGAGGCTTCATGGCAGAGGCATTAAGTTTCAGCATTTTGTTAGCTGGCCTGTGTACTTGTTTCTTTCCCAATATTTAACTGCAGTCTTCGAGACACAGATTTTGCAGGGTTAACTGTTAGGCATTTCTCTCCTTTCTCCTGGCTGCACCTTGAACTCCCAGAAGGGATCAGCCCGTATGCGCGACGGCTCCTGCCTCCAGAATCAAATTGCTGGGACCCTTTGATTGTAAAACCTATGCAGGGTTGAGGCGGGATCACTGTAGACTTCCTGTGACAACTTCCTTGTGGATATGGGGCCATTTTTTGGAAACTAGGAAGATGGCAGACTTGAAGTGGTCCCCTGACTCTTGCGGGCTCTCCTTGCTCTCGCTGTAATGTGAGTCTTTAGCAGCCGCTTCCTGACTGGTGTGAGGGGCCAGGACCCCCGGTCGTCAGGGGTCAGATAGCACCTTTGGAGTTAGGCTTCATAAGAGAGTAAAATAAGTGCATCCAGAAAGCAATAACTTGCTTGTAAGGTCAGGGGATGATATTTAAAATACCATGTTTATTTTTTTCCTTCAAATACCGTTAACGCCAATCCTGTCCTTCAAGAAAACCTGGTCAAGTCTTTCTCTTGACTGTTATCTCTACCACTGCCTGCACTGACCACCATCTGAGTGTCTGATTCTAGATACTGTGCAGGGGGTTTTATATACGTTTTCTTGTTTAAAATCACATCCTCCTGCCCCCGCCTCCCAAGCCCCCACTTCCAGCAGGTGGATGCTTCTGTGTTGGGGTAAGGATCTCAGCCTCTGGTGAGGTTGAATGACCTGCCCCAGTTTGTGCTGCTTCTAAGGGCCTGAGCTGGAATTTACGCCCGGGCTCTGCCAGACCACAAAGCCCCCGCATGCCCTTGCCCTCCCTAAAGGAGGGAGAGGGGAGAAAGGACCCTCACTCTGTACACCTTCCCATAGGATCCTGTGTTGTAATTTTCAGATCTTTAAAATTGAATATGTATATCCTTGTGTGTTGATGACCGAAGCTGTAATTTACAAGTCACACTTCAAGCAAAGTTGGGAGAAAGATTCCGGGATAGAGTCGGCCTTTTTTTTTTTCCCCATGTTGGTCGGCGCCCTATAATTTAGTTTCTGTGCCGTTCCTCTTCTCACCTAATTACAAGTGATGTTCCTTTTTACATAAATAATCCTAGCAACCTAGCACTTCATTTGAGGCGTGTTGGCTGTGTGACGTTTCCTGGCTCTCACCTGTCTCAGTCTTGGGAGGAATCCTGGTGGAAATGCTGGTCCTCTGTTTCCCTGGTTGTTGTGGACTTGGACTGAAGGGCTGGGTGGGAAGTCTCCTCTGGGGCTGTCAGGGTTGGCAGAGGGAGTTGTGGGAGGGGTGCGGGGAGGCTGGCCAGGGAGCCGGTTGCTGTGTCTGACACATTATAAAGATTACTGGGGCTTCCTGGGATGGGGAAGTGGGGAGGGGCCAGAAGCTGCTCAGCTGCTCTTTTGGGGACAGTTTTATAAGGTGGGTGTGGTGACTCCTGGGTTCTCTCTCTGTATATCTATTTTGTTGCAGCCTCTCATTTCTTTGCTGTTATTCATGGAAATGTGCACATGTAGATGATGATGCGTTGTGGTCCTGGGGAATAGGATTATTTTCCACCGTTCTCTTTTAACAAGGTAACTCAGGTGTGTGTTTTAGATTCTTCTATCTGTGGGGTGCATTTCTGTCTATTACACCTCATCTGCCCCCTCACCATTGTAGCCTGATCGGATGGGATGCTTGGTCAGGTTTATCCCCACAGGGAACTCCCAGCATCATTTCCACACTGGGAATGTGTTCTCTTTTGTGTGTGTCTCAGTAACTCCGTGTCTCCCTTTGATTTTTAATAGTTCAGTCAGGCGATGATTGAAATGCTGGTGTCTTGAGTGTAGACATTATATAACCAGAAGGTGTGTTGCACTCTAAAAATCTACAGTTTTAATTTCCTTCTGGTTTGCCTAAAGAGTTTCTAAAAGTTTCAAGTTTTTTCATTTTTAAATCTTTTTTTTTTTTTTAAGATTTTATTTATTTGGGGGCACCTGGGTGGCTCAGTTGGTTGAGGCTTAGGCTCGGGTCGTGATTCCAGGGTCCTGGGATCAGGTTCTGCATCGGGCTCCCTGCTCAATTTGAGAGAGTGAGCGAAGTGCACGTGCACGAGCACCAGCCAGAGGAGGGGCAGAGGGGGAGAGAGAAGCAGACTCCCCGCTGAGCAGGGAGCCCCACTTGGGACTCCATCCTAGGACCCCAGGATCATGGTCTGAGGTGAAGGCAGACCATGATCCTGGGTCCAAAAAACAAATTCTTGTTTTTTAAAAAAGATGATTTGAGCGGCGCCTGGGCTCAGGTTATGGTCCCAGGGTTCTGGGATCGAGCCCCGCATCGGACTCCCTGATTGGCGGGAAGCCTGCTTCTCCCTCTCCAACTCCGCCTGCTTGTGTTCCCTCTCTCGCTGTGTCTCTCTCTGTCAAATAAATAAAAATCTTAAAAAAAAAAAAAAGATTATTTGATATTTGAGAGAGAGAGCATGCCCCTGAGCAGGGGGAGAGGCAGAGGGAGAGGGAGAAGCAGGCTCCCCACTGAGCAGGGAGCCCCACCAGGACTCCATCCCAGCACCCTGAGAACGTGACCTGAGCCAAGTCAGACGCTTAACGGACTGAGTCACCCAGGCGCCCCTCTTTAATTGTTGTTTTTAAAAATTTCTGGAGTTAAAAAATAGGATTGGTTTGCTGTTTACTGTGAGATTATGGGTTACTCTTGACATGTTATAGTTTATCTTTGATTTTTAAACCAACAAAGGAGGTACCAAGCTCGAATCCATTATCAAATTAAAGTGAGATTTCACTGTATTATTTTTGGCTATGTAGTTGGTTCCTGTCTTCATAGTTGATTACATTTAAAGTTTGTTGGGTTTATTTGTCGGGGGCGGGGGGCAGGTAAGTCTGTTTGATTTTTGAATTCCTGTTCACAGAACAAGAATTCAGGGCGCCTGGGTGGCTCAGTTGGTTAAGCGACTGCCTTCGGCCCAGGTCGTGATCCTGGAGTCCCGGGATCGAGTCCCACATCGGGCTCCCTGCTCAGCGGGGGGTCTGCTTCTCCCTCTGACCCTCTTCCCTCTCGTTCTCTCTCTCTCAAATAAATAAATAAAATCTTAAAAAAAAAAAAAAGAACAAGAATTCAGACTCAGATCCCCCAGCTGTTACTGTTTCCCCACACGTGCATGTGTGTGCACGTCTTCCCTGCTCTCCTCTCTCCCTGTATGTGTGTGTGTGCGTTTTATATGCATATAAAATTTACATAGTATTTTGTTTCTGAAGCAGTTGAGAGTAAGTTGCAGAGGGGATGATGCCTTTACCTCTACATGTGGTTTGCTACGTATTTTCTAAGAGTGGTGACGGGTTTTCCTACATGATGATCCAAATCAGGAAATTATGGTGGATACAATAGTATTATGTAAATCTACTGACTTCAGTAAAATTTTACCAATTGTTCCAGAAATGTCCTTTTTGGCAGTTAAAAGAAACTGATGGTCTGGCATTCCATCCAGGACCACAGACTGCGTTTAGTTGTTGTGTCTCATAGGTTTTCTTTAATTTGGAACATTCCCCCAGTCTCTCTCGTTACCTTGGTGTTTTGCAGATTCCAGTCAGTTCTTCAGGTGGCCATCCATCAGTGTGGGTTGTAGGGTTCCTCCTGACGAGATCCAAGTCGTGCATTTCTGGCAGAAGGTCCCAGAGCACCCTGCCAGGGATGCAGCTCTCGGTGGTCCCATGTGGGTCATTTGGTTCAGGTGGTGACTACCAGGTTTCTCCACTGAGTTTTTCCTTATAATTTGTGTTTTGTGGGGAGATAATTTGAGACCATGTAAAATCCTGTTCCTTTTCTGACTTTCATTTGCTAGTTGTAGCATCTGTTGATATTTTTGCTGGAATCAATGATTATAGTGTTGGTTGTGAAATGGTGATTTTTCTAACTTCATTATTCCTTCTGTGTGTCCCTGGCTTTCTACCGTAAGGAAGAGATTTTCCTTCTGCCCTACTTATTTATTTATGTAAATATGTCCTCATGGATTTCTGTTTTATCCCATGGGTTATAATCCTTCGCTGTCATTATTTCGTTCGATGCTCAAATTTTCCAAGATTTGGCCAGTGGGAGTCCTTTCAGACTGGCTCCTTTATCTTTTGTGACTTGTCCCTGTCATTTTCTGAGCACTTTGTTATTTTCCGACACAATAAGATATTCCAGGCTTATGTTGTACTTTTCTTACTGCAGTCGTGCGACCAGCCATTTCTCATTTTAGCAGAAAAATGGTGTTTAGAAACAGTCTGGGCTTCAGTTTGTTCATTACTACAGGGGTTTCATTGCTTCTAGAACCTTTCGGTGGACAGAGCTAGGAAGGGTGTGTGTCTACGCACATGTGTATATGTGCACACGCATATAATAAGTCACATATGCACACGTATCACTCTCTTTCTGCACCTGTCTAAAATAAAAATCATGAATTTATACTCATGCCTTCAGTTCCAGTCCACAGGCACAGCACTGCGATAAGTGAACCTCCATCTTCAAGTGTAAACTGTTCAAATCGGCAGTTAGTGGTCAACTTTGCAGCTCAGAGCTTTGTCAGTTAATCATCCAAAGAAAACAGATGAAGTCACGCGCTGGAACCCCCCAGAGGCATGTTTAAGAGCTGCCAGACCCCATCAGCAGCTCACTTTCTGGTGATGGTGAAGCACAAAATTGAAAAATAAGGAGTTACCAAAAAAGAAAGGGAGATTAATTTCTGATAAGCACAGTTTCTGAAGATGACACCTGTTGTGGGAAAGACAGTTTATCGTCTTCATCGCAATGTACTAATTGCCGGAACAGAGGAAGAGAAAGGAAAGCACTGAGATGTGAAGAATGGATGCTGAGCTGTAAGAGATGGCGTAGGAACGCGAGGAGGAGAGGGATAGGTGGGATCTTTTCCTCGGAATCCAGCACATTCAGTGAGAAGGGGAAGAAGCAGGGTTCCCATGTTGGAGTAAGTCATGAGTCATGACTTGGGAGACTGTTGCTTGCTGCCCTTCAGTGACTAAATGTTTCTTCCCAGAAACCACCTGCAATAAATTTAATGTGTCTCCGTACTTTCTGCCTTAGTGTGGGTTTCCAGGAAGCAGGTCTGCGAGTAGTCAGTTCTAGAATCACGGAACAGTGGGTGCACATCTTAGGTTCCAGGCAGAGGAATTGCTCTTCAGTGTTTTTCTCCATTAAATGATGACAAAATGCCCTTGATTTTGGGAGATAGTCTTGATTTCATATATTATGTTCTGTATTTCCTATAAATGTCCTCATGTTTGTTTGATCATGTTCTGGAAAATTTGGCCTCTGTACTTCTAGAAGTCGTACAACTAGACATTTTAGCAAGAAAGAAGAATCATAATTTGCTTATTACTATTTTAAGGAGAGGCTTTTGATAATCAGAAAATTTGGAGAATAAAAGGTCATGCCTAGGGAGAGTGGGAATGACTGCTAATGGGTCAGGCATGCTGGGGAAAGTCCTAGGGTGATGAGGGTGTTCTGGAATTAG
Source organism: Neomonachus schauinslandi (assembly GCF_002201575.2). Lineage (NCBI taxonomy): Eukaryota > Metazoa > Chordata > Mammalia > Carnivora > Phocidae > Neomonachus > Neomonachus schauinslandi. The sequence goes on along the minus strand of NC_058409.1, from coordinate 139,627,609 downwards.
GTCGTGGTGATAGTTGTACAACATTGCGAATATACTAAAAACCACTGACTGGTATACTTTAAAAGGGTTAAAAGGGTGAATTTTGTAGTATGTAAGTTATATATCAATAAAAAAAGAAAAAGTCATGGCTAAGTTGGTAACACATTTCATATTCTTTTTTTTTTTTTTGAAGATTTTATCTATTTATTAGAGAGCACGTGCATGAGTCGGGGACAGAGGCGACATTTATAGGAAATACAGAACATAATATATGATGTTATGTTACAGTCGGGGACAAACTCCCCTGCTGAGCAGGGAGCCTGATATGGTGCTCAATCCCAGGACCCTGAGATCATGACCTGCGCGGAAGGCAGATGCCTCACCGACTGAGCCATCCAGGCACCTCCACATTTCATATTCTTAAACAGCTTTATTTTTGGGATGCTTACTATACACAAGCTATTTAATTTTCCTAGCCCCTTGCAAGGTAGATAGTGACATCTATTTGATACCTTTTAACTTACTCTTAGGGACAGACGGGAGGATGCCAAGTGCATAGTGACGTTTTTTCCAAAGTGGGTACCTGGGTGAACACAGGGTTAGCCTGCTAATGTTTTCTCCTGCTGTGCTGTGCATATCACCTTGAGTTCTTTGGCGCCATTAGGGAGCTTTCTACTTCCTGTTTGGTTTGGTTTGGTTTGGTTTTAAGAAGGTAAAACAAGGAAATCACTTTTGAAAGAGAGCCTTATGGGTAAGATATGATTGGACTTCCGTCATGATTTGATGGTATATTTGGTAATTTCATAGGAAATTTTGGATGAACTATCACGGTGAAAGTTTTAGGGAGTTTCAGTCAGAAAGGAAAGGGCACCTTTTGCTTCCCCATGGATGGTGTATTTTGGGATAGCAAAGGGCACTCCTGACATAGTTCAAGCTGGGGGTACTTTAGTCTTTCTAATGAACATCCTGGGGAAGTTGAAGGGAGAGGCAATGTTCTCCTGGGCTCCTACTGAAAATGATTTTAACATTAAAACTTGCAGCCAGGGTGCTCTTGCTAGTGTGAGTTCTGTATTCGTGGGCATCGGCATCGGCTCTGCTCACTCGCATGCACGACTGAGGCATGGAGTACGTGTTAGACTCTAAGACAGAAACTATGAATTTGCATAAAATTGCATATGCTCTGCTGCAGTTTCCATTGTGCCTGTTTTAGAACTGAGTTGACACTTCATGCAGAGTATTTTAGCTTCACTTAAAAGGAGACTTCTCAGAAAGAAGAATTTGTGGGGCTTTGAAATTACTTGAGGATCCGGATGGTCAAACCACTGAAGACTTTTAAGAGGGCTCATTTGTTGTCACTGTTCGAAATGTACCAAAAAAAAATTAGAAAGTAGCCTTCTACCCTTGAACCACTGAAGACTTCTGTTCTTTCCTCCTGATTATATACATTAAAAACATGTAAAGCAGGTTGGGGTTTGGTCTGCTGTGTGGCATGCCTACAGAGGGACCAGAGGTCTGGCAGAACAAGAGCCTTCCTGCTGGGCGGTGACCTTTTTATGGTTTTTGGTCTGTCATCTTTGTTTCCCAGTCTCAAATGCCTAGCTCAGAATTACTTAGCACTTGAAGTGGCTTTCATCTTCAAAGGACTTTATGGGCATTATTCAATATACATGGCACTGTGTAATGAATGAGCTGTTTATCCTTTGAGCAGCATCAACATGCCAGGTGCCATACAGCTGGAGAAGACAAAAATAATATTCTGGCCAGTGGGAGTTTATATTCTAAAGAGGCAAGATGATTAGGCAGATTTTCTTTTTTGGCCTCTTTTAAAAATGTGCCGGGGAATAATATAGAAATTAAAATTATAAGAGGTGATCAACTAGCTCAAGTCTGTCTAATTGGAATTGCTCTCAAGGTGAAAATTAAATCTGAGATGCTCTTAAAAAGACAGCATATTAGCTCTCATTTATCGATGTACGTGGTGTTTTCCCTGTGTCACAGATGAGGATTTGGTAAAGACTAGGGCAGAAACCATTCTCAGTTCTCCATGACCTACACTCTTCTTTTTCTTTGCCTGGTCTAGAAAGGTGCTTTGGAACCAAGGCCATGTGTGAGTCACAGACACGTGTTTCTGGGTTGCAGACCCCGTCAGTCCATCCAGGCTCGCTGGGCCAGCCTCAAGGGAAGCTTCGGCATGTCTTGCCCCTGTCAGCCTCTCTGGTCCCCGTTGGCCCCCCATTCTGTATCCGTGCTCTTGGACCTGTTTCTGTGTTGGGTGTTCCCTCTTTTTGGCTGCCTTACCTCACCCAACTCAAGGATCACCTCCTTTGGGGAAACTGCCCTTGTCCCTCCTTTTCTGGCCTCAGTGGCTGTCAGGATTGGCATGGCACTTTGTGTAGACTGCATTCTGGTTCAGGTGTCTTTGGGTTGTGATAATTCCTTGTGAGTGTGAGCTCCTGGGCTGTCAGAGCACGAGGGACCCCAAGTAGAGGCATGGCAGACGCTTGTGATTTACACCTGTGGTTCTTCAACCTGGACTATAGCAGAATTGCCTGGAAAGCTGTTTTTTTTTAAAGTTTTTTTATTTTTTTATAGTAATCTCCACACCCAGCATGGGGCTTGAACTCACAACCCTAAGATCAAGAGTCAAGTGCTTTTCCTATTGAACCAGCTAGGCACCCCACTGGGAAAGTTTTTTTAGAATCACAGAATCCCTAATCCCTGATTTAGTAGTTGTAGAATAGGGCCCTGGAATCTGTACTTTGCAAAAGTCCTGCTGGTAATTCAGGTGTACAGCCTGTGTAGGAACAACTGAGTTATGCCAAGGCATACATATTGGTTGTGGGTTATGGGGCCATGGCCAGTTCTGTAGAAGGTATGATCTGTGCAGTTTGCAGAATCATTTTATTTACATATCTGGAGGTAACAAAGTGAGTGTAGCCCATTTATGACAGGGACATCCTTCCTGAAGAAGATCCTGGTTCATTGAGGAGCTTGCCAACCAGTCTGCCTTTCTGCTGTGTGAACAGACTAAAGGCACAATTAGCCCTCCAAACTTAAATTTGAAGTTACTGTGTTGCCATAGAGATGTTGTATAGTGTTGAAGGAGATTAGAGAAATCACATCGTAAATTATCAGAACAGATGGCTTGTAATCTAACACTCTTCTAGCCCATATTCTTTGTACTGACACTTGAGAACATTTAAAAATATCAGTTCTTACTTTGTTCTTTCACCTGTAAAAATGGCAGATTTCATACCAAGATTTAAAATGGGTGTAATATATGTCACACACGCAGTACACAATGGCAGTGATGGAAGGTGGGGAGAATAAAGCATTGCGGGAGTGGCTTCTCTACCTTTTGTTTTTAGAACCTATGTGTAATTTGCTATGTTTTTCAGTTCCAGTTATAGATTTCATACTCTCCCTTATTATTTTGATAGTACCAGTCAGGGATAATTTTTATCTCCTGGCTTGATGGTAATCGAGTTGTGGTCTCAGAGCTTTGCTTACAAAGGAATATTACAAGATCATGTAGATTCAGACAATATACTCACTTCCAAGTTGTTTTAGATGTGATCACATAGAGGGTATTTTCTGTAAGACTTTTTTTTGAATTTTTTTTCTCTTTTCCTGTTTTAGTCTGTGGACTGATGTGCAACTCTTAGATTGTATCCCTTGTTAAGAACAATTATTCTTTGTCTCTTGTGCGAAACTGCAGCTTGACTGGCATTTGGCATCTCTCTCTCTCTCTCTCTCTGTCTCTCTCACACTCACACACACACACAGTTGCTTATCATTTACATTGTATAAATGACCACGGTGGATATATACCTAACCTACCTCAAATTAATGGAATGATAATTCTATTAGAGTAGTTTAAAGATTCAGTAAAACTTACCTCGTTTTTTAGGTTCTTGTAGTTACACATATGTTCACATAATTTTTAGATTTCTTTATTCTCACGTTCTTATTCAGGAATCTTAACAGGCTGCCCTACATACATTTTCATGAGTCTCATTTTTCATGTGCCATACATTAGTAGTAACTTGCAAAGGAAATTAACAAGTAAGTTTTGCAGCTTCCAGACAATTCCTGACTTGCTTGTGTGTAAATACGTGTTTTAAACTGAGTCCAGACATTAATAGTACAGGGCACTTCTTTGAATTTTTCTCTGTTTGAGTGCTTTTTCACCAGCCTGTGCTGCTTGTATTGATGGCAGTTTCTGATGCCGTCCGGCAGTGAACACGTAGGCCCCTTGTGAACCAACTCCACTGGATGGAGCAATTCCTTCTTTAGGATGAATCATTCAGATGACTTAAGTCCTTTGACCACCCCCAAGTCAGTGCTAGAAAGTAAAAAAAAAAAAAAAAAAGTGCTTGGTAATTATATCAAAAACATCAGAAAAACCATCTCGTCAGAGGACTTGGAGCCATTACAGGAGTAAGGAAAAAAATGTGGGATGAAGCCTGACTTTCTTAGATAACCGTGGCATGCAGTTCATCAAGGTTGGCTCGACCTCCTGGGAACTCTCCTGCTGCGCAGTCTGTTGGCACTGGCTTGAGTGATTCGGGATGAAATTACCCAATTATCAAAATGTGTGGCTTGAGGGGAGGTTATTTGGCTCTGGAAAACCACCTGCCATGGCGGAGAGATGAGACTGACAGTAGAATCTGCCCAGGATACGATTTGCCCCGTGGGTAGAAAGGCTCCTGGTGTCAAAACCCAGGATCTTGTTTTCCTGAGATTGCTTCGGAGGGTTTGGACCATGACCTCCCAGCCGACTGGATTTGTAGAGTCCATGGGTAGCTTTCCATGAACCTATTTCTCATTAGTAGGGAAGTCAACTCTTTGTCTTTGGTTAGAGTTGGAATGGATCCTATTTAGTCTCTCTCAGCAAACCACTGGTGTTGGTTTGTTTTTTTCCTCTTAATCATCTTCTAAAATTATTCTCTTGTCGGTTGCCTCTGCAGGAGGCATTTCCTCACTGGAGTGTCTGCATGGTTAAACCAAATTCAGCTTTTCACACGAAGGCCCAGGCCCTAAAGTGTCACTGTCGTTTTGTCCATTGAATTGCTTATTAAATGCACTAAGGGCTTGTGAGGCCCTGAAACCATGGGCAGGAGAAGAAATTGGCCCTTTTCAGTTGGTCCTTGGATGTGCCGTGTTTGTGGAGTGAGTTGTCTCTCAGTAAAGGAAGGACACTCTCAAGAAAAACGAATGAAAGCAGTGCCGCCCTAAACTTCCTAGGAGCTATATTTTTATTGTATTCTTCCTGTTGACCATCCATCTTTTCTTTCTGAGGCTCTGTGTCTCTGTGTGCCCTTCACAAGGGACTTTCCTCTGTTTAAGAGTGACTCACCCAGAGGTCATTCTTCAGCCTCAGCCCTTCCCAAACAGCCCCACCTGCCCAGAAGTGAGCTTTTCAAAAAGGCCCCTGGACCCTATAAATAGCTGTCAGATGCCCTCATTCAGATTGTGTGAACTCTCACCACAAGGCTCTGGTTTTCTGGCTTCCGAAGCTGGTTAAGTCAGCTAGAATGGACGGTTGGTGGATGCGAGGGGCACACGCACTGATTCCAGACTTGTTAAAGGGACAAATGCCTTTCTTTACTAAGTGGGCTCCTTATCTTTCTCTTTTTAATCCCTCTTTTTCTCACTTCTTCCTTTTATCGTGCATTCCTCTCGTTTCCCTTCTTTGACCACTTAAGAGTAAACAGTGCCCCTCACAGCCATTGCTAGAGTGGAGGCTGGAGGCAGGCAGAGAAGAGTTTGATGTCTGGAGCGGGGATGCTCCCCGTGGAGAGTCTGGATTATGCACTGGCACCTAAATACAGTCTTAAACTGGCAGGAAAGCACCGCCCTGGAGGGCCCCCCTTTTCTCCTTTGCCCCAAGGCACAAGGTCCTCTCTTGTCTGCTCCTTTGTCACAGTTTCATCTAATGGAAAATGCGCATTTTATGGTGATTCTAATAAACGTGGTTTAGCAGATAAACCTGATGGTTCTTTTTTTTATTTATTTACTTTTATTTTTTTTTATTCTTACGTTAATCCCCCTGATGGTTCTTATTTTGGGGGTAATTTATTACTTTTTTTTATTTTATTTTTTAAAGATTTTATTTATTTATTTGAGAGAGAGAGAATGAGAGACAGAGAGCATGAGAAGGAAGAGGGCAGAGGGAGAAGCAGACCCCCCGCCGAGCAGGGAGCCCGATGCGGGACTCGATCCCGGGACTCCAGGATCACGACCTGAGCCGAAGGCAGTCGCTTAACCAACTGAGCCACCCAGGCGCCCTTTGGGGGTAATTTAATCCCTTTCCCTAAACTGTGGTGTATTATTCCTCATAATTCCATTGACTCACAGTGGCCCTAGCATCATAATTTCCCCTTGAGATTTTATTTTTTAAGCTGTAATTTACATTGAGGCTGAATCTAACTCGTATGTGTATCCCCAGTGCCCAGCACAGTTGGTGCTTACTAGATGTTTGCTGAATGAATGAGAAAGTGAATGTTGCATCCCCATATCCGTAATAGTTACCGTGAAGTAGTAACTATTAAGTCAGCACATGGGGTAGAGGCCCAGACGTTCTTAGGGTGTCACATCCTCTCTAGTAGCAAATTGCGGGAGGAGGAGGAGGAGGAGGAGGAGGAAGAGAGCCCACGCGTTCTTGCCACTGGGGCGTGCCTGTGTGCTGGTGGAGTGCGGGCACGGGCAGCAACGGAGAAGGCCGTGTTCCTGCTTCTGCCCTCGGTCGGCCTGGTGCTGTTGACGTGGATAATTAGCGAGTTGGGACCTCGGCCTCTTGTGCGGGGACTTGTCCTCCCGTGGAATCCCTGACTCCAGGCCGACTGCCCCCTGCGGATCCTGATCAGTATCTGCTGAAGGATTACTGGGCTTGAGCAGTCACAGTGGAGGGTGAAGGGGCATCTTTTATCAGGTTTCCTTTGAGATTTTTTTTTTAAAGATTTTATTTATTTATTTGACAGAGACACAGCGAGAGAGGGAATACAAGCAGGGGGAGTGGGAGAGGGAAAAGCAGGCTTCCCACTGAGCAGAGAGCCCGATGCGGGCTCGATCCCAGAACTCTGGGATCATGACCTGAGCCGAAGGCAGACGCGTAACGACTGAGCCACCCAGGCACCCAAGGTTTCCTTTGAGATTTAAGATCTAGTCGCCTCTGAGTGTTTTTCTTTTTCAGGAGTTGATTTCTCATTGAGTACATTGTGGAAAGGTCACGTTGGGGAAAGTGCATGGGTAAGATTTTCTCTTGGGAATGTAGGAGAGCTTTCCATAAGCCTATTAAGAGTGTTTCAGGTCCTCCTTGGTCTTCCCTTTTCCATACTTCACTTCCATTTCTAGGACCCCCCCCACCCCCTTTAAGGCTTTATTTACATCAATCTGAAAGCAGGCCACAGGGCCTTTTAAAATTATACACATCAATATGAGGCCAACCCAGTTTTTCATAAATAGGTCAACATGTTTCTACAAAGTAAGGGATTCAGAAAACTCTATTCTTTAAAGAAAAGGTATTTTAAGGAAAGATGATGAGTGTTCAAAGGTTAGCTGTTGGCCAGGGCCTAAGAATCCGAGCACTAGAGGATGCTAATTTCAGGGACCTGCCTTGGATGAACTGCCAGGTGTCACAGACATTATTGAGCGTGGGGCTGCTGGGGGCCAGATGCGGGGTGAGGCCTGGGTGCACGTGAGAGAGAAAGCCGGGTGTGGACCTGTAAGGAGCTCCTGGGCCTCGAGAAGCAGCTTGATGTTGAGTGGGTGCCGTGATGAGCCATTGGCAGCAGGCTTCTGCCCAAGGAGGGTAATGCAGACAGTTTTTTTTTTCAGTCAGACAAGTACTCTTGCTTTACCTAATTACCAAACATTCATTTTTTTGCTTATAGAGAATGAATTACATCTCTCCCGTAAGTTCTTTTTATTGATGATTGTGCTTTTTGCCTACATATCAGAATGAGCTGATAATAGTGTGATACTGGGAAGCCGTAGCAAATCAGGAAAGGAAAAACTATGGAGGTGTTTGCAGGGTGGTTCTTCACATTTATCTGAGAGTAGATACCCTTCAATAATGGTAATAATGTCTGGCATGATCCTTGGAGAAGTTTCTAGGACTCTCTTATGTTTGTAAAATTGAGAAGAACCCTGAATCGCTGTGTAAACTGGCTATGTTCACAGGTGTAAACATTCACAGCATGCCATCCGGAGTCAGTGAAATGCTTTATCACTGATTCCATGGGCTTTTGTTACCATCCATGAAGAGTGCCATGTGTTTAATTCATGACCACGTTTTCTGTACTGTTAACATAGACTAATGCAAGACATACACTTTAAGTTTACCCTGAAGTCCCCTGAATAGGGAAGTCCCACATAGGCGAATAAGTAAGATTCTCCACAAATACATTATTCATCATATTTTTAAAATAGGAGACTCTCCAGTAAATCTGAATGATTTGGCAACAGAATGTGGCTCATACAGCCTGGTATAAGTCTGTTCATTTTCCCCTTGTAGTTGATTTTGAAGAGGGTTAATCCAATTTATTGTTTCCCCATAGTAGAAAAACTTGCTTTTGTGTTGTTTCGGGGACTCTTCTCCAGCACTAGAAGTGCTTGTGTGTGCATATTGTCTCCTCCTTCAGATTTGGAAAGCTGCCCTTTGAACTAGCCTTCAGTTTGATTTATTGAGCTTTTTGGACTTGTTGGTGGGTGCTGGGGCTTGTGAGTTCATGCTACCATTTGCAGTAGACATGTTTAAGTTCACGTTCCTCCATTTCCATCTTTTTCATTTTAATTACTGATCTACCCTTAAGCCTGATTTTTGGAATAACCTGTGTTAAATGCAGATTGACTGTTGAAGTGTCACTGAGAAATCTGAGTCTGTCTGGTGTTCCTCTCCTGGGTCAGGCCATAGCCTCCCCGCCCCCAGTGGGATGAAAGAGCCTTGGAGCAGGGAGGCCTTGCCAACCTTACCAACAAGATCTGACAGCCAGTGGTGGGGGTCACTGGGTGACCTCTGCAGTCAGTCGTCCTCAGAGCCACTCCTTAGAGGGTGAGACTTTTGACAACTACTGTTTGATTTTTACTTTTTAATTAGGTTATTTGAGGTGAATGCATGGATTAAGTTTCTTGTTCTTTGTGTAGGAGAGAATTAAAGGGAAATTTAAGACATCTTGGGCTGCTTTTGTTCATCACCTTTGTTACATTGTTAATGGGGATTAAGACTGCCTTTTTTCATTCTTTTTTCTCTTAGAGTTGGGAAGGTCCCCATTTTTATTTTTTTTTAAAGATTTTATTTGAGAGAAAGAGAGTGAGAGAGAGCATGAGAGGGGAGAGGGTCAGAGGGAGAAGCAGACTCCCCACTGACTGGGGAACCTGATTTCCCATCTTCCTACCTCCTTCTCCTCTCCCTCTCCCCAACTTTCATCTGTTTCCCATTTAAACACCTAGAATCCTGCTTTTCTCAGCCGTTTTTTTCTTTTGCCTATAAAAACTGGCTACCATTTGTTTTTAATAATACGCCCTTTCTAAAATGACTGGGACTCCAGGATCATGACCTGAGCTGAAGGCAGTTGCTTAACCAACTGAGCCACCCAGGCGCCCCCCCATTTTTATTTTTACATCATGTTCTTCCCTCACAGAGTTTTATTTGACAGTACAACAGTAATATTTTTAATGTGTTCCTACATTTCTATATTCTTTACTTTTGTAGGACGATGTCATTTTTGATGATCACTAATTGGTATGTCTGAATATCTCCCTTTTGATTATAGGTATTGATTGTGACTAAAATGAGAGATTTTGTTTCAAAGGTGGAAATTTTGGGGTACTGCTCTGGCTTTACCACTAACTTCTAGGAAATAAGCTGCCCTGTTTCATAAATTATTTATACATTGGCTTCTGTTGTGGATAATTATCAAGTCTGTGATATTCTTTGTTTTATTCGACTGGAATGCTTGAGCTACTATCATAAAATGTGATCAGTGACTTGTTTGTGTTTATTCTGTGCAGTGGTGGTAACAAAATTGTTATCTAAACTTAATTATGATTTTTCATATTGGATTCACAGTGAGTTCTTAAAAAAGGGGATCGCCCATCAGTAGATTCAAATCTAGTTTTGGAAAATTAAAAGTCGTAAGTACTTAATGGTATTGTAGGATTAGCTTGGAAATATCTGTAAGTTGATAGTGCTTGGATCATACAATTGTGTTATCACCAGCTGTAGAGTGATTTGGTAATTAGACAAAGCATTTTAGAAAGGGCGTATTATTAAAAACAAATGGTAGCCAGTTTTTATAGGCAAAAGAAAAAAACGGCTGAGAAAAGCAGGATTCTAGGTGTTTAAATGGGAAACAGATGAAGTTGGGGAGAGGGAGAGGAGAAGGAGGTAGGAAGATGGGAAATCAGGCCATGTGTTAGGGACTTAAGGAAATGTTTTCTAGAACTCATTTACACTCCTGGCTGTGTTTTCTGTATTTTACCCAAACCAGAGATTCCTATAGTTGTAACATGCTTGGAAGTTTGTTTTAAGTTTCATGTGAGACATACACAAGGGAGGTGATAATAAAGTTCTTTGTGATAGCTTTATGATGTATATAGTATTTATTAACTTTTTAAAATTATAGAACTACATTCAGTGCGGAGTGTAGTAGTTTGTATATACTGTGGTTAGAAAGTTTTGGTTTTATTTAAAAATTTGAGATCTGCTTTTGGTAATCTTTAGCTGGTTGCTAAATCCTACCCTTTACCTTAATCATTGTTTGATACAGTCTTTAATGTTTGCTTGTTCATTCATGTAGCAGGCATTTATTGAGCTCCTACGTGCAGTCACTAAAAGTAAGACTTTTCTTGAAGTTGATTTGAAGTTCTTGAAAGAGAATATTATATATGTAGAAATATATTTTGTCACTTTCCAACCATTTGCGTTAAAAAAAACTAAAAATTTAAATACCTGTTTCAGCTAGACATACAATTTCAGCATTTGATGAAATGAAGATGGAATATTAGTAGTTTACGGTAATGAGGAATTCTTGGAGCTTGACCCTATTTCAGCATTCCAATTCTTAAATTGTATCTAGCGTTACCCTAAAATCAAAATTATGGAGCTATTTTGGGGAAGGATTGGAAATTCTTACAATCTGGAGTATTAAAGATGCAAAGACTGTCCAGAACCAACCAAGCCTGATTTGCTGAAGAAAATAAGTAAATGAAACATCTGGTTTGTTACTGCTTCAGTTTGTATGACCACAAAGAAAGAACTGACTTATGTTCAGCAAAAACTGTACACATAGCAAATTATACCCTTGTAAAAGAAACAAAATATTTTATAATAGTTTGCCAAAAATATAGTGCCATTATAAGAAAAGACCGTTGGCTTAGTCTCTCATTGGTCACTGTAAGTAATCATACTTTTGACTAAAACTATTGGAATGCCAATCTAAAGTTTTCAGTATTTGAAAGACTAAGATTGCACCATTTAAGGTAATGCTGGCTAGCTGGACTTTGTAGCATTTGAATGTAGACCATAAACCGAGAAGCCTGAGGTCAAAATTAGACAATCTAAATTATTTAGGATAACAGAAGACAAAGGCGGAGTTTAGCCAGTAGCTGTTCTAAAGTCTGTCTTATCACTTGGAAGAGGACAGATAGAAATCACCCACAGAGGTACAGATAGGTTGCTCCAGAATAATTCTTTTAAAAAGATTTTATTTAATTATTTTTTTAAGTAACTTACCTCTACACCCAACATGGGGCTGGAACTCACAACCCGAGATCAAGAGTTGCATGCTCTACTGATTGAACCAGTCGGGTGCCCCATGTGCCAGAATAATTCTTTTTAATTAATTTATTTTTAGAGAGAGAGCATGAGTGGGAGGGGCAGAGGGACAGAGAGAGAGAGAATCCCAAGCCAACTGTGTGCTGAGCATAGAGCCCAATGCGGGGCTGGATCTCACCATCCTGAGATCACGACCTGAGCTGAAACCAAGAGTTGAACGCTTGACTGACCTTGCCACCCAGAATAATTTTTGAGTAGACCCTCAGTGTATCTGAAACCTGACAAGGTCTAAGGATTAGTTTATTGCTGTTCCTGGATATTCCTTGGTCTGAGACTTCTTCCCTCCTCTTAAGATTAGAAAAACAGGAAAGAAATTAGCTTGTTGCTAAAAGGGAAAACACTGAGCATCAAAGCACAGGGGTTTTGTTCTGTTTTGTTTTCCACATTTAAATGAGAAGTGTCTGTCTCTGTGACTCTTGTCCTCCTCTGGTGGTCAGCATAAATAGAACGCGGCACGCTCTCTGTACATCTTGGCTGTCTTTTGAAAATACAGGGAAGTGCTGCCAGAATAACCAGCAGCAAACACCAGCAGCTGCAGTTAGGCTTAGGTAAGGCCACTGCAGGAAAGTGAAACAAAAGAAGTATGCCTGCTGATACTCCAGCATCATTAAGGTATATACTTCATGTACTTTTTAGAAAGATGTGCTTTATAATGCTGCTAATTGATGGGAAAATTAGCTCTTGTCACTGTCAGTCTATTTGATTTAACACTCTGGTGGCTGTGGTTTTTAGTGGTTTGCATGTGAACAGTTACGTGCACATTTTGGAATATATTTTCAGGGCCTGACTTAGTTAAGGCTCTTTTGGTTGCTAGAGCAAAAGGGGGAATTTATCGTAAGTGTATGAGGGCCCCTCAGTCAACCTGAGGGAGGAGGGCTGTGGCCTCGCCTTCCCCCTGAGGAGCAGCTGGTAGTGGGAGCTTTGAAATAGCTCCTTAGAGTCCCTTCTGGTTTGTCTGTTTCCCGTTTGTTCCGCAGGCCTGCTTTCTGTCTGTCTGCCCAGCCAGCCTGGTCCTCACTTTCACTGTGTAGGAAGGAGGTGGACTAGCAGCTCGAAGCAGTTGGGCATACACAGGGCTGCCACCTGAGCCCTGGCCCGGGAGAAGAACTAAATACAGTATATTTCCTTCAACTATGAATGTAATGCGGCAGTATCTGTGGCGTCTCCAATGGATATCACAGATGTTTTCAAATTCTGTTCTAGTTACTGCGTATCTCTCAAAGTGTTGTGCACGCTCATCACTTCTTCAAAATTAACAGTAGTTACTAGACTGCTAGGTCTCTTTACTTAATGTAAAGAAACAATACTTCAAAATCTTTGGTAACTTTATAAAAAAGGTTTTCTGTGTAAGTTTCTGTATTTTATGCATTTAAAAACAATATTCTGAGAAGAGGTCCATTAAGTTTCACCAACTGCCACTAGTTGGAAATACAGTACTCCTAAAAAATTGCTAGCTGGAATTAAGACTACAGTGTTCTTCTGATGGCTGTCAGGATTCAGATGCTCTCTAGAAAGAGTTTTCCAATTTCCTTCCAATTTCCCCTATTCTTAGAAGTCCTTTCTCCCTTTTCACAATTCTTAGTTCCTTTGATCTTTTAAAGTCTAGTAATGGATTCCATTTCTTGTTTGTCCTTTGCATAAATTATATATTCTTTGGAGCTGAGGATTCTAGAAAATTACAGTATTTATTTCTCAATATTTTATTTTATCTTATTTTATTTAGTAGGCTCCAAGTCCACATGGAGCTTGAACTCACCACCCCATGAGATCAAGAGCCACACGCTCCACTGACTGAACCAGCCAGGTGCCCTACATTATTAAAGTTTAGAGATATACCAGGATAAAATTAGGTCTTGGAACATAACCTCAAGGTATGGGAGCAAGATGTTTTACAAGCCTGTGTGTCTCAAGTTGATTAGGTATGATGATGACAATTTACATAACCATACCAGGGCATTTTAAATAAAACTAATTTTATCACATTGAAGATTACATGAATGTTTTGGAAACTCCCCCATAATGATAATGTAGCCTGTCTCTCATGTAGTGTGCTGTTGATCCATTTAGCATGAGCTTAGCATAATTTATGAGAGTCATGATAATATAAAGAATACTTAGACTAACACTGTGTGCTGGGTTGGGGGAGACAAAGCTGATGAAAGAAAAGTTCACAAAATGTCATATTATAGTAAAAGTGTCTCTCTTTGCATCAGAAATACTGATTGTGAAGAATACCTAGAGGTTAATGCATTTTGGGATAATAAATACCAAGCATAGTTCTTATTTAGAAATACGACTCAAATAAATACCAAGCATAGTTCTTATTTAGAAATACGACTCATTAGGGGGTGCCTGGGTGGCTCAGTCAGTTAAGCGTCTGCCTTCAGCTCAGGTCGTTATCCCAGGGTCCTGGGATCCAGCCCCTCGTTGGGCTCCCTGCTCAGTGGGGAGCCTGCTTCTCCCTCTCCCTCTGCTGCTCCCTCTGCTTGTTCTTTCTCTCCCTGTCAAATAAATTAAAAAAAAAAAAATCTTAGAAATACAACTTGTTAAAAAATAGGGATTAAAAATTCCCATTCATGCTTTTAAAGATGGTTTTGACATTTAGGGATGTTGAACCTTTCAAAAATAACATTTTCACTTAATGCCAAATAAGCAGAGATAGCCAAAACGTTTAATTCTTCTTTATTTTTTTTTAAAGATTTTATTTATTTATTTGACAGAGAGCACAAACAGGGGGAAGCAGCAGAGCGAGGGGGAGAAGCAGGCTTCCTGCCGAGCAGGGAGCCCGATGTAGGACTCAATCCCAGGACCCTGGGATCATGACCTGAGCTGAAGGCAAATCCTTAACCGACTGAGCCACCCAGGCGCCCCTAATTCTTCTTTAAAGTATAATCACTTGATGGGGTGCCCAAGTAGCTCAGTTGGTTAGGTGTCCCAATCTTGATTTTGGCTCAGGTCATGAACTCAGGGTCTTGAGATGGAGCTCCGTGTCGGGCTCTGGGCTGAGCAGGGAACGTGCTTCCTCTGCACCGCTCTCCTCCAGCCACCGCACTCTCTTTCTCTCTCTCTCTCAAAAAAAAAAAGTATAGTCACTTGAAATTTGGGTTTTAAGTCTCATCTTTATGGCTGTTGGACATTTTATGCACATATTTACAGGGTTGATATTAGATATATTCATTTTATAAATGTAGTGGTTTTCTGAAACACTGACCATTAAATTTAGTTTTCACAAGGGGTGCCTGGCTGGCTCAGTCAGTGGAGTATAGGACTCTTGATCTTGGGGTTGTGAGTTTGAGCCCCACGTTGGGTGCAGAGATTAGTTAAAAATAAAATCTTTCCAAAAAATTTTAGGTTTCACAAGAGTATTTTTAGATAGGTACAAACAGCCCATTCAGGATACTTTGTTTCTGTATATCACTTTCTGTCCCATGGACTGCACCCTGAGGTTTGAGAAACTTTTGGGGCAGATGATTTATTCTGGAACTCATTTGCATGTTGAAAACAACCTTTCGTAAATAAATTGCCATAGTTACATTTTGTTTCCAGTGGCTTATATTTCACAAGTTCAAAGGTCTCTAAGTTTAAAAGTCACATTTTAGTTTTTTTGGTAAATGTCATTTTATTTTTTTAGTTGAAGTAGACATACAATGTTATATTAGTTTTAGGTATATGATATAGTGACTTAACAATTTTGTACAGTACTCAGTGCTTACCATGAAAGTGTAGTCACTACATTTTCTTTTTTGATAATAACTGGAATATGAGTGGGTACCTTTTAAAAAACATTTTTATTATGAAAAACATAGATCTTTTTAATGCCATGCCTTTCTGGTATTTGTGTGAATTTCATGCTAATTCTTGGTATTTGACTGCCCTGAAATATGCAAACACTAGCTTTGCACCTTCCTTGCT
Organism: Neomonachus schauinslandi; assembly: GCF_002201575.2. NCBI lineage: Eukaryota > Metazoa > Chordata > Mammalia > Carnivora > Phocidae > Neomonachus > Neomonachus schauinslandi. The sequence continues at coordinate 139,611,879 of NC_058409.1, read as the reverse complement.
GGAGCTCCTCCCTAGAACCTGGAGATTTGAACAGCCTAGGATTCTGACATTTTTAAGCATGTTGCTTCTGGTTTACTAGCAAATGGAAAATTAAAAAGTAAAAGTGGAAATACAGCTAATGGAGTAGCGTAGGAAGAGACAGGAAGAAAGAAAGAGAGAAAGAGAAAGAAAGAGAAAGAGAAAGAAAGAAAGAAAAAAGAAAAGCAAAGAAAAAGAAAGAAGGAAAAAGAAAGAAAAAAATATTGTGGGACTAACTGGCTTCCCTCTCTTGGCTGGGACCCAGGACCCCCTGGAGAGCAGAATTGCTCCTGTCTCTGCTGAGAACCGTCCTACTCTCAACTTCACTGAGGTTGGGCTGGGGTTGGGCACATAGGAGTTTTTCTTCTCTTGATTGCGCTTTATTACCTCTGAGTGTTTTGGCCGTGTGGAGGAGGAGCTGCTTTGCATCTGTATGTAAATGGAAGACTTCCCTGGAATTTCCACAGGCCCATTATTGCAGATAAAACACAAAAACCAAAATCAGCCCTGGGGCTCTACCTTGGCTTGGCTCTGTTTCTATCCCACTGTAAGGATTTTATCAATGTTGTCTTCTTTTTCCATTTTATTTATATTATTTACCATTTAATATCATAGGTTACTACTTACTGTGTGTGGCTTGCTTTTATTTTCATTTTTACAAATACTCCTACCCAATGATTTTCCTAGTACATGAAGTAATTCTTCATTTCCCTACTTCCTTTAACTGTTGTTCCCTAAAACTACCTCTTTTAAGGGCAGAGATTTCATTTGGCCCTTACTGCTCTGTATTCACCAGGCACAAGCAATGAGTAGTATGTGTGGTGCTAAGACCACACAGCAAAAGCTTTCTCGTGCTGCCGGAGACCAAAAGGGAGGTCATTTTAGGCGATACTTGTCGGCACAGCAATGTTGCCACTTAAAAGCGTAGAGAAGATGAATAATGTTCAAGTTGGCTGATGTCGTTATTGCTAAGCTTCAACTTTAGAAACCCTAAGGTTATCACCTTGTGCTCTGTGGCGTGGTTCAAATCCCACCACCCTGCTTGATGTTTAAAAGGTGACAGGTGTTGCCGGCAAATGTTGATGGTTTCTTAGCTTGACATTTTTTATTGGTAGACTGACCTTATGGTCTAAATAGAGATGCTTCTGAGAGTGAAAGAGGGTGTTACTGATAATTCTTATGGAACAATAGGAGTGAACTGGAACTGTCCCTGTAGAAATAGAATATATGGTCACTCAGTGACCACAGTTTTGTGATTTCTGTCTACAGAGGATGAGAGTCATGTTAAGATATTCATGACTCCCAATGTTGAGTATTTCGTGGCTCATTCCTAACTTGGATAAAATGATACTTGATTCAGTATTGGACACATAAAGGCATTGACAATTGGCCAAGAAGAGTAGTCAGAAGAGATGATGCTGAGTCAGAATTCCTCTCAATAGTGGTCTGTGTGGAGTACATTCAGAGATACTCCCCCTGCCCCCCAGCTCAAGTGGTTGAATTGCCCATTTTATGTGTGAGCTAAGTGTGACTTGAGCAGTGAATCAGGATTTGTCAACACTCGGGACCTGGCGCGCATCCCACCCTTCTTTACATGAACTCAGAAGGGGGTCTTTGTGCTACCCTTGCCCTCCCTAATCACAGAAGAAGGGTGGTGAAAAAGGCTTTTTAACTGCGTTCCTGTTTTGAATGAAGTTATTTTGATCAGAGTCCTCTCCTCCTCTTGGCCAGCATCCTCGAAATCCCCCGAGTGGGTCTGGTGTCCCAGAATGAGAGCAGCTAGATTCCCTGAGTGGAACCCCCCCACAACTGCTTTACTGAACTTTAGAGCAACTGTTCTGTATTCGATCTTAATTGTTCTGTATTCGATCTTAATTGTTCTGTAATGCTAGGTTAAATGCATTTTTAACCACCTTAAAATAAAAATATATTCTTTCTACTCTCTCTGCCCTCTGAATTCTTCAGTAGTGTAAGCACTTAGATAAATCAGAAGTAATATGTGTTAAAAGATATCTTTTTCTTAAAATCTGGAATGTTGGGTAGAATGACCATTAACTGTAATATAGATGTAGTCAAGCCTGTGCATTATAGTCCCTAGTTTTCTGGTGCAGCCTCTTGAAATAACCTAGATAAAAAGCTGTTACATGCTGATATTTTCAGTCTGTGTGGCCTGAATTTCCAAACTGATCATTACATACTGCCTGGAGCTTTCTATTCTCATTGGATTAAAAAAGATTATTTTGAAGGGAATGGGGCAAAAGAGGGTAACTGAGTTTACCACTCTGTTTTCTTTAACTGTGCTAACAGTATTGAATTACATGAAAACTGTCAGTATTTTTACCTAAATAAATAAGGCTTGCTTGCTTTTTTTTTTTTTAAACAAATATAACCTAAATCGGACTTTTGGAAGAATCTCGTTTTTAGCTTTAAAAAAAAATCTCAGAAGTAGGACATGTTAGAACTGACTGATTTTTGAATATGAGAATCCAGATAGTTTTAATTTTCTTGTAAAATCTATTATTTGAGTTGGCCAATTTTTTATGCATGCTAAAATATATCATTTTGTCCAGTGAAATATTCAGAAAAAAAACTAAGGTATAAAAAAACATGCAAGAAAATAGCATTTATACGCAGTCACTTTTGGAATTTTCCTTGGTTCCATTATATGGATTATGAAAAGAAAATTGACAGTGGAGCATTACAATGTATTTTTTGGTTTGATTCTTCTATTATGTTTCAGCCTCTTACTGTTTGTAGGACATGCGGCTAACATTACAGCCTTTTCCTAAGTAATAAGAAAGGCACCTTCATTAAGGGGTATAGAATGATTGTTGGTATTTCTCCAGATACCAGATTGTTCTTAGATGGCTTAAAGCGTGTGAGAGGACACTGAAAAGGAGACAGCCGCTCAGATATTGGCCCAGTTGAGATGGTATCAATGCTTGTCTAAAGGTTTGGGCAGTTGTTGAAACTGAAGGTGGGGTGCCACTCCACGTGTTATGGACACCTCGGGACAGTGAGGTGCATTACCCAGTGCAGGTGAGCCTGGGAGCTCGTTATCCCCATTTACTGTCGTTAGCTCCCAGGGATCCTGGTGCTGGCGGTTAGCACCCCACAGTCATCCTGTGATCAGTCCTGGCTGAGTGTCTGTGGTGAACCTCTCACCAGCTTGTGAAGGGCTGTGGGCAGGCCAGTGATCAGGTGTGGAGAGTTTCTGGGCCAGGTGGTCCTTGAGATGGTGCACGGGACCACTCACATGGGGCACAGGTGTATACTGTGCTCACAGCACACTGTGAGTTCTCTGCCTCCCTCTTCCTCACTTTGCTTTAGACTAATGTTGGGAGTATTTAAAGACAAGTTAGAGGGTTTTAGCCAAGAATCTGAGTGGATGAATAGCAGGAGTAGTAACTGGGCACAGTGGAAGGAGCAGGAAGTCAGAAGAGAGAGCATTATGTTCTGGCTCTGCAAGGCATGCTAGCCTGGTACCTGCTGTTGACGGAGCATGCGCTCCTTGTAGGGTGAACATCAAGGTTCTGCTTCTGGGTTTTACATCAATGTGGAGAGCCCGAGTGAGCCTTTTATGTAAGTTATGTCATTTGCTTTTCCCATCTTCCCTCTCCTGTATGGATACTATTACTCTCCATTTTATTGATGAGAAGGCTATAAATCAAGGCTCAGAGACATTAACCTACTTAATTTGCCGAAGGCCGTGAGGCAAGGGAATGTGGAAGTGTTGGGATCTAGAACTGGCTTGGTCTAATGCTGAAGCTTATTGTGTTCCTTTTCTGGCACTCTGTTGTCTTTCTCAAATTTTAGTGTTCCTTCCTGCTAACTTCTCAATCGTGGCATGTGTGTGAAGAGGTATAACCAAGGTAATATGGGATAAAGGGTATATACCTGGAACTTCCAGCCTGGGTAAGTTGGTGCAGGGAGAAGATTCTGAGTATAGAGCAGTTAGAGTTGGAGGGGAGCAGTGGTTCAGGGGTGGGGAGTGGAAACAGGCCTCTTGTGGCGGACTCCCCCCTCCCCCCCTCAACTCGAATGTGACTTTAATTCACCAGCACACGGGCCTTCTGCACCTGGCCCTGGAGCTGAACGTCCTTCCTGGCGGGGACCGGCTGGTATGTGTGATTGCTGGAGGCAGGTAGGTGCCCGCCCGGTGGGGACACGGGCATAGCGTGGCTGAAAGGGTTCCTTTGTCCATGATGTCAGGGTCTCGCGTCTTGTGTGGTGCTCACCGTGAAGGGAAGCAGAGTGAGCTTTCCGTCAGTGTCACAGAGCGGGTTTGGGAGACTAACTCCGCAGCACAGATGAAGAACACTGAAGTTGAAATTCTTTTTTTGGATTTTCCTTATTCCTGATATATGTTAGTGGTGTTCAGTTTTGCCAGAAACGTATTTTGGTTCATGAACTTTGGACTTTGTGTACATTTTTGTAATTACAGCCTTTTAGGAAAAGTTACCCAATTTTGGCTTCGTTTTCAACAAATGATGTGGTTTTTCTCTTTTTGATTGTATCCTTAACGATTTTCAAGGACTCATGATGATCATACAGTTTAAAGGTTAACATGAGAGCTGGATTTTCATGGAAAGGGGCCTTGAGAGGTTTCTTGTGAAATGGGGGAACAGAGAGGGGGAAGAGAAATGCTGGACTCACATTTCGTAAACTGCAGTATTTAAAGCAGGTTTCTTGAGCCCCAAGCAGAGAGCACACCAGTGAAGAGAGGCAACCTCATCCTTTTTGTAGACCCAAAGCTCAGAACTCAGTGTTAGGAATGACTACCACAGGCCAAAGAGATACCCTCCAACTTGCAAGGGGAGCCATTCCTAAATATAAGCATAACCTTTTATTTTCAATCCCCTTGTCCCTTATTTTTACTGTCCTGTCCCTCCCAACTCAACACTCATTAGAATTTAGAATCTCTTTATTCTAGTTCTGGCTTAAGGTGCCCAAGTGTTGGGAACTGTGAAAGCTCTTTTCTGCTGAGCCTTTGAAGAATACGAAGATAGTGAGCAGGTCCCTCCTGGCCTCACGCTCTTTCTTTAAACATACACACTTTCCCTCACTGTCCCCCAGTAGCTTCCACGCTTTGCACCGAGGTGGGTTCACAGGATCCCAGGTCTGACCTTTGTGAACCTTGCAGAGTACGCACAGCTCCAGCCCATTCCTGTCAGAGCTCCGGCTCTTGGAACTCTCCAGAATGCCTGCTGTTTTTTGTCTCATCATCTCCTTCCTTTTCAGTCAGATCCTTCCTGACTTGGTATTTAAGAAATACGTGTTTTAAATGTAAATGTAACTTTACACATATCATTGAATTTCATCTTCTTTCAGTTATTCCTGTTCAGATCGTTGGATAGTATTTTTTTCACCCGATTCAGCAGTGATTGCCCTGAGTTGTGTGGTCTGCAGGTCCGAGAACTAGGACTCCTCTATCTTGACGTCTTAGTCGCTGCTAGCAAGTGCCAAGGAGAGGGTCCGTCAGTGAAATTTATAGGCACCTGCTGTTTGCTGTCCTCTGTACCCTATGTCAAGCTCTCTGAGAAATGGGACACCTTCTATCAGCTGACCCCCTTTGACTTCTGCCAGTACCATCTTTGACCAAAACAGGATTTTGGTCCCTTGGATCTTGGTCCCTTGTTATCAGTCCCAGGATTGCCCGATGGAGATCCTTCAACTTTGGGGCAGACTTATATATTTGATAGAAACGGTTGTGGAGGTTGGATGAAATAGTGAAATTTTCAAAGCAAGGAGACAGTCATTATTTTAGATGTGATTGGCTTATCAGATACAATGCAGTTCCTTCTCACTAGCCCATAGAGCGGGCTAAAAAGCTCCCTTGTAATAAGATATTAAATGGTAGTATAAATTCTATGCCTTAACTTTGATAAAGATTGAAGTATAAAAATTAGTGAGAAATTTACATGTAGGAGCTCGGTTTGTGAGAAAATAGCACTAATTAGGAAGGACAGTGTTAAACTTTATGTCCTTTTCTCTATGATTAAATCTTATGAGATTCTGCATTTTTTTCTTCATAAGAAATTACCTATTGGAAAGCTCACAAGAATTTAAGGATTCACTTAATTTCTCCTGATAGGTGAAGTGCCCTCTGGGTATGAATTTGGAGTTCTGATGATTTTTTTTTAATTCTCCCCTGATTTTCTAGAGGATTGGTAAGGAAGATGGGACCAAACACTGCTGAGAACCTCTGCTTTGCCATTTACCTCCTTCTAGAACAGGGATGACAAATACAGGTGTGTTCAAGGACAAGGCATTAGTCTTCTGGGGTACTTTCCCTCTGAGCTGGGACAGTCACCTGGACGTTTACACAAGTTGTAAAGCTACAGTCACAGTGGAGCGTCCTTAATTTCCCTTGACTGAAAGCCATGACTCACAGTGTCTGGCCCCTGCACTTGTGTGGAACTTAGTTGTGCATGTTGTGGTAATTTAAATCATGAAAAAATAATGTTCTGGGAGACCTCTTTTTTTGTTTTTTTTAAAGATTTTATTTATTTGACAGAGAGAGACACAGCGAGAGAGAGAACACAAGCAGGGGGGAGTGGGAGAGGGAGAAGCAGGCTTCCCGCTGAGCAGGGAGCCCGATGCGGGGCTCGATCCCAGGACCCTGGGATCATGACCTGAGCCGAAGGCAGACGCTTAACGACTGAGCCACCCAGGCACCCAGGGAGACCTCTTTTTTAAAAAAAGACTGTTACAAAGACATGAATTTACTAAAAAATGTAGCGTGTTCTTCCAGAAGAATTAATTCACCCCCTAAAAGTTACTAGTTTAAACAAAGTAGTACTTGTTAAATATTCCCTTACTTGAATAAAAAACTCCCCAACATCCCTAACCTTGAAGATACCCTAAATAATTAAAAAGAGAAAAAAATTCAGTTCATCACAGCTACTTAAGCACCAGAGTCTCTTTTTTTCTCTCCGGTCCTCCACAGGGGCACCGGTGTCCCACTTGGGTGGAACAGAGCTTAGTGCCACCTCCCCTTCTCGTTTGCTGAGGAAGGCACGCAGGGACGGCTGTGGCCACTGCCGGCCGCTCCGTTCAGCCTCTCCGGAGGGGTGTTTGCTGGGGAACTGGGGTCCTGCGGTGCGCTGGCAGCTTCACCTTAGACAGCCGCCGTTGAATGCATTTGTTTTTAGAAAATACTACCCGAGAGCCCCCAAATCAAAAAATGCACAGTTGTCCGTCCAGCTTTCTGTGTGCTCTGCGGTTTATTAATTAGGACTTCTCACTGGCCTTGACTTCAGGGTTCCCAAGCCAGCCGGGCAGTCGTCCCAGAGCATGCCGTGTGTTCGGGTAGCTGGGTTCCTTGTCTGTGGCAAATCCAGCGGTTGCTAACCGAATGCTTCGCACACTTCATCCTTGGGGGATTTCGAGATGTTTTTGTTAGAAGAGCTTTGCTACTCACCTTAGCAGCAGTAGCGATGTTTGGGGAGTTGCAGAGAGTACCACACAGTTTGTGTGTTCCCTCAGCAAAAAGACAGCTGGCAGCTGCTGGAAACGCGGTCCTGTGGCTGCGAGGCTGTCCCCTGCTCCACGGCCTCTGTCCAGTCCTTGGATCACAGAATTTCGGTTCTGCAAGGAGCCTTCCGCTGTCCTCTGATCTACTAAGGCACTTGACAATGCTGTCGAGGCTTTGAACTTGTGATTTTTGTTACGTTGAGAAAACTAGAAGGTGTCCGTGCACTGGATCATGTTTTCGTTTACTTAATATTAGCTCTCTGTTACGATTCAGGAATTCATTGCTTTGGAGGAGTCCTCTTTTCCTTGCTGTTTATGTTCTCATATGATTAACACATATAGGTTTGAGAGGAAAGCTTGCATCTTAGTATCTTATAAATATTCCTGAAATAAACTTCTATTGTAAAACACTTGTTCTCTCATGGTTCTTTTCAGTCCATATTGCATGTGGCAGGTTCTTGGTGTTTCAGGAAAATATTCAAGGTCTGTTAGTGGGAGTGAGAGTGGACACTTTGTGGGTCAGTTTTCATCCATTTTGACACTCTTCCAGCACGACTATGCTTTACCTGTGATTTCCGTGTTTTTCTACATCACCTGTGATCTTCCTGTTCATTAATCACTTTTGCTGTTCTGAATCCTAACCAAAGATCAGACTCGTCCTGCAAACATCCTCCTTTCCTTGGGCAGCCTGCTCTGTGTGGCCCCTGCAGCAGGCCTGGCTGGCTGGGTTGCTGGGCCTCCACGTGCAGGAGCCATCTGGCCCCAGTGGCTCACGGACAGTGCTGGGTGTGAATGGCCTCCAGGACTGCGGAACAGGCATTACAGTCTGTTTCTGTGAGTGTACCTGTAGCCTCTGGTGGTTCAGCATTTTTACTTCATAAAGCTTGTTTGGAATATAAAATACTGTAATATTTTTTGACTGTTGGGTCTTGGGTTTTGAGTGTGCAAAAACACCTAAGGGGTCATGGCTGTTGATGAGTATAGTGAAATGACAAATGTGGACATTTGGAAAGGGGGAAGATCATTTGTTTAAAACCATTAGTGATAATTATTTGTAGAAGTTGTGATTTTTATCATGATTTAAAACTTAATGAGCTGCTTTTGGCCCGTATACTTAAAATTTCTTCCCAGTGTTCAGTACATAGGATGTTTACACCCACGATTCCTATAGTTTAGACTTTCATGGCTCTACTTATTAGGTCATTGCTATGAATTCCAAAAATTTATCAATACTTTTTATGAGCCCAGTGTCTATCTGTATCAGTAACTGTACATACTGTAACTTTCTGAAATCTTTGTGCCTCTTTCAATACAGATGTTTGTCTAATGCATTAATATCCTCTCCCCTCCCAATAAAAAGCTGTTATGAAACATTTAGTGCATCCTACAGTCTGTAGAATCCTTAGTCAAAGAGATAAAAAATTGATTTGTTGAAATGATTGTGCTTTAAAGAAGAATGAGGCAATCTGTTTAACCCAGCCCTGGGAATGATTCTCAGGCAGATGATCAATAGATCCTGGAGTGGAGAGATTGTGTGTGTGTGTGTGTGTGGGAGACTGCAGTGGCTGGATTTCCCTAAAATATAAGTGGGCTGCCAGATCTCAAAGGCATTTTAGTCATTTTCAGGGACTGAATCCAGAACACCTGGATCTTTCTGCTTTTTTCCCCCATAAAATTAGGGTTCCCCTCTCCCTGCCTTCTTACCCATCCTTTTCTGTCTGTCCTCCCCCCTAAAAAGGCCAATAGCGAGTGTTCTCAAACTTTAAGCCAAAACAAAACGAAGTTATGGAGGATTATAGCTTGGTCCTGTTGTTTTCTTCCAAATCGAATCCTGAAGACTATTGACATCAACTGAAAAATAACTACATAAAAACATTGACAGTGCATTCCCTTCCAAGTCCTAAGTCCTAAGGATAGACGTTCTGTTCATGGTGGGCCAGCTCTCATGAACAGCGGAAGACGTGACCGGCATAAAATTATTAAAGGTGGCAGTGAGAACAGGTGTGCTGGGCTCTGAGCAAGCTCCCAGGCCCAGATTGGCCACCACGCCCTGATGGAGTACAGTCCACACCTGGCTCTTTGCTACCCGCCTTCCATGCGCACCTGCCCTCCACCCATGTGCTCACGTGCCCCTTGTGTGCACCTGCCCAGATGCATACCTGCCCCGCATGTGCACCTGCCCCCCACCTCCTTGCCTAGCCGCGCCTCATGTGCACCCTCCCCCTCCTGTGTGTACCGGCTGCCCCCAACCCCCTGCGCCCCTGCCCCTGTGCCACTTGCCTGCCACACCTGTGGCTGCAGAGACGGCTTCCAGGCTGAGGAGCAGGAAGGAATTGGTCCTGCTGTTCTGATACCAAACACCTAGGAAAGGGTGAGGAGGTGCTAAAAGATAAGTGGAAATAATGATTGGGAGAACACAGGGGAAAAAAGACCAAATTTCTGGGGTACATGGGGCAAATTTTAAAAAAAATATTTGGAAGCTGATTTAATTAGTTAGAAGTAAACTTGCTTGAATTTGGCTAATTCATGACATGTATTTTCGTAACAAATTTAAATGAAGCATTTTCTTGCTGCCAACTGCAAAAAAGCATTTGCCTATTTATGTAGCCTTAACTTTTGCCAGGTAAGTTTTTAAGCCTTGCATTTAATATCACTAGCATTTTATGTTGCCTTGTCTAAAATTGTGAGTGTATATTAAGTACTTTATGGCCAGTAATAGAACTTTTAACAGGAGATATAATTGTCTCCAATGTTTATTTGATGGCTTATAGGGCTTGTTCATAGTTTTTTAAATTGTTTTTTCCTACAGGTGATTTGAATTAGCAAAGGGAGCATTGGTGGTGTATATATATTTGACATACTGTATTGGGAAAGCTCTGACGGGATTAACCAAACTACGGATAGTTAGGAAATAATCCCATAGTCTGAGTGTACATCTAACTGCAACACGAAGATCTGTTCTGTTCCTCTTACAAGTGGGTTGATTTCTGTCTTTTGTAAAGTGAGACAACTGCTACTTCCTTGATGATTCCTTGAAACTTCTGAAACCTTCCCCAATGAATAGACCCCTTATAGGTGGTAGACATGGAGTGGGAGGTGAGGAGTGTGAAGTTTTTCTTCTTTCAATCAGAGAAGACTGTTTTGCTGTTCTGAGTATTTCAGCCTGGGAAGAACTGCTGGAAAAACTGATTCCTAGTTATGCCTTAGTAAATGCTTTCAAAATATTTTTTTAGGCAGCTTGGGACAGGGAGTTTTGAATAGCTTGTTAAACAGACTTTTAAGAGGTAGAACCAATTAGCACTACTGAGTAGTGTTTAAATGTTGACTAGATTCATGAGACTATGCTGGAAAATAAATTGCAAACTTGAGTTAAGTGTGACATTTTAAATAAGCCTTTGGTCCTTAAAATCACTTTTCCTGAGCTGGAGATGAACCAGCTTCTCTCTTGTTTTTCTTGCCTAGTCACCAAGCTTTAGAGCACTAGGCTGGCCCCCCCCAACACTCAAACATATTCCTTTTTTAGAAATAAAAGTACCTGGCCTCTATGATACATAACTGTGAGTCATCCAATGGATATTAGAGAACTATAAAAACATGCTTCAAGATAGTTTTTCATGTTGTTCCAGAGCACAGTCTAAATATGGACTCATTTGAAATTGAAGTGAAAGGCTGTATCCTTGGTGCCCTGATGGAACATTCTGGTTGGTGGTTCTTTGAGTTGCCATGGAGCGGGCAGGGTCACCCTCACCTGGACAGAGGCACTTGGGTTTACTTTCATCCGGTTCTGAAGTGGGGGCCTGTCCTTTGTATGTCAGTGATCAGCGTCTGTTTGTGACTCTTGGACCTAGCGACTCACGGTTTTGTTAGGCCAGTGTGAGCCAATACTGCCTTCATGGTGGATAAAGCCATAGTTAGTTAAAGTTTTATGTGAATGTTTAGTAATATTTGAGCAAATTGGAGTCTGAGTGCCTGGTAATAGCAAGATATATACCAACATGTGGGAAAGTCATGAGATGAAAGTTAACTTGGCCAGGGCAGCCTAGCTTGATGAATGGGAACTCGATAGTATTTTATGGAATGTCAGTTTTGGTCTTTCTTATGTGTCTAGTTATAATGTCAAAGTACACTAAGTAGGTTCTGGAATGTATTCTATGCTATTTTCCCCACCATTTCAAAATGCAGCATATGGTATTAGCAAGGACCGCACATCTGCTCTCCAACAAACAGTTAATAGGGGCAGGAAGGATTTTTAAGAAAAGGTAAAAGTTACCACGTGGTTTTTGTTGGGGGTTGAGGCTCTAAGGTGCAAAGAGAATTGCCACTCTCTCTGTGTTACCGTGAGATGGTAAACGTGTCATGGGCTCTGTTTGATTCACTTTTATTGCTCACAGTCCTTAGCACTATGCCTGGCATCTAGTTGGCTCTTGGTTGGGCTGTACCTTTGAATCTGTGTTTTTGAAGATCATTGTACCCAGGAGTATGTATGTAGAGCAATCACAGTCAATCCTATTTAATCTAAACAGATTGTGTTTCTTTTGTTGTTAAATTTTTTGAATTTATGAAGAAAAAATGGACATTAGGATTGGTACTTGCATTTGAATTTTTTTTTTTTTTTAAGATTTTATTTATTTATTTGACAGAGAGAGACATAGTGAGAGCAGAAACACAAGCAGGGGGAGTAGGAGAGGGAGAAGTAGGCTTCCTGCTGAGCAGTGAGCCTGATGTGGGACTCCATCCCAGCACTCTGGGATCATGACCTGAGCCGAAGGCAGACGCTTAACGACTGAGCCACCCAGGCGCCCTGCATTTGAATTTTTATTTAAAATAGATTCCACATAGAACTCTGATTGAGTAAAAGAGGATATGAATGCTTGTTTTATATGGAATGCTTCAAGGAATTATTGTTCTTTAGGTGTTACATTTTGTGGGTTTCCTGATTATTAAAATGATGTATTTTCCTGTAAAACAATGAGAGAAAGAGATGTAGGGGAAGGTGGGGGAAGGAATTATTAAAATAATAAAAGGAGGGCTTTGCCTTTCTTACAGGGATAAGTGTGTTTTGTCATTGAAATTTTTATCCTGCTGCTGAGCCACTCCTGGTTGAGCTGGGAGCAGACCCCATTCTTTTAGCTTGCTAATAGGAAGCTTGAATCCATCTTTGCTTTTTTCATAATTATAGCCTCGCTTTTCTCCTTACCAGCTGAGAAGTTAGACTGAAACTTCAGGATGGACTATAATTTCCGATACGTGAATACAAATTTTATAAAATCACTGGTGTTTTATTTGTGGCTTCTGCTAGGTGAACCAAAATAAAAAGTTTAAAACACACTTTGGTGCAAAGGACAAAGTGTGCACTTGCTGGAGTTGGGTAAATCTTGGATGCCGTTTCCGGTGATGTTGGAGGAACCATGGTGCCAGCACGCTCACCCTTCCGGGCTGCCGTGCTCCCTGCTGCTCTGCTTGTCGCCGACACTTATTCAGTAATTTAATACTGTTACCCCCACTCCACAGATGAGGAAACCGAGGTACAGAGTGGTTGAGTAGCCCAAGGCAAGAGTTGGTTAAGGGTGGCGTGATTTGAACTTAGTTCTTGGTCCCTGCTCGTAACTGCTCAGCTAGAACTTAAAAAAATTTCTTTTTAAATTTTTTTGTGGAAGAGAGAGCAAGCACGTGTGCACGAGGGGAGCGGCAGAGGGAGAGAGAATCTAAAGCAGGCTCCACGCCGGGTGTCACTGGGGCTTGATCTCATGACATTGAGAGTTGGTCGCTCAACTGACTGAGCCACACAGGTGCCCCTGCTCAGCTGGAAATTTTAAACAATTCAGTAGACAGGAGTGTAAATTGATACAATTTATTTTTTTGTGACCTATAAAATCAGACCCATTATTTTCCATTCCTTACACAGACTCTAATGTTTTGAAAGGTGTTTCCTATTTTTGAATGCTCTTTCTGCCTTCATTTTCATCCTTTTCCGCTGCACCGCTGCTGATCACCAGTAAACAGGGCTTGTAACGGAGAGGAAGGAGGCAGTCCCATCAGTAATGACTTCAAGCTCCTCCTCCTCCTATTGCTGCTTCTCAGCTTTTCTGCTGTAATTCCTCACCAGTTTCCAGGTTTGTCCTGTGGATTGAATCCTGTATTGCTTTCTAGCCTGGAATGTTTGTGTGGGGAGAGTCCAGTGAGGTAGTTCAAGATGAAATACTGTGAAATGAATACTTTGGTAAACCCATGCACTTGTGTGCACATTACATGTATTTTTAGAAATTGAGCTTTGGCTCATTGTAGTGAAAATGTTTTTCCATGAATAATTCTTTAATGTTGGTCTTGGGCTTTTGCTACAGATGTTACAAGTTTGGCTCTGCTTCTCCTTTTGAAAAACTCCTACAAATTGCCAGTTTGGTGTAAGAGTTATGGAATCACATTACTTTTGAATTATGTTTATTTCTATTTTTAGTATTTTTCTCTATATAATAGTACTGTAAAAATGTGTCTATGTGAAATTATTTTGTAGTGAGGATGTTGGCATGGGACTTATAGCCTTTGTCTACTTTTGAATGTCATAAAAGTCTGGGACTTCTCCCACAGTTTAATATTTGGCGCTATTTTTATTATCAAATCTGGACTAAAATCTCTAGCCCAACTGCAAGTGGAATGTTGTTGAAATTTTTATCTGTTCCCAAGCACCCGGTATTGCTGTCGAATTGGATTGGAGAGAGCTGGGAAAGGGTTAATCCCGAAAAACCCAAAAATAGCAGTTCCTCTTCATCCTAAGTAAGTATGTGGTCTTGGAGAACGTTGGATAATTCCTGTGTTAGCTTGACACATGACCAGGGCACCGGCTAGATTTACATGTGAGTGCCGTTCATTTTCATGCTCCCCGGAATGTATTTGGTGCTATTTCTGCCACCCTAGGCTTTAAAGAAGTCTGTAGTTCATTGGGGATTGCAGCGAGCTGAGGTGCTGCCATTCTGACCATGTTCAGAAGTTAGTTCATATCTGGCACAGGCGATTGGCCTTTTTTGGTCAACAGAAGCTAGTTTACATAGTAGTTAGTGAATGAATCTATGAAAAGGAAAGTTACAGGAAAGTTATATTGATCTAATGTAGGTTACTAATTTTGAATAGAGGGAAGATGACTATTTTTAAAGGGATTGCTTCCTTAATCCCCAGTGGTCTTTGCTAACACATGGCCCTGATGGGGTACTTGGCGAGAGTGAGGACTGCAGTAGGCAGACCCGTCCAGCTAGCAGGAAAACGTTGTGTAAGGAAGCCTAGTGACAGATGTAATATCAAGTTTAGGCAATCTGAAAGGAAAAGCATAAAGTCAGCGACTTACACAAATATTTGAAAAATTGATGTATCTCTTTGTTTATAAGAGATTACTTTTAAAAAGTATGTGCAAAAAAAATAAAAAGTCTATTCCTATAGGAGATTTGAGCCAGAGGTGAGATTGGCGTTAGCTCCCCTGAAGCGTCTTTCTCGTGGCCTTCCTGTAGACACACATGCTCTTTTGTAGGCAGGGGTATTGGATTTACTCAGTTCCTGCCTGTTTAAATGTTTCAGGCACATGAAATTTCAGCATAAATATTTCTTTAATTTGCCTTCTCTGTCCCTTATTTATTCATTTGATGACCTACCCAGATGCCTGGGGCAGTGACTTGTGGAACTTGTGATCCTTTGCAAATACCTGGTTCCCCTGTCTTGGAAGAACTCACTAAATTAAAAAGAAAAAAAATTCCTCCTTACACAGAAGTGAATGGCTGGCCTGGTCTACTCCTAAGTATCTCAGGACAAATTTACATACACACCTCTTCACTTGACACCTGTGGCTTTTAGAAAGAAAGCCAGATAACACTGCATAGTGATTTAATCAGTTTGTATCTGCACAAGTGCTTCTAGGATTTCCCTGGTCAATTAGGTAACAAGGCCCCTCTTCTGAGATTGATACATCTATAATTAACTAGCCCAGCCAGCTCTCCTGGAAAGTGGGGAGTGGCAGGCTGACTACCCCCCCAGCTTCTGCAGGATTGCTCCCCTGCCCCAAGAGGGATGCAGGATCTGGGAAGCCCTGCTAATGTGGTGTGTTGACCATGATGGGTGTATTGACCCTCAGTCACATCACTGCATGTCTGCATCTGTGTGTCTCCCCCCGCCCCCCATGGCACAGGGCCTGAGTATTAAAGTTGTCATAGCATTTATCAAGCCAGTTTGAGCTAATTGGCAAATATGTATGTTGTACTCTGCACCCACAGACTTTGAAAGGACTTTTCTAGAAATTAGTCAGAAGTAAGTTGCTGTCCACAAATCACTTTCTGGCCCTTCAGTGTACACTTAGAATTCTTTTACCACCATTTTGAAAATGGGCATAGCAAACTATCCACCTGTTTTCGTCATTAACACATAAGAGTATGATATATAAAACTTTCTCAAAAATGATTAAATCATGGAACGAGTAGGGAAGTTCATTCTGATGAAGTAGACCATACTCAGGACTTAGAGAAGTCAGCCACGTCAGGAAACTTGCAGTCTGGGAAGAACATTTATCAGTAGAGAATTCTTGAGGTTCTGAATACAGGTTTCCCTTGCTCTCAGAAAGTTCATGTTACACCACTTGTCTTTTATGAAAGACCTGCTTTAGAGTACCAGTTTTCACTAATAGAAATCCGAAGAGGATTTTGGCTTTTACAAAATGGTAATTGCTTCTTTGCTTTACACCATTTTGGGGTACGGATGGTTTCGTAGGCACCCTCTACTTTGGGTTAGCAGTGGAGACCTAGAGACATCCCCGAAGCTGGTAGCCCTGCTTCTCCACTGTGAAATCCTGATTTTGTTGATTAACCTCTTTGTATTCAGTAACAACCCTAAATAGCTTATTTATTGGTGGTGTTTTCCCTCTTTTTTTTGTCTATATGAAACATATTGGGATGTTGGCATATCAGAGATGTGAAAAAAATAGGAATTTAGAAAAAGTAATAAAAACTAGAATTAGGTGTTAACGTATCTTAATGTGAAAAAAGAAATTCTGAAAGAATGATGCATCTAATCTTTGGAGATAATGTGATTTTGTAAAGAAGAGGAGCCTATTTAGCATTAATAACAACAGTAATATATACATTATGTCAGTAATATATACATTATCTCAAAAGAAGTGTCCACAGTAACTTCTTGGAAACCTAAAGTTGGTTACCAGATAATTTGTTGTACAAACCAGAATATTTTTGAGAATGAAAGGGAATGCTATTAATAACTGTGCTGGGACACCAGGTGTAAATCAGAACTGCCCATAAGGCAGTGAATAAAATGAATATAATGGGACCCTTCTTACTAAACAAATGTCTTTGGCCTTTCCATGAACGTTCACAGGCCAAGACTAGAAGAGGGGAAGTTCTGCCTAACAGAAGCACATCAGCTCACTGACTTGATCTGGTTTGTTACTCCTTCCATCCTACCAAAATTCTATGTAGACATTACCCATCCTCAGAACTATATTTGGACTGCCCTTAAAATCAGAGTTTTAAAAACTTGAGTGTGGTATTGATTTATTTTTATGATAGTTTACATATCAGGAGTGATTACTTTGGAAAGTATTGTTTACTTTAAAGGTGAAAGAGTGATCATAGTTAAGGACAAATGCCACGTATGTCATTGTTCTTAGCAGCTTATGAGATTTGGAGAACTCTGGGTATTTTAGAAAGCTTTCCACTGCTGGTAGGAATGAAATGCTGGGAAGTAACTGAGAAATCTGTGCCAGTAGTTGCTCTGATTGCAAGAGTTCAGACTTGGAGATTTTGTCTAACCTGCATTTCCATGCAGCTTCTACTAGTATAATGATTTTGAATTAGTATTTTTTGTGTGATACATACTATAATAATAGGTTAGGACACAGTTCACTATAACTAAGTGCATTAAGCAACTTAAAAACAGTATTGTTATTTGCTTCCATTTTTGTTTTAGGAGCAAGTATACAGCGGGCACACATACAGATAAGATAGTGCAAGGATATATTACTAAATTTAACTGCTTGTTTGAGGGTTAGTGGAATTTAAATTTGCTTCTCACTGATGATAACTTGACCAGATTTTCTGTTTGTGTATACTTTGAAAATATGAACACATAAAAATTAACCATTTCCTTTTATAAAAGCAGTGGACTGAATTCTGAAGCTGGTTCTTTTATGTTCAAAATAGTGTTTCCAAATGGAATCATTCACTGTTCTTTCATTCTCATGGTCAAAAACAAGAGATGTTATTATATGTCATTCCCAAAAACTGCTTTGTAGCCGGTTAGGCAGTCATATGCTTGGCAAATGTAACTAAATAAGTAAAATAAGTAAACTAAATAAGTAAAATAAGTGTAGTAAAAATAAGTACATCATCGACCTTAACTTATTTAGTTAGTATTTTACTAGTTATTCATGTCCCCTTCCTTCTCTATATCTATTATCATCTAAATTTTTTTCCCTGAAACATACGTGATGAAGTTGTACACGATGCCTCTCTTATCTCCATATACCTCAGTGTGTATTTCCTAAAACCAAGGACATTCTCTTACATCCACAATAAAATGATCAAAATCAGGACAATTACATTGATTCCGTATTTTACCTAATTTACAAACCTTATGCACGCTTTGTCCGTTGTCTCAGTCAAGTCCTTTACCTGGTGCTGGGTTCATTCCCAGGTCACACAAGAGTTTTGTCTCATAGCTCTTTAGTCTTTAATCTGGAGGAGTTCCTTAGTTTTTCCTTATCGTCAGGACCTTGACAGTTTTGAAGAATTCAAGCTAGTTAATTCTAGCTAATTGGTTGAATGTTCCTCAGTTTGGATTTGTGTTCTCTTTCCTCCTAACTTAGATGCAGATTATTCATTTTTGTTAGAAATGCTGCAAAAGTGAAATTTTGTTCTCTGCATTTATTAGGAGACTTAGAATGGTTCCTACCAATCTCCTTTGTAGAATTAATCATGTTTCTTTTTGTAACTAATGAGTATCTTGTGCAGATGTTCTTTGAAACTGTAAATATCTCAGTCTCATTTCTCATTGTACTTTCTCTCATTAATTTTATACCCATTGGTGGTTTTTGGGTAAAATAATTATTACCGTGGTATTTGCCAAATGGTAATTTTCTAATTTCTTCACTTATATTTTACTCTTATTAGTTGGAATCCTACTGTAGGAAAGAGCCTTCCTTTCTTATTTACTTATTTATATCAGAATAGGCACATAGATTCTCATTTTATTTTATTGATTATTATCATTACTATTTTTGTTCAAATTGTTCCAGGTTAGCCAGAGCCCAGTCAAGTTTTGACTCATCCTGAGCACTTTTTGAGCACTTTCTGGCTTTTCCTGAGCACTTCCTTTTTTGTTTATTCTATTTTAGTTGGTGGTGTGTGTGTGTGCGCATGTGGAATTTACTGGATTTTATCTAAATTTATGTATTTGTGTTTATATAAATTTAAAAAACTCTAAGTGAGCCTTATTTAAATGTCAGTGATGGTTGCCTTTGGGATTACTAGTTATCTGCATTTTCTTCCTCCCCCCCCCCATGGCCATTTTGCAGGTAATATTACTTTCATTGGGGGGAAAAGGCTTTTCTTTAATAGCAAAGATTAGTTGTGATTGGAAATCACACATTTCTGAACCTAGCTGAAATTATCACGCATTTTATGCCTGTCATTTAGAACATTCATGTTTTTCAGGATACATTATATGTGAAATGGAACACTGCCACTAAATGGTGGTTTAATGAGTTGAAGTAATTCTTCTACCTTTAGAAGAAGTCATGATAACCTTGCTATAATCCCTTCTTATGATAGATGAGGCATTTGGTGCCTGGGAGGTTAAGTGACTTGCCCACAGTCACAGAGAGTGGATTGAGAGCAAATGTAATTTTTTTTTTTTAAAGATTTTATTTATTTATTTGAGAGAGAGAGACAGAGAGAGCACATGAGAGGGGGGGAGGGTCCGGAGGGTCAGAGGGAGAAGCAGACTCCCTGCCGAGCAGGGAGCCCGACGCGGGACTCGATCCAGGGACTCCAGGATCATGACCTGAGCCGAAGGCAGTCGCTTAACCAACTGAGCCACCCAGGAGCCCGCAAATGTAATGTTCTTGCTGAGTCCAGTATTCTTAGATAATCCTAATTATTGTTTTCATTTGTTAACCACCTTCTAGCTGCAAGGTACCATATGAAGTGTTAAAGAGCCTTAAGCTTAAATTTGCATGTGTCATTCATTGGATAATCTAAACACTTTATATGCAAAGGTTATCAAAGTCCATTGGGCTGTGATTAATGATTAACAACTTTAAGTGATTCTGAATTGGCTTCCTGTTAGACCATAGTCATGAAATGCTTATCAGTCTACTGCTTGGCACTAATCTTGTAATTACACTGTTATTCTATAATTATAAAAACATAGTTGGATTGAAAGAATGGAGGGCTGGTATATTTAAATTTGTAAACTTTCTCTGGGATGAAGATGGGCCTACCTGGAGAAAAAGTCTCCTTGTGCACTGTTAAGTGACATTTGTAGAATGTCAGAAATGCCTTCCCTAACCCCCCTCAGACTCGCTCTGACTTCACTCTCCTACCCTCTGAAAGCACCTTCTCCTGGTTCATTCAGTTACTGTGGTGGTAGGTACATACGTGTGTGTATTGAGATGCTTCCTGCCTCTCTTGTCCTCAGCTCTGTCCTTAGCTCCAGGCACAGCACCTTCACACAGCAGGGGTGCAGTAAAAATGAGAATGTCCTTTGCCCTGTCCAGTGCTATATTGTAGAGGTGAGGGTCTTCTGGATCCTTCTCCCTTTCTTTTTTTTTCTTTCTCTCTCCTCCCTTCCCTCCTTCCCTCCCTCCCTCCCTCCCCCTCCCTCCTTCCCTCCTTCCCTCCTTCCCTCCTTTCCTTTCCTTTCCTTTCCCCCTTCCCCCTTCCCTTCCCCTTCCCCCTTCCCCCTTCCCCTCCCCCTTCCCTTTCTTTCCTTCCAGAACATTTAAAGACTTGATTCTTAAAGCACTTGTATCATTAGGCATGGCTTTTGGTTGCAAGCAGTGGAAACTGTCTCTTACTAATTCTGAGCATCTCAGATGGTAACAGTAGTTCATATTTGTCAAGAGCTATGAAGGGTCTGAGCTTTTTTACCTATAAAAGCTAAAAGATTGGCCTGCCGCAGTTTGACAGATGCTGGCAGAAGATGTGAAACTCTTAGGTTTCTTTCATGATAGTACTAGTTGTCATGATATCAGCATTTTTTTGCACCAGTGCTCTAAGACCTGATTCTCACAGGGTGACCCACAGAAGGCCAACTGACACTTGTATACACAGTGGTTGTGTTACAGGAGAGGAACCCTGAATTTAGGGTGTCTGGATTGTAAGCTTGGCTGTTCTTGGCTCTGAAGAGAGACATTCACTGCCTTTCAGGGTCATAAGCAAACCTGCCCTTTGCCCTGGAGGGAGACACTGTCTTTCTCTTCCGAGTATATTTGCTGTAAAAATATCCTTGTAATGATAGGCTGGAGCAAAGAGAGTGCCTCTGCTTACATGATGTATAGAATCGCAAGAGACCTCTACTAGGTCTCTGCTAGCAGGTCTACCAGCAATATGCATTGTGGAAATTTAGAAAACAAATGAAAAAAAGTCCGTGTAAGTCCTGTCATTCTAAGGTAATCATGGTTAAAGTTTCGAAGTACATACTTTTAGTTTTCTTCACATGTATTTCATAAAAGTACATTCTGACTTGATTTTTCAGCCAACACTGTATTATGCCTGTTTCCCTCGCCTGCCTGCCTAGGTTGTCTTCGCGCAGTCTGCTAGTCCTTTAGACCCTACTCCCTGCCTAACACTTAATTGTACTAAGTATAGAATCAGAGTTTCAGAGATTCAAGAGATTTCAGATCATTTGGTCTTGCTCTTTCATTTAAGGTGTTAACTCTCTCATTTAACATTTCACTGAGACCTTCTGGAAGCTACACCACAACCTTAATGTGGAACTATAATGGTGGGAATTTGGGGCATTCTAAGAGGTGTGGATTAGCTGCATTGCTTGGGTGATTTTATTCTTGACATTGTGCCCTAAGTAAGAACACCTTTGCATTAGGCTCTCTTAACTAGGTTGTGTACTTAGAACCTCTTGGTCCTCTTGATCTTGCTCAGTCAAGCCCACAGTGGACTACTGTGGACTGAACTCCAAGAACCACTTTTGCTAATACTTGTAACCTCAGACCCCCCCTAGAATCAGATGGGTTATCATGGGACTAAGTGGCACAGAGCCTTGGATGTGCTTGCCCAAAGAGGGATTAGTTTTTTTTTTTTTTTTTAAAGATTTTATTTATTTATTTGAGACAGAGAGAATGAGAGACAGAGAGCATGAGAGGGAGGAGGGTCAGAGGGAGAAGCAGACTCCCTGCCGAGCAGGGAGC
Source organism: Neomonachus schauinslandi (assembly GCF_002201575.2). Lineage (NCBI taxonomy): Eukaryota > Metazoa > Chordata > Mammalia > Carnivora > Phocidae > Neomonachus > Neomonachus schauinslandi. Next base: position 139,589,972 of record NC_058409.1, on the reverse strand, counting down.
CCGATGCGGGACTCGATCCTGGGACTCCAGGATCATGACCTGAGCTGAAGGCAGTCGCTTAACCAACTGAGCCACCCAGGCGCCCAAGAGGGATTAGTTTTGAAAACTCTTCTTCCAATTAAACTCAAGTCTTTGTGAATAGTGGCAAGATAGTTCCTTTCTAGACATGTACTTCTTTTGATTTATTTAAAACTATGGAAAAATCTTTTCTTGAAAAGTATCCTCCAAAACTGAACTCGAAGTATTAAATATTCATTATTTCTAGGTTCCATTAAAAACAGTTGTGAGTTATTTAAATAAATAGAATTTGCCTTGATTAAAAAAAATTCAGTACTATTAGATTTTAGATTATTAAGGCAGAATTGCTAAATATTCTTTGAATGGTGTCTTTCTTTTGAAAGGCACAAAGCCATCTTATCTTCTTTCAAGAAAATATTATTCTTTGTTGAATGATTTAAGCCTATTAGTTCTTGGAAAATTATAATGATGTGCTGCCTTCAAATAGTAAAACAAGTTCCAGCTTCTTTCACTAAGAAGAGACTGTTGTTACTAAGGATTATTTCTACTCTTGATGTCATTCTGTTGGCTGGACTTTATGGAGAGGATATTCGAGAAGCTTGCTGGGGCTGTGGCATTATGTATTCTCATTCCTGTCTCTCTTTTTTCTGCCATTCTCTTGCTGAATTTTGGTTTCTTAAGTTAGATGTAGTGCTGTACAATTGCCCAGACAGGGAGTTGTGGAGAAGGGCTTTGGGCTGGGTCTATTAGATCTGTTAGAAGGGGTCCAGACAGACTTGTAGGAGAGGATGTAGCCAGCATTGGGGTTCCCGAGGTAAATGGTTGTGATTAAGAGGTCACCTGAGGTAGTGTTACCCAGAGGTTAGAGCACAATTCTCTGCTGACTGACTGGTGCAGGGTCATAAAAGCAGGGCCCTGGCCACTAGCCAGTGATTCAGACCCTGGCTTCTGTCCCCTCCCCTGTCCCACCATAGGAGCCAGCCATGGTGTCCGAGGGGCTTTGCACACTGCGTCATTCTATCAGGTGGCCCTGCCACCACACCACTCCTCACTGTGATCCGTGGGTGCTTTTATTCTGTTCGTAGAGGACGCTCCTGCCCTTCTCAGGGCCCTGCTCCTCTTCGGCATTCTTCCTCACCCTGAGTTCTCAGCTTGAGGGTCACTCGCTGCGAGGTTTCTCTGACCCCTTGACAGGACCCTGTCCTTAATCTTTCATTGCACTTGTCACTTGAATTCAGCACTTACCATGTCTGTTCTGTGTTTAATTTCAGCCTCCCCTGTGGGATGGGTCTGCTTCTTGGGTCAGGGAGTGTGGGTCTGTTTTTCAGATCTGGACTCCCAGGGCCTAAGATGCGATGGCACGTTGTGAGTGTCCGGTGCATGTCTGTGGACTAAGTGGCTGGGTCTATGTAGTATTTCCCCCGTTGGTCCTGGATCAGCCTAGAAATTGGTGGGCAGGATCTGCAAGTAGAGATTGAAGAACCTTGCAGCTGTGGAGTTGTGGGGGAGGCAGACATAAGTGCAGTTAAGTGGAGAGCCTTAACGCCTTAACTGCAAGCTGCTGGGTTTTTTGGGTTCATAGCATGTAATAAAGCCATTGGTCCATTAAGAGTGTTCCTCTCAGTTTCTGCTCTGCTGTGGTTACTGATGGTAGATGATATATTCAGTTCCAGCGGATGAACAAATTGCCCATTTACAGAGTTAATTTTTCCTCTCTGTTGTTAAATGACTGAGGTTTTGCTTTTTCAAAGTTAGCTGAAAGTTCATTTTCTACATTTAAGTAATGTTTAAAAATCAGTATTCTTTCAAAGATAACTCTATCCAAGAGGAAAACTTACTTCTGATCTGCTGTTTGTTTTAGAGTAACTTAAGATTTTGCTTCTATTTACCAAACAACAAAAGTATAGTAAGAGTTCAAATTGTACCTGAGCTGTAGCAGTTTTTAAAGATTAAAACCTGCTTTTGAATAGGACTTTTTAACACTGAGTTGATTACAGATAAATACATTGCAGTTATACTTTGCTCAGGTCATGTTCTGTAGTTTTTAGACTGCTATGTTTGGCTGCATTATTTGTTAACTTTGAGGATTAAGCATGACTACTCCGATAACAGAACCTTTTCCTGGGGAGGGTAGGAGGAGCTGTGGTCTGAGATGATCAGTTGGAGAAAGGGAGAGGTTCATTTTTATTGCTTCACTTAGTCAGATTTACTTTGAAAATATTAATGAATTCTGTTCATATATTAACTCTGAATAAATTGCTTGTTTTTCTTAAAATACAGGTTGTCTGCAAATCACAAGATCTATAGTAAGTAAAAACAAAAACAGAGAAGTGATTGGAAATCTGGGCCCAGAGGTGTAGGTGGACCTACCTGGCAGTCAAATTTGCTTTGACAGTTTTGGGAAAAAAGATAAAAATAAAAGTCCTGTTAATCATCTTGTGAAAGTAGCATATACTCAGCCCAACATTTCTGGGCACTTTGAAGGCCTTGTATACAAGCTGAAGTAGTTTTTTTTTTTTTTTCCCCCTAAAGATTTTATTTATTTATTTGAGAGAGAGAATGAGAGAGAGCACATGAGAGGGGGGAGGGTCAGAGGGAGAAGCAGACTCCCTGCCGAGCAGGGAGCCCGATGCGGGACTCGATCCAGGGACTCCAGGATCATGACCTGAGCCGAAGGCAGTCGCTTAACCAACTGAGCCACCCAGGCACCCCCAAGCTGAAGTAGTTTTAAATACTGTGGCTAGTGTTGTGAATACCAGTCATCCCATTCCATTATAATTTTTATTAATGATTTTATTTATAGTTTTTAAGAATAGCTTAATCAACTCACAGGGTCATAAGAAATAATAAGTCATTGATTTGAGTCTCTATGTTTTGGGGTGGTCTATTATGCAATAATTAGATACCTGATATACCAAGTACATTCATGACTTTTTTTTTTTTTTTTTAACAGTAACCAAGTTTCATTATTCTGTTCACCTATACTTGGCATGGAATAATTTACTTATTTCCCAAATTCTAATAGGTTCTGAAAGAATAACAGTTTACTACATTAGAGAATGTGCCACAGGCTATAATAGACAATTTGAAGAGAGAGCTTCCAGAGGGCTTTGAGCACCGGCAGTGTTTCTGTAGTGTGTGCTGGAATAAGTCTGTAGCTTCCCAAGGTGATTACTTAGAAGGTAACCATGATAGAGTCTTCCTTTTGGCATCTTTGTTAAAAATAAATAGAAATAAGAGGAAAATAACAAGCTTCATTCCTTGTTTCCAGAAACATTTTCCCCCCAAGGACTACAAAAGCCTTGCAGACATTATCTTAATTCTGACAGGATTCTTCACAATCAGTTTAGGGAGGTGATATTTTTCAGAACATGTTTCCTGGTCAAATATTTCTGGCTTTGTGCTTAATAATGGGAGGATATGAAGATAAGATCTTATATTCAAATTACCTTTTTTATATTCTTAGTATAAAAAGTAATAAATTCTAAGAAACAGTCTTTTTAAAAATTTTGTCAACCATCCGGTATGACTCTTGGCCTCCTCAAGAATGTGTATGAGTCATGGCGGGATGTTGTGACCCACCCTCTCCAGAGTCTGGCGCAGGGGCGGCCTGGCCCTGTCCTCTGTGTGAGGGGCTTGGGGCCAGGGAGCCTCGGTCCCTGTGGACAAAGGCGCCTGCTCTGTGCTGTACTGAAGCTGGCGGCGCTGGAGGTGGTGGGGAGGGTGCAGGCTGACGGCTGTTGGGGAAACACAAGGAGTGGAGCACACGGCTCATGGAGGAAAGTGAATTCTAGTTGATTGTGCAGTAAAACTGGTAATATTTTCCTTTTTGTGATTTCGTAACTGTTAGGTTATATAGGTACCGCAGAAATCAATCTGGTGCTTTAAGTAAAAGAACTGCAGTCCTCTTTCTAGGGTCTTGATGGATGCCTTGAATGTTTATAGACCTTGGTGAAAGCACCAGAACCTGCCAGTAACTATAGACTTTAAAAGCTGATTATGCTTTTTATTTCTTGGGAAATGCCTGTTTGGATTCTATGTCTTGTTTGGAGCCAAGAAAAAGTCCTCTGTGGTTGTGCTACTCCTAGATTTCGTCTTGACCTCACACAATAAAATACTGGTTTTGAAGGCACCAACCTGATTGTTTACTGCACTGGGTAGTTTGGAGCCGAGTGCAAAGGAGGGAGGGGACGGGGTTCAGAGTTTCTAGTGTGTGGGGTGCACGAGAGGAAGAGGAGCTGCTTCTCCTCTCTGTTGGAGGGCACAGAGCAGTGTGACCTCTTCCGCTGTCTTTATGATCACTGACACCTTAGCCATAAGCAAAATCCTGGTACCTCTGGGCTACCTTAGGTAGATAGCCATTGTGTGGTCAGTGTAGGGTGGTGTGTCTTAGGGAAATGTGCTCTCAAGTGCAGTGAAACATGGCTAATGAAGTAGAGATTTGGAGAGATGAATGATTGAGCGTCCTTTCAAATGAGATTTGTGGAAGAGGTTGTCTGAAAGAAGACTGTTGTGATGCACCCCGCGCTGCATCAGAATGCCGTTCAGATGTATGGGGGCAGAGGTCAGCCAATGGGTACAGTTTAGCCTGAGAGTTATTCTTGGGGGGTACTGTGTTACAGTAGCGACCCTGACCTGGCAACCTATTGTGCCTCACCCTGCCTCAGTTTCCCCACCGCAAAGTGGGGATGATGATAGTACCCACTCGGGTTTCTTGTGATGATTAACTCATTTACTATCGTGTATTGCCTGGAACGGGCCCTGATCCCATATAAGCTCTGTGTACGTCTTACTAATGACATTTGTCAGGGGTATTCTTCAGACTTGTTAGAAACCTAGGGGATGTGGTGTTGCCCCTCTTTAAAACGTTCACTTCCAAGCTTTTTTCCCTGCTCTCTCTATTCTTACATGACTTCAGGAGAGACAAATGGCAATAACTGTGGTGTGAAGGGAAGTGCCCATGGATTAAGGAGGGCACAGGATTTTGTTGTCCTAAACTACCAGCTATTCCCAGAAGAATCCAAAGAACATCCTTGTGTGAGCTGCAGGGCAGGGAGTGTCTGCTTGTGGGTCTGAGCTCTGAGTAGGTGGGGTGGACTGAATACATCCATCACATGCCTTCTTCACTCTTTCTTTTGTGGATTGGAAATTCTTTGGAAAATAGAACACGTGATCCAGAGAAACAGGAATTAAAAATTCGCCGGCATAATGAAGCTGCTGACAGTTTCATTCGGAGGTGCTCACGGCAGTAGACACTCGTCCCTCGGCATTTGAAGTAACCTTACAATGAAGTGTGCTGTTCGTTATAGCCGATTCACAACGAAGATCTACCTTGTATCTGAAGTTCATTGGCTACAGGTAGAAGGATAAAAGCTGCTGGCAAAAAGAGGAATCTTCCAGTGGTAGTTGTAATTAAATTTAATTCACTAAGAAGTGCATACCACACTCAGTAACTCATTAATTTTTATTTGCCCACTGTATTGTTAAAAACACAGCATGTAAGAATTACTGGTGTTTTAGAACATACTAGTTTTTCCTTTTAAAATATACTTTTCAGAAAAAGGAACTTTCTAAAAAATTAAACATGTTTTTCGCTTCATCCAGATCCTTGCTGCAGTCTTGAGTACTTTGCATTCTGTGCGCACAGCTTGCGGCCAGGCTCTCCAGATGTTCCTCATCCTTGGAAGTTGAGCTCAATCAACTGTTTTTCTAACTGTGAGACTCTCCAAGGTCTCCGTAGCCCTTTTCCCTCCGGTCCTGCTAACCTCCAGGATGTCTCCGGTGACTGCTTCTCCTTGGGAGCCTGCGGTTTGAAGTGTAGCATTTTGGAACGACTTTATTATATGTTATTCCTGAGTACCACCAAAAAAGAAGAAAATAAAACTCTCTAAAATATAAGTACTTATCTGCTGTTTTGGTGTATATCCGTTTAGGCTTTTCTCTTTCTATTTATGTTTGTATGTTTGCGTGTAACTACCTAGAAGCATATATAATCATATTTAACACATGTTTTAAAGGGGTCATTTTGCAATACAGTTTTATCACTGGTTTTCTCCAGCAAGGAACAAATTACGGAGATAGATCACAAAACTAAACGTAAAACTAAAACTTGTAGAAGGAAGCATAAGAGACCATCTTTATGATTTTGGGCTAATAAAAGATTTCTTAGATAATATACAAAAAGCATGAACAACAAAAGAAAAATTTGATGAATATTAAATAAAAAAATTGCCTTTTACAGTATACCATTAAGAAAATGAAAATCCAAGCCACAGACCAGGACAAAATACACGTAAATCATATATCACATAAAGGACCTGAGTATAAGAAGAATTTTTACAGCTCAAGAAGATAAACAACCAAATTAAAAAAAAAATTAGCACAAGATTTCAATAGATGCTTCAACAAAGGAGATGTATGTGGGGGCGGCGAATAAACACATAGGCAGATAGATGCTCAATATCATTAATCAGTAGGAAAGTGTAAATTTGAACCACAGTGACCACTGCCCACCTACTAGAATGCTGTAATGAAAAAGATGGGTACACCAGGTGAGGTGAGGCTGTGGAGGAACTAGAGGCCTCATAAATTGCTGGTAGGAATATAAAATTGTGCAGTCACTTTGGAAAACAGTTGGTAGTTTCTTAAAAAGTTCAATTTATGCTTTCTCTATGAACCAGCAATTCTACTCCTAGGTATCTGCCTCAAGAGAAATAAAAACATATGGTCCTGCACAGGTTTTCATACAAATATCCAGCCACATTACTCCTGATGGCCAAAAATGAAAGTCTAAATGTCCAACAAGATGTGATATATCCTATCCATACAGTGATACGGAAAAAACTTCTGACACATACCACAAAAAGGATGAACCTCAGCAACATTATGCTAAGTCCAGGAAGCCAAACACAAAATACCACCTATTGTTTGATTCCATTTATATGAAATTTCTAGAAAAGGCAGCACTATAAAGACGGAAAGCAGATCGATCAGTGGTTGCCTTGGCCTACAGGTGGAAGAGAATTGCCTGCAGAGGGGCACAAGGGAGCAGTGGAGTGATGCAGGTACTCCAGAACCGATCATGGTGGTGATGCACAGCTACCAGTTTACTACGATTCACTGAACAGTTCACTTAAAATGGGTGAATATTTTAAAAAGTAGTGAAATCAAAATTTATCTAACAAATTGCAGTGTACAGAAACCCTCTGCCATTTGTTTCATTTAATTCTAAAAGGTAGATGATGTGCCCACTTTCCGGAAGAGGACATTGAGGACCAATGATGGTAAATGATTTTCAGGTCTCAGAGCCAGTAACTGGCAGACCAGGTGGCCACATCCAGGCATTCTGGCCATAGTACCCCATCTGATAAAATGAGTGAATTTTACGGTATGTAAATTTTACTTCATGAAAACACCTCATGACACATTTTGAAGAACATATCATGAATATCTTCCCATGCCTGGAACTGTATTTGCCATCATTTCTTAAAATTGGAACACTGAGACATTCATAAAAATAGAATTGGTCGTGACCACCCAGCACTCAGCACTTGGCTTCTGCGACATCACCTGGCCTGTCTTGGTGCTTCTCTGTTTCTTACTGTCTGGATTACGTGGAAGCAAGTCCCAGTCATCATCTTTTCTCCTGGAAACACTTTAGTATCCTTATTTGTAGGCAGCCAACTACCATTCCATTGCTTGTAGAGTAAGGAGTTAAACCGGTTGTTGGTCGATGGTCATCTGGGGTGATTGCTGTGTATTGCTTGGTAAAGGATACTGCGGCAAGACACCCTGCTGGGTAAATCTTTCTGTTGACCGCCATGGCTGTTGTTTGAGGTATCGTACTGAAGAACCCTTTTCATTTTCAGTGCTTTAAAGTGTACTCTGACTTAAAAAAAACTAGAACAAGATTCACAATAAAGGTAGCCCTTAGGTAATTTTGCTTGTCTCAGAACACGTGCACAATGAACTAGCCCAGCTGGTTCACTTTCTTTTGTTTGTAGTTGGTTCCTTGGAAACAAAGACATTATTGGTATTCATGCTCCACATTCCCCCGCCCCCACCCCCCGCCTTTTTTGCTCACATTTGTGATTGTCTTATAAGCAAAGCTGTATGTTTTATACTGAAGGTCTTTAAAAAAGAATACCTGGCAGTATTTTCAAGTTGTTAGTCCTTCAGTTGTCAGGAAATTTGATCAGTCTCCACTCTTAGGTGAGAGGGACCTGGGTAGGAAGGGCATTGCAGTGCCCCCAGCAGACAGGATCCCCAGGGTGCCGCTTTTCCTTTCTTCCCCTCGGCAGAACAGCCTGAGTGGGGGGGCTGGGGGAGGCATCAAGCTGGTGGAGGAGCCTGGCGGGGCGAGGGGGCACATGATCACAGGCCAGGACAGGGTGCGTGGGGTATGGGCACCCAAAAGGGAAGTGGAGCTGGTGGACTCTTGAGTATTGCAGGAAGGTTACAAGTTAGGTGACAGGGCTGGCTCTGTGTAGAGGGTGTAGACGGTGGAAGCATGAAACGGCATGATCGTTTCAAGAAACCACATATCCATTCTGAGTATGGTATTTTGTCTGACTTCCTCATTTACATGGGGAGAACCTGAGTCTAGGGAGGCTGTGGCTCGTCTCAGGCCACATAGGTAATTGTTGAGTGAACTACCAGATGGTGGTATGTATGTCCCCACAGCCCCCCACCCCTTGCCACGAGCCTCCTTGTTGGCCCCGCTTGGAGCCGGTTGTTTGGCGGTGTATATTTAGCCTCTGACACTGCTGTCTAGACTCCTTTAACTTAGGCACACATTTATCAGAGCCACTGTGTGGTCTCATTTTCCAGACCTGCGGAGACCGTCGAGAGGTCATTTTGCAGTATTCGTTTCTTCTAAATCTCTTCCAAGCACTTTTGTGTGCTTTCTTGTTTTGTAATGATTTGAGGGAAAAACCATGGAGGAAAAAGGAAATAGTCAAATTTTTATTTCAACACGAATTACAGATATTATCACCCTCATTTTTTCATCGATTATAACAATTTTAAAGCACCAGCTGATTCTCTTCGGCCTTGTTTGTTGTCCAGTAGTTCCTCATTAAATTAAAATTAAAATTTGAAGTCAACAAAAATGAGGTGGCTATCCAAGAATGATCCATACTTGTCTGTCTGTTCTTTGCCCTTGCATGAACCCCCTCCATTCCTTAACCCTTTTCCCGCCGCTCATGAGCTCTTTCTGGCCACTCCACCCGTTCCCACCTGGGAGTCTGTCATGAGCTCTTAGGCCAAAGCTTGGATCTGTTCCCTTGACATTTTGGGAATGGTGGCCACTTGTAGCCATGCCACCAAGGGAATTAGAGCTTTTGAGGATTCCTTGTGACCGGAAAAAAAAAATTCTCGTTAACGTAACTTTATGATTTTTTGACTTCATCTTCCCCTGACTTTCCAACGAGAACTGGAGATCGTGGTCAGACCAGTGACTGATAGCTGTAGCAGCTACCCAAATAATTTCCTCAAGAGGGGAGGAATCCAAGAGATGGATGTTTACTGTCTCAAAAAGAATCATCATCTCAAAGATTTGCTGCATGTAAGGATTAACAGGTCATACTTAATGGCCTACAAAATACTTGATGTGAGTAATGAGTACTGTAGATCTATCTGTAAATGCACCTGGCATAAAGCCTATCATCTGAAATGGCTTACTATTACTAAGTGTAAGTGTACCAACAACATAAGCAGTCATTATTGTTGTAAACTTGACCCTGCTGTGAATCAACTTCTGGTAGAACATACTCATCCGCTAATTTAAAATGTGAAACGGGTGCCTGGCTGGCTCAGTCTCTAGAGCACTTGACTCTTGGATCTCGGGTTTGTAAATTCAAGCCCCACATTGGGTGTAGAGGTTACTTAAAAATAAAAATCTTTTTAAAACAATGGAGTATTTTGCCCTGTGTGACTGAAGGTTTATAATATCAGAACCAGCATTTTCCATCTGAAGCGTATATAGGACTTAACTGTGCAAACCCTGTTACATTCCTTTTTATTATGCAAATTTAAGATCTGGTCTTTAGCAACTGGTAAGAAGTCTTTTTGTCACTTGTGTCTGCTCTTGGCTAGATCAGAATGTAGATGTGATTTTAAACAGATTTCTTGAATAGATAGGTGTTGAAACAATGTGGAGTTTTTTTTGTTTTATTTTTTTTAGCATTCTGATAAAATCAGTACTATGAGGGCAATTTTTTTCCAGTGGAATAAAAGGTATAAAGAGAAATGTTAACAGTTGAAAGTAAAATAGTGGTTTAAGTGTATTAGTTATGCTCACGTAGAGTGCTCAGAATGGAAAGAATCAGAAATAGTTGGGGTGCCTGGATGGCACAGTCCGTTAAGTGTCCTACTCTTGGTTTCAGCTCAGGTCGTGATGTCAGGGTCATGAGATCGAGCCCCGCATTGGGCTCTAAGCTCAGCACGGAGTCTGCTTGAGATCACCTCTCCCTCTCCCTGCCCCTCCCACTTGTGTGTTCTCTGTCTCTCAGATAAATAAATCTTAAAAGAAAAAAGAATCAGAAATAGTTAACATGGACCAGCTCCATCCCTTCAAAAACCCAGAGGCAGGGTTCTGGGGGCCGGGAAGGCTCCTGCCTACCCAGGTGGGGCCCAGGGCCCCTGTTGAGTGGGGTGTGGGCTGTGGTTCCCTCATGAGTCCCAGCGGCGGACCAGCTTCTCCATGCCTGACTGGACTGAATTCTAAGAGGGCGGTAGGACCGGCTGTATCCTTAGATGTCTTTTTTACTTAAAAGGCTCTCAGTACATTTATTTGTTGGATGCTCGGTATCGGGGGGGGGGGGGGGCGGTGCGAGGGAGTGGTGTGTGCAGAGAAGCCTACTTTGCGATTCCTGGAAATAAGATAGAATTATCATGAAACACACAAAGGTGCTTTTGATCTTAATTTCTACTGTCTAAAGGATTATTAATAATGTACCAAAAAAGCAGTTTGATATTATCAGTATAGTCCTTAATCTGTGACCGAGAAAAAAGGAAAACAAAAAGAAAAACCATACCCCAACTTTTCCCCTAATTGGCTACAACCTTTATTACTTTGGATATATTCTCTCTGACATAATTTAGTATTTGAATGTAGAATGCACAGGAATCAGTTTATAGGGGAGGAAGGAACTGATTTTTTAGATAAAAAATTCAGTTTATAAGGGAGGAACGAACTGATTTTTAAATGATACTAAAATTTTAAATATTTGAAACAATCCGTTTTGAATCGCTTGTTTTAAGTGATGTTTTGCTTGCTGCATGTACTCTTAGTTGCTTGTAATACCACTTCAAATATAAATATAAAAGGTGACATCTGTTCTTAAAATTATTATAAAAAACATTGTTAATTTTCTTTCTTGGTTTGGCCGCCTCCTCCCTTTATCTTGAAAGGAAAGCGACTGCTCTTGTGAGAGCTTGTGTCACAGTTTAGAGTCTCTGAAGACAGTCATTCAACACGGACTCACGGGAGGCCCTGGCCCGGTGATTTCCTTCCCCATCCAGATGCACGGCGCACTCTCAGACACGCTCAGACACGCGCACGCTCAGACACGCACACGCTCAGACATGCTCAGACATGCTCAGACACACGTGCACACTCAGACACGCTCAGACACGCGTACGCTCAGACGCGCACACGCTCAGACACGCGCATGTGCTGCTGGCCTTGGGTTCCCGTCTCAGGCATGCAGGGTGTTTTACCAAGCCTGTCCCAAGTTTCAGTGCGAGCCAAATAGCAGAGGGCCAGGGGAAGGGCTGGAACAGGTTGGTAAGAATTGTTGGCATTATTGAAGAAAAAATATTTTCCTGAATTGCAGAGAGACACAGCAAACGACTCCTGAGCAGGGTCCATTGAGTCTGCTGATAGTAGCCTGGAAGATGGGGTTTGGTTTATTTTTTAATTATTGTATTTGACTTTGATTTGGGTCAGACGTTTTAAGAAAGTGATTCTCATGACTTTTATGTGTGCATACTCATTCTAGTTCATTTATTTTCTAGCAATCTAGTTCATTTATTTTCTAGCAATCAAAAACACCAAATAGGGCAAGCTGTATTTTCAGTGTACCATTAGTCTAGTGACAGGGTTGAGACTAGTAGCCTGATCTTCTCATTTAGAATCTCTTGCTTCTGACCTAAGAGAGGTTTGGGTGCCATTGAGCAGTGCTAACAGTATGTGTTAGAGGAATTCAGAGCAGGGCAGAGGTTCTTCCTCCTGGAGGTTGTGTGTTTTGTACAAATAACCTAACAAGCACTAATACGGATGAGAGGGAAACCAGTCTGTTTTGTTCTTAAGAATATCGTCCTTTAAATTGAGGCAGAAGGATTCCTCTGAGTGGAATGAAGGGGAAGGAAAATGCACTGTTCCCCTCTTTTCTCCCTCCTCCTCCTCCCTCCTGCCCTTTTCCTCTTCTGTCCTCCCCTCCTCTTTCTTCCTCCTCCTGTTCCTTCTTCCCTCCTCTTTCTCCCTCCCTCCTCCTCCTCCTCTCTCCCTTTTAAAAATAAATATTAACCTTGTGATGAACTGTAGCTGCTAGCAGAGCAGAGAGCATGCTACCCTAGCAGGCTTGGGCGCTGTGCTCTCCCCATTTGAATAATTCGCTTGTAGAAAACTTAGATGCGTTTCTTTCAAACTGGTCTATGTTGGGTGTGCTTTTACTATCTGTATATAATGCAATTAAATGTTATCTAAGTGTTTCAGACATGAGTGGGAAAAGAAAATATTGCTGTAAAAGCTAAATTGATTTGGGAAGATTTGATAAAGGCTGTCCATTTAAAATAACTGTCAAGTTAAGTGTGGAAGAGACCATTGTAAATACAAGCGTTCCGCCCTTACATTTCTTCAGGGGGTCTCTATATTCTAGTTCCATTGAAGGCATATTGCTGGTAAGATGGGGAAATCGTCCCATCCCTTTGAGATTCGTACTCCAAGGAAAGACCTCAACCCAGGACTGAAGATGACAGCAAGAGGCAGGGCTCTAGAGTGGACTTGATGTAGTGGGTAAAGTGTCCATATTGAGCAGGAGGAGGAAGGAAACAGAGTACTTGCATCTTTTTTAAGGGCTTTCTGCTTTTACTGACTTGGTTTAAAAATGAACTGGCCAGAGACTAGTGATCACATTGAGAAAGAGGGCTTCTGCCCCTGACAGAGACTCTCGTGGGTGGGGAGCATCAGCTGTGCAGTTCGACTGGAGGGTGGTCCGTTTCCCTGTTGAATCACACACGTGGAGAAAATTAGAGGAGGACTGGGGGGGACTGGCCATCATGAAGGCTGAAAATGACATGTTAGTGTCACTTGTCCTCTAGCCAACAGGGCAGACCAGTAAGCCTCAGGTGTTCATGATCACATGAACTTCCAGGCCTAAGCGAAGAAGGTTCCATTGGTCACCTAGGAAGAATGACTGGAGATTGTGTGGTCCTTTCATGGGCGGGGAAACTGAGGCTGTTTGTCCAAGTCTTAGGGGTGTTTGGCTATGCTAAAAACCAGAAATCAATTTTGTTGTCCCTTTATTTCACCTATTTATTTTTAAGTGGATGGATTAAACTGAGAGGTATGTTTCAGTTTGATCGAGGGCCTCACTGGTTTGTCTGCGTCATCAGCCAGTGCGTGTGTATAGACAAGGGTGTTTTCTCTTTGTCTCTGACCAAGGTGGAAGAGGTACCGTGGGTAATGAGACACATCCTATGTTAGATCATTATGCTTCACTCACTGATTTCAAGTCAGCAGTATGGCGATTTTTTTCCTTTTACATTAAAAAAATTAATATGTTATTTAATTCAATATGATTTTAAAAACTTGACTTGGAGGAAGAAAGTAAAATGATGAGACATTTATTTTTGATGAGAATTAATCTTTTTATATATTTGGTTTTTACCATGTGTAGTTTAAAAAGGAAGGTACAATGCTCAGAATGGAGAAATTAATTTAAATAATAGCCTAGATTTTCTGCATGTATACATTAAGAAAGATGACTTGGAGTTTGTCTTACTGGTTTTTAATTTGGGAATCCCAGATCTTATAAGTATTTTTAAGCTTAAAAAAAATATTGCCACAAATTTACCTGGAAAGCATGCATCTTTTTTATATGAGAGCACTGGACTGTAATTTTGTCACATTTTCTTTAGGAGCGTTCTTCTGTAGTGGATTTGTTATTAGTGTTTGCTACCACACACTGTTAATGATTACTGGTGGCAATGACGAATTTGATTGTGATCCAAAGTGTATCATACTTTATTATGTTTTTATATTTTTAGTGAGTGTGCTAGTGATAAAAATTTGACCCCCCTCTCCCCTGCCATCGCTTTTTTCATTTAGACCTGGATTCTTCATATGTGACCTTGAGAACATGATTCAACTTGTCTGAACCTTTATTTTTCATCCATGAAGTGAAGGCTTGGTGTACTACATGACTCCTAAGGTCTCTCTAGCTCTGAGGCCCAGTGATCCCGTGAGGCGTGTGATCTCACTTGTGTGCCAAATCCTTATTTGCAATTTTACCAGTGACCTTTCTACTACTGCAAAGCATGTAGAAACTGAGCAGCCAAATCACAAGTCTTGTTCCTTCTGCAAAGGCAACTGAGTTTTGAGAATAGAAGCTAGTTGTGAGAACTGGTCATTGATTTATGCTGACTTGATTATTCTTTTAATTTGCACGTCAGTGATTAAGAACTTGTGTTCTGGGGTCAGCTTTGAATCCCATCCCCTCTCACTCAATAGCTGTTTGATTTGGGGCATGTAATTTTGCTTCTCTTCAGTTTTCTCCTCTGTAAACTAGGAGCAGCAATTGAATCTGCTTCTTGGTGTTAATGAGGATTCGGCGAGAGAAGCTGTGCAGAGGTTGGCTTGTAGCCATAGCTTCACAAAGGTTGGCTGTTTGGATTGTGACAGTGACTTTCTCCAGGTCATGGTTGTGGGCAGCCCGCAGCCTTTCCTTCCACAAGTTTGTCAGAGTTCTCTCAGTCTGCCCTGCGCACTTGCCCTGTGACCTGGTTTGACTGTGGAAATACTGCAGATGCTGTTCTCCAGAGTTACGAATGGTCATGGCACCCCTAGACTTGGTTTGTCCAGTGCCCTCCATAGATTCACACTTGTCTAATCATTGTTGTTAGTTTTGCCTGCCCACTTATTTATATGATTATTTGAAAAGAAGTGATATTTCAAACAATAAGATGATATTCATTTTCTTTCTTATATTTGCTGCACCTTTTTTGGACTGCTGGCGTTGGTGTCTCCTACCCCGACCATTGAGAGAACTGAGTGGTCACTGGAGTATTGATGGTCTCTCAGAAATAACCTGTGGTCCAGGTTGTCATGTTGTCAGCACTGAGGTACCTTGATCGTGAATGGGCTTTTCTTCCAATGCATTGAGTAAACTTCGATGAGGTGGGTTTCAGCCATACCTCTTGGATTTTAAAGACCGTGTCTGTCATATGGCAGAGTGGTAATTTTGTAATTCCATTTGGCATGTGCTAGTACAGGAGCAGTATAAAGACATGTTTATTTTTATTTATTTTTAAAAGATTTTTATTTATTTATTTGACAGAGAGACAGCGAGAGAGGGAACACAAGCAGGGGGAGTAGGAGAGGGAGAAGCAGGCTTCCCGCCGAGCAGGGAGCCCGATGCGGGGCTCGATCCCAGGACCCCGGGATCATGGCCCAAGCCGAAGGCAGACGCCCAACGACTGAGCCACCCCGGCGCCCCTATTTTTTTTTTTAAGATTTTATTTTTTAAGTAATCTCCACACCCAGTGTGAGGCTCGAACTCCACCCCGAGATCGAGAATTGTATGCTCTACTAACAGAGCCAACCAGGCGCTCCCAGCATGTTTATCTTTTAACATGATTCAGTGATTTGGGGAAAACTACCTGAACGTGCCCTGAATGGATCAGTACATTTGTTTCTCCTCTGTTCTTATCATGGGCCCAATTGTCTTGCTTAGGCAAATTCTTACAGTCACCTCGTGTGGTAGGTAGCCTGCCCCAGGTCCCATGGCTGGAGAGGGTAAGTAGCATTCCAGTCAAGCATGGTGACGCGGAGCCAGGCTCTTCCCTGTTGGGCCACCTCCCTTGAGACGGCAGAAGCCATCAGAAATCGCCTGTGGATGTGGAGGACTATTGCGGCCACCCAGCTTCATGGAGCCAGTGGGGTGAACTGCCCTGGATGTGTGGCTGGAGAACCAGATCGTGCATCATTTTCCCAGCATTGTGCACCAGGGTGTTAAATGGGATGGATTTATAGGGTCTTGATGGTGCATCTGTTTTGATGTATTTTACATATTTCATTCCTCCTACTTTTGACTTACGGGTGTTCATTATTAAGATTCCCAGGAATTAAAAAGCACCAAAACCAAAACAGTACCCCAGATGCCCACCACCAGAGGATATGTGATGGTTAAACCCTGGCCATTCAGTGTCTGCTCTTTCAGGTACCCTAACTCTGTCTTGTCACATGACTGCCAGAAGAGTTCACAGAAAGGAAAGGTGATCTCTCATCTGTAATTGCTTTGGGTCCCTTTCTTACCATTAGTCATGACTCTCCCCATGGCCTTTCTCTCTCTCCTTCTCGGGAGGGGTGAGAGTGTTTTGTTTGCATGTCCACACATCATCACTGTCACCTCCCCCCAGCACACACAGGCAGCCCCCGCTGTACAGTGTGCAGAGGTGGGGAATTAGGGTGCCAGTGCCTTGCTTCCTCCAGCCCCCCTGACCTCAACTGCAGTGTGCTCAGTCACAGATGTGCTCAGTTGTTCAAATTCGATTTCTGATTTATGGGAAAATTGCCTTTTCTCAAAGAGGACAAGGGCACACTTGACCGCATTCATTAGAAAATGGTAGAGGTGAACCATGTGCAGCCATTTCAAATATGGGTAACATTTCAGAAGTTCTGGGGCCCGTGGTGGCCACAGCACTCGTAGGGCCAGCAGGGCACGTCCGCTATCACCACAGTTCCCTTTCTTACCGAGAATCCTAGTGTGAAAGGCAATCTGAAAATAGCTTCTTTTTCTGTGTTATATGCTAATAATGTGAGATAGACTCAGGTTTGGGAAAATATTAAATGAATGAATGATATTTATGAGTTTGAAATCAAACATTCCTAAAACATTCAGTGACTTTTAGGAACAAGACTCTGCATTTCTTAAACAAAGGTGTTTTTAATCAGTTGATTTTTAATGTAACTATCATCTGTGTCTCTTGGTGAGGAAA
Source organism: Neomonachus schauinslandi (assembly GCF_002201575.2). NCBI lineage: Eukaryota > Metazoa > Chordata > Mammalia > Carnivora > Phocidae > Neomonachus > Neomonachus schauinslandi. Next base: position 139,572,734 of record NC_058409.1, on the reverse strand, counting down.
GAAGATTCTCCTTTACCTTCTCCAAACAGGTTAAATTTTTATTTTTTAAAGATTTTGTTTGTTTATTTATCTGAGAGAGAGAGAGCACAAGCAGGCAGTGGGAGAGGGAGAAGCAGGCTCTCTGCTGAGCGAGGAGCCCAATGCGGGGCTTGATTCCAGGACCCTGGGGTCATGACCTGAGCCAAAGGTAGTCGCTTAACAACTGAGCCACCCAGGCGCCCCCAGGTTGGATTTTTAAATGTAACTTTTGAAAACTAAATGAGACTCATCCACGGGGACATGTTTTCAGTTCATTACACTCAATCACCAGCTTCAGTAAGAAATGACATGGAACATAAGCATGCTGTTTTAATAAAGAGTACTTGGTATCTTCTTCCTTAATAGATTATGTAAGAAAAGATGGGCAGGACCCCCTCGTCGTGGTCCATGTGCAGAGTGCTGGTATGGACCCATGCTCTCAGCCTCCTGCTGTGTGGTCTCTGGGTGCTTGCTGTCCCTGTGCCACCATGGTGGGTTGTTGGGATGATTCAGTGAAGTTGTCATGTAAAGAGCTTAGGATGGTGCCTTGTACAGAGTAAGTGTCTAATTATTGTGAAAGTAATTTTCATTATTTTATTATAAAACCACAGTGACACACATAAGAAGGCTGATATTAAGACCCCAAAAGAAATGTTGTTCCAATGCTGTGGCATCATTTAATTTAAGAAAAAAAAAAAGAAATAACCTCCTCAGTAATCGGTACCCAAGGACCTGAGCTGACTGACTCTCTGAGAGTCAGGTGTACCACGGAAGTGATACCCAAATACAGAAACTGAACAGAGCAGTTTGTAGGGAAAATAACATTTCTGTCCCATTGGACAGAGCGGGGGAGGAGTGTGCTCTGGGCGGGGCTCTGCCCCAGCTGCTCCCCGTGGCTGCCGTGGGCCTGGCCTGGTCCCGCCAGCACACTGGCCCCAGTAGGTCTCACAGCAGTCCGCGTCGAGGGCACATCAGGACTGTGCAGCTGCTAGAGCCCGGGCTCCACACGGAGCCCCCGCCAGAGCCGCTGTCCTTCCCTGGGCCCCACACCAGGCGTTGTGTGTCAAACAGAACCGTGGCCGCTGGTGAAACGTGGGAAATTGTCATTTCAAAAGCTGATGAACTTTCCAAGAGGAGTAGAATCCTGTAAAAGGGGCTGGAACTACTGAAGTGGGGTCCACGGGCCAGCAGCACGGTGCAGTGGTCTGCTCTGTCGGACGCCGAAAGCCCGTCGCTGTGGTCGGTCAGTCGGTAGCTGCTTCCCCATGGAGGCTGTTGCTTTGCTCTTGCTTGTTGAGTTTGCAAGGGTTAAGACGAGTGCCTCAGTTGCTGCTGCTGCTGAAGAGAGACTTGGTCCAAGGTGACAGCAGGTGGCCCAGAATTTGCAGAAATAGGTCATGGCCGATGTGCTGGCCTGACATTGGTGAATGTTTGTTACATGGAAAAGTACTTCTAGGATTTTAGCAGAGCCTGTGGCTAATGAGAACAAAGTTTAGGGCCAGTGGCTTTGGGTATATATGTGGGGTGGAGAGAGAGAAAGCGTACTTTATTTTTTTATGGAGTTTGCTTTGATCCTTATCCCCTTCCCCCACGGAGTGGGGAAGCTCCTTCTAGAGCCCTGCTTTAGCCTCTGTGAGCAGTTGCTTTGTTATTCTGAGTGCTCAGCCCTGGGTCTTAGGTCCTCCTCTTCAGGGCCAGGGAGAGATTGCTTCTTTCCGCCACATCCCCAGCTGTCCTGTCAGCCCCCCTGGCAATGCTGTTCCCTCAAGTTTGGATACTTCTGACAGAGCTTGTGGCTGTTTCAGGCTATAGGAGACAGACCCTCCAGGTTTGAGGATTCTGTCTCAGCAGGCCCCTCACCATCCTTGGGTTGTCCTGCCCCACAGGGTACCCTGGTGTGGATGTGGGCCTGCGGTGATGGATCACATGCATCAGCATCACCCGGAGCCCCGCTGGATGACGCACCAGAATCTGGGATAGGGCTCAGGACTCTGCATTATGCTGGGATCTCTACGTGAGAACTAAACTAATGTTGAAGAACAATTTCTGGAGGAAATAAAATAGATTGGTATTTTTCAAGCAGTAGGTTGTTACCAACATTTCTAAAAAAAATAAGAGTAGACTAAAATAAAATAGCATAGGAAATATCAGAGTTCATTGCACACACCAAGGGTTATTTGGTGAGACTGAAAAATCCGTGTGTCTGACATGTGTTCCGGTTTGGTTACATCGTAGAATGTATTTCTTATAGAATGTATTTCTTACCGTGGGTCAAGGTCAGTGAAGTTTGAAAGATGTTTTCTCTGAGTTCCAACTCCTCACAGCGCCCTCCTGCATTGTTTGCAACCCTTAGCCCACGCCACAGCCAGGAAATTATCTATTTTGTGAGGAACATCAAAAATGAAAGATGTGGGGAAGACACTTTTAATCCATCCTTGGCAGTGGGTCTCAAATTTCAGTGCACATTTGAATATCCCAGGAAAATGAGTAAAATGCAGCCCCACTCCGTCTGTCTCAGAATCCACGAGGATCCTGCATTTTAAGTAAGTGTCCCATATGATTCCGAGGCGGGTGTTTGTGGGACCACCGTTTAGGAAATACGGATGGGCCTGTGCAGGCACTTTACATGTTATATTTTAAACCTTGTGACAAGTCTGTGAGGTGACACCCCCTCCTCCCAATTTTACAGATAAGGACATTGCAGCCCACATTGATTTGATTTGGTGACTTACATGGTGTCCCAGAGATGCTAAGGCCCAGGGCAGCGCTCCCTCCTCGGAGGGAATCAGGGGGCATGAGATGTGAAGGATAAACATTCCTGATTGGGGGATTGCCCTCGTGGGAAGAAAATAAGATTGTATAAAAAATGACAGTTTTAGAGAGAAGACTGGGCACGAAGCATTCTGCCTCGGAAGCGGATACAGTCTGTCACTGCTGCCTCTCGGGCCCTCCGAGCATGGAGCCGGACATAGGAGGACATAGGAGAAGCTCGTTTGCAGGTGGGTGGGCCGATCCCACAGGGTGCTGGAAGTCCCTGCATGAGACCTCCCGCCCAGCCCTGCCTCCGGCTTTGGGGTCTTAGGTGATGGCTTCAGCTGCTGGGCTCTCGGTGCTTCCTTTGTGAAACCAGCCTCTCTGCCTGAGAGCGCTTCTCGATCGCAAATCCTGTGATTTTACCTTTTGAAAAGGTAGTATTTCCTGTCTCCTACCCTGCCAGAGATACTGAATGGCTGGCTAAACAGAATGTAAGGAAGTGTTCTGAGCCCCACGTACTGGGACGTGGCCGCCCAGTTCAGGCTGACACACTCCCCAGTCTGCCCCAGTCCCAGGCCACACACTCTGAGAGCTGCTCCCCCCCCCCCCCCCCCAACCCAGGAACAGCGCTGCTTTACAGTGGGAGGCATTCCTTGGTCTCCTGTCCATCAGGCCGACTCTGGAACAGAGTGCAGGCACAGCTGGGTGAGACCCCCCACCCCCAGGACTGCACAGCCGCAGCTTAATCTCATTATGTTTTAAAGAAAGGGAGGATGATTATCTTTCAAGACGAGACAACTACTTCTGATAGGGTGTAAGTGGGAAGTTCTGTCCAGTGGGATTTGTGAGAACCAGAGGAAATAGTCACGTTTCCGGGAAGCTGGGCTAGCAGTCTGTAGCTGTGCATTTTGTGGCCCTAAAAAGGCACTTTATTTTTAACTTCAAGGTATCGTTTCCCTCCCTGCCTCTGGCATATGGACTTCCTTCTCTTTTTAAATGTGTGACATTTTATGCTCAAAATCTCATCTAATTTTAGTCTTAATCTAAGTTGGATTATACAGATACAAATCCTCTCAAAATACAATTTTACGATCATTCCCAAACCCTTGACTTGGATCTGCAAGTGATTACATTTGCTGTCTTTTCTGCGTGATATCCTGGAGACTACAGAGAGGCAGAACCCACATTTGGCCTGAAAATAGTATCTACAGAGGTAAATGTTTTTAAGGCATAAGTTGCAGTCATATTTTTTTGATTTCCCACTAAATCACATTTTTACTTTGAAAATTTACATGTTTAATTTTGTTTTGTGTTAATATGTTTTTCCATTTCTTGATTTTTTATGCAAGAAACAATTATTATATATTTTCAGAAAGTATGTGAGGCCAGTATCCTATATCATCTTCAGGTTAACCTTATCTGTGTTGCTTGTTTTAAGTAGAAATTCCAGCATTTGTCTTTTTTAATAGAACTTAAAATGGGGCAGGGCTGATGAGTTATAAGCTATTTTAGAACTCACGTTGCTCCAGGAGTAACAGGAGATATAGCTAAGTTAACCTACGGTCTTTTGGTGAAGACAGAATAAAGTGAAGGATATGCTGAAAGTTACAGTGAAGATAATGTCTATAATAGCACCATCTTAAACACTTGTTTTTATACTGTTTTTAAAGGAGAGACAGTAACTTGGAAGGATGGCTAGCTGCTTGCTTTTATGGATGAGCTACAAGTTGCTAACAGGCAATAGCAAACAAATAACGAGTGAGATTTATAGAAAAAGCAGAGTGGAAGGAGTCCACAAGTAAGATATTTCAACGGACAAAAACAAGTGCCTTTGAGTTATTTTCTGAGGGCTTGACCCTAATGCATCCAGACATGGAGGTAGAAATTATAAATATGGAAGAATAATAAATACCCAGGAAATAGGACTTGCCACCAATTTTTAAATGAAAGAGAAAATAGAATACCAGAATGTTAAACACATATATAGGTTAAGATCTGTAACATTATGCTAAGTACATAAATGTGTATTTTTGATACCATGTATGAAAATTAAAGTCTGTGAATTAAAAATTAAAAATTGGACTTTGAATGTTTAAACTCTTTGAGCCTCTGTTCTCATTTCTAAGAGTGAAGGGCTTGTGCTCTATCATCGTATCCAACATAGAAGACCTGAGCGGTTTTTGTTACTTTTAAAAGCCACAGGCTACCGAAAGCATGGAGTGTTTCCTTAAGTTTTGCTTGAATTACAGAGAATCAGTGTGGAGTTGTGGGCTCATCAAAAACATTAATTAGCTATTTTGTGGATGGGGGTGAGGTGGGTGGGGCAGACAGGAGGGAGGAGATTGGGCGCACTTCTTTGAGAAAAGAAGAAAAAAGCAGGTGGAATGAAATCTGCAGAACCCAAAACGAAGTTAGGCGCCTGGATTTCTGTTGCTGTGTTAACAGGTCCCCACAAACTTAGCACTCCAGGCACTCTGAATAGGCCCTGGTGTCTGGCCACAGCACGGCTGGCTTCTCTGCTCAGTGACTCACGGGCTGAGCTCAGGGCTGGGGTGCCATCGCCCCTGAAGCTCTGCCATGTGCACGCCCCAGGTTCCTCGCGGGTTGTTGGCCGACGAGGGTCGCTCTCAGGTCCCTGCCCCGTGGCCTGCTGCACCCAGTGGCAGTGTGCTCTGTTGAGGCCAGCAGGACAACCTCTCGGACCCTTTGCCTTCATGGAAGGGCCTCTCCTGATTGGCTAGCTGAGAGCCAGCTCTTTTGTAGACAACTCGCAGGGCTCCTGTCCTTTGGTGCACAGTGGCTCGTATGACACTCGGGAGGGGATTCTGTGAGGGCCACACGCCAGGTGTGGTCTTAGGGCATCCTCAAGTTGTGCCTACCACAGTGCTTAATAAAATAGTGGCCGGACTAATGGGTGGAAGGAAGGAAGGAAACAAAGAAGAGGTTACATAGGGAAAAGTCAACTTTGAATTCCTGCACGGCTGGGCCAGTGCTCATGCCCCCTCATCAGGGCACAGTGTGTGTGTGACTGAATGGGAGGGGAGCCATCAGAGGGAAGGTGAGGCAGTCCAGGGGCGACTCTGGAGGCCTGCAAGAGTGGATTGAGCCCTGGGCTTCAGGCAGAGATGCAGACTGAGAGGACCCCTCCTGGAGTGGGACTTCCCTCCTTCAGTGGAACCAGCATGGAAAGTTCCAAAGTGCCAGTCCCTGTAGCCTCTCAGGTTATTTGATGACAGCAAGGATGTTCTCGGATTGGTCCTTTCTCCTGTAAAAGCCCAGCCTTTCCAGCATGCTAATACAGGCTGTTTTTTTTAAGTAGGTTTCATACTCAGTGTAGAGCCCAACGCAGGGCCTGAACTCACAACCCCGAGATCAAGAACTGAGCTGAGATCAAGAGTCGGACGCTCAACCGACTGAGCCGCCCAGGCACCCCTACAGTTATGTTTTAAGAAGACCTTGTGGATTCTGAGAATGAGGCCAGTGCCAGGTGCATGCAGCTTTCTGGTCATAGTAAGATTCACCTGCATGCCTTGGGGTGAGCAGAATTTTACTGACGGAACCTCAGTTTTAGTAAACCAGGAATCTGCACATAGTTATTTTTGAGGCTGAGCATATCCGGATGGAAAGGTCTACGGAAGTAGGTTTCTTTTTTACAGTAGTGTTTTATTCTGGATTATGTATTTATAAGAGGCTATGTCTATTAACATGTGCAATTTCTAGTAATCAGGAACATTATAGTTCCATGTTGTCCATGAAGCTTGGCAAAATGTCTTTGTCTTCATTTAAACAACCTGTTTAGTCAGTTGCTTGGGTAATCTAGTATTTTGCAAGGCCTTCACTCGCAGTAGAGGCTCTGCAGGGAGTGCGTGTTTCCAGATCTTCCCCAGGAGCAGCCCAGTGAGCAGGTGGCTGGAAGTCAGGAGGATGGGGGAGACTGTGGTTCTTTAAGCTCCTCCCCGGCATTCCCTTAGCCTAGTGCTTAAGGGTGGAAGTCAGGAGGGGCAGGAGCAAGGCTAAGTGTCCTCAGAATGGGGGACTTGCAGGAAACCCACAGCTCTGTGATGTCAGGAGTTGAGGCACAGGAGGGTGCTTTGGGGAAAACAGGCCGAAATAAATACAGTATCGTTTTAAGCTCTCAGCTTGCGGCCAGGTTTGTTTTTTTCACAGCCCTCAGTCCTTGAGGAATTTCAGGCATTTTGGTCATCCCCCTTTAGGGCCTTCAGGAAGTGTGTTGCTGTCAGCAGCTTAGACTGTGTCATAAAAGTCAAGGGAGCTGACAGAGATGGCCACTTGGAGAGTTAAAATGAGGATGTTTTCTATAAATGATAGCACAAGGAGAAAGCCAAGAAACAGCACACCTTTGACCTTTGTGATAAAGGACAGGGGCATCCATCCTTGTGTGCCGTGTGAAACTAAATCCTCAAGTATTAGGTCGTCGGTTACAGAGCGGGCTTCCTCGTGTGTGGTGTCCGAGTGGAGGATTTATTTTACTAAGCGGCATGCTAGGGCTCTGGTGTTTAACGCAGTCCGCCGGGGGAGCACTTTGTCAGTGCCCACTGTGTTCTCAGGACCGTGTCCCTCCAAGCACCGTAGGAAATGGCAGATGGAAGGTGGCAGCCTCTAAGGAATTGGGTTGGGAAGGCTGACGTGTGTAAGGGATACCGAGAGCTCCATGTAGTTTTCCACTAAGTACAGGTCAACAAATGATGCTGCACCGAATATGATGAAGCCATATTGGGAGGGCTTGTTTTAAGTCCTATGATGAAGATTCCAACACTTAACTTGTTTACTTCTGGTATGAAATTTAGAGATACACCTTTAGCTTTGTTCTTCAATCTCAGTTGAGAGGTTATGGTATAAGAGGAAAGTTCGTTTTCTGTGTACTGGGAAAGTCTCTTATGAATAAAGTTAGAATCCAGTTTTGCTAATGTCATGTTTGTTATATTTGAAACTCAAAATGAGTACAGCTCATCATTGATATTTAGCAAAGTAATCTATAATAGAGGCCTTGAAGGGGTGATATCGGAGCTCTCCCGGAGTTCAGAGGGAAGGTGTCAGGGCTGGTGCGTGGGGCCAGTGAGAGAGTTGGCCCTTTCAGGGTTTCTGTGGCCAGTTTTGGAATGGACGAAACCCCACCCTCCCCGTCCACCGCCAATAAAGGACAAAGGAAAAACAGATTTGCTTTCATTACTTCCTGTTAGGTTTGGGGAAAAATCATGTTTCTGTCTTTTAATGCGGTTTTCTGTACCTTGAGCTTGAATTCTGAGCTGTTTCATATGGGCAAGTCAGGGACAGAAATCCCTTCTTGAAAGCTGTTACGAGGAGAGCACTGCCCACAATTTGAGTCTTTATTTCCTGCTCGGTCTTCTTGCGGTCCACGCGGCACAGGTGAGCCGAAGCTGTTTTTGAAGTGGACACGTGATCTGCTGCTGTGAACGTGGGAGCCTGTGATTGACAGCGTGTCAGGAGTATCAGTGTGAGTCTGGAAACCAGACACATGGCCCAGGAACGTCAGCGAGTACACCGTGTAACTCCAGCAGCGTAGACAGCCGGCCTCAAATGCTGGTGGAGACGGAGAAGGACCTCCGGTAGCCCATCTCGTTTCTTGCAATCCTGTGAGCTTTCAAGAGGTTGCATGGGGATTTTAAGTACAGGTAGTCTGTGTGGGCACAAGTCACACCATTTTGAATAAGCTTTAGAATGAAATTTATATCGACTTAATCACCACTGTTTGACTTTAGAAGGAATTTACTTGATAAGAAAAGTTTTATTAAGGTTGTTTGAACATATCAAATTATAATAGATGGTTCAAACCATTCTAATTGTAGGCTGTGACAAACCAAAATCTGGACAGGAAATTTTAGATATACGTTCATAAAATGAAAGCATAAAATTCAAACGTATTGAAGGGAGTTGAGAGCATCCTGTTTTATCTCAGACACCCTCTATAATATTGAAATTTATAATATCAATTATGATATATAGATTTTTATATTTCAAATAGATGTAAGATAAAAATAAAACATCAAGGTATGTTTGATCTTAAACACGAATTGGCACTTTTTAAAAAATGAATGGCCAGATAGTATTTCAGGCTTTGTGGGCCCACACGGTGGGTCTTCGATGAGGCTGCTCAGCTCTGCAGTCCGAACATGGAAGCAGTGTTGGTTGAGAATGGGCTTGGCTGCATTCCAGTGAGACTTTATTTGCAGACGGTGGCAGAGGGCTGGACTTGGCCTGCAGGCCCTTGTTGGTCAGGCCCTTCCTGCAGTATTGTTTGAAAGCTTGGGATGGAGAGGAGTTCTCTCTTCTCTACTTTTGAATAAAGTGAAACTGTGAAATATTAGCAGACAGTCTCTAGGACCTGTTCCAGGAGTTTAATTTAGGTTTTGGGGGTGATGTAATTTTGATCACCTTTCAACGATCCAAATAATCAGGGCCCTTTTGATCTTTCCCTGTACATTTAGGAAGATAGCATTCAAAGCTGGATTCAGGTGGCTCTTAGCTCCATCAGCCACAGCTCCTCTGTTGATAGTGTTGTGTAATGCTCTGTGTATTATCCTAAAATGTAGTTAGCACCTAATTAAATCAAAACAATATTTTAACAAAGAAGAAATGAGAGAAACCTAATTTACAGACATTTGTGTGAGTATGTAATGCTGAAGTATGACTGTGTACTAGCACATGGTACTGGAAGTGCTGATCTGCTTCGAGAATGTAAATCTCTAAATCACCTGGTAGCTTCCTTCACTGACGGTCTTGCTGTGGAAAAGAAAGGTCAACAGAACACCTATGAACTCTTTTCTAAGCGCAGAGAGGTGCTCGTGAACTTGTGGACTTGCGGCCAGTCATGGGATCACACTTTGGTAGGAGCACTCTGGGAGAGGTAGCGCCCCTGCGTAGCATCTCCACAGACGGGATGTCCATGGAGGCCAACTTCTAGCAGTGTGTTTTGTTGCTGACTCATGCCATGAGCCACATTGCTGCTGGTGACGGGATTTTCTGAAGTGAACAGTTCTTGGGACATTTCCAAGCCAAAGTAGAGATTTCCTCCATTTACAAGATAGTTTCTCTCCTGAAAAATGTAGTGTATAAAAACTGTGCCAAAAATTTGTTTCTGTTTATGCATAAAATGGAGTTCGGTTTAAGCTCAGGATTTTGAATTCTTCGAATATCTGGCAAGACATTGGAAAGTCAGGATGTCAAAGTCAAAGATGTTTAATGAAGTGTGTGTGTGCTGGGGGGTGTCACATGTGAGGTCTGTCCGGCATTCCTGGCCCTCATCCTCCTGAGGCCAGTCATGTTCCCCCCCAATCATTGTGACAATTACAAATGCCCGCAGAGATTTCCGAATATAAAATAGAACAAAGGAGTATCAGGTGAGGATCCATGGAGGGTGTTAAGCACATGGTCAAATGTGTAGATCGACCCTCATCTGTGCTCTGATTGTGCAGACAGACTGCGGGGCGTGATCGGAGTAGCTCACTGTCCACCCAGGCTTTCTCAGAACTCCTGAGTGCTTTTTCTGGAATCGCTTCTCTCTTTATTTCTTATATTCTCCTTTTCTATCTTTTCCTTATGTGTGTGTGTCCCCCCCCAGCATTTTACTTGGCCATTTCTCTGGGTATGATTCTCTAGGGTAAAGTTTCTTATCTTGATGATCCACCAAACTGCTGAGTCCTAATCATTTGTAATGTGTGGTGAGAATCATCTATTACCATAATAATTAAAGCACTGAAATTTGCAATATACGTTTTCCAATATCACTTGGCTGGTTTTTGTTTTTGTGTTTTCCCGGAGCTGGAAAGAAAGTGGTAAAGTTAAGGCTCACTCATAATTCTACAAATGGATTACATCAGTACCTTTCACAAGAGGTTGCTTGAGGATTAAATTTGCAAGACAGTACTTTCAAATTACTTGCATTGCAATGCCCACCAAATGTGTTTAGTGGTCGCTATTACAAAGAAGGGAAAAACAAAGAATAGTTTGTCATGTTTACTGTTGTTTGGAATTTTAAGAGTCCAAAGGTGCAGAAATTTCCTTTGCTTCAGTAGTTCTCTCTCTGTCTCTCTCTCTCTCGTGATCCAATTACCTTTGGATCGAACATGCTGAATGGGCCCATTTTTCAGTAATGGCCCCTGTCCTTTCCATCCCATCTGTGGGGCGGGGGGATCCCTTAAATGACCTGTGGGTGCCAGAAAGCGGGTATTGGAAGGAGTGCTGTTATTAGTGTTATGTCTGAACCAAGAAAGAATTAAGGTTGTATTTTATGAACGAACTTTGGCTATTTTCAGTTGACTTTTATAAATTTCACAGTTGAGCAGTAATGAGTCATAATCACTATTTAATTTTCTCAAGCCAGAGAGTAGATGCATTTTGTTCTTAAACCCTCCAGGTTATAAGTGAAGGGGAGAAAACTTTCCCTTGGGGTTAAGTTGAAAGTCTGTTAACGCCTATTTCTGAGCCTGCCTTGCTCTCCTAAGCGGGCCTCTTTCTAGGTGCCTCTCTTTCCTGTCCTCTCTGCAGGGAGAGAGAGCTATTTACCAGCTTCATTCTCTGCTCTTATGAGTTTGATTTAATAATGTGATTAGAACATAAAGTATGCAAGAACAAAATGTGTTTTTATGATCATTTATTTAAAACTTGTATTATGCAAAGTTATAGAAAGTTATATATTGTAGAGTCATAATAGAATCCTTTCTGATCTTGGGGACTTGAACTCCTTTGGACAGTCTTATACAGGCATAAAACAGTGACTGATTTTTTTTTTTTTTAAGATTTTATTTATTTATTTGGCAGAGAGAGACACAGCAGGAGAGGGAACACAAGCAGGGGGAGTGGGAGAGGGAGAAGCAGGCTTCCCGCTGAGCAGGATGCAGGGCTCCATCCCAGGACCCTAGGATCGTGACCTGAGCTGAAGGCAGGTGCTTAACGACTGAGCCACCCAGGCGCCCCTGATTTTTTTTTTTTTAAGAGACGGGGAGGGAGAGAGAGTGAGAGAGACAGAGCGAGATTCCCAAGCAGGCTCCATGCCCCCAGCGTGGAGCACCATCTCAAATCCCTGAGATTGTGACCTGAGCCTAAATCAACAGTCAGACACTTTACCAACTGAGCCACCCAGGCACCTCCGACTTTTTTTTTTATAACAGTAGTCCCCCAGTCTGTGAGGAATACGATCCAGGACCTTTGGTCTCTGAAACCACGGATAGGACTGAACTCTATATATACTATATTTTTTCCTGTACATACATACCTATGATAAATTTTAATTTATAAATCAGGCACAGTAAAAGATTAATAATAGAGTAGAACAATTACAATACACTGTAACATAAGTTCTGTGAATGTGGTCTCTCTCAAAATACCTCACTGTGCTGTACCCAGTTTTCTTGCCGTGAGATGGTGTAATGCCTGCACGATGAGGTGACGTGAGGTGGGTGACACAGGCGCTGGGACGTAGTCTTGGCTACTTGTTGACCTGGCAGCGTGCAGAAGAGGGTCATCAGGTTCCCGACCGGGGGTGACTGTGGGTAACTGACACCGCGGATAAGGGGGGCCTACTGTATTTTCTCACGCTGTCATAGGTCATTGAAGGAGTCAGGGGGAAGCAAATACTTGTTGAGAATCTAAATGTCCAAGTTCACTCGGGTAAAGATTCTGGTCTTGTGGGTGTTCCAGTCTAGTTGAGTACATAAGGGCTTAATTATAACAGCAGTGGCAACAGCTACCAGTTCCTGTGATAAGCACTACATGAGTTATCTCATCCAGTCCTTCTGACAGTCCTGCTGAGGTAGATCTCGTTATTCACATTTGGTAGTGCTGGAGGCTAAAGATGACAGATGCTAAGTGGTTGTCAGGGTCACATGGCTGGTAGGGGCAGAGTGTGTACCTGCCACTGTTGTTCTCCACTGCATGTTTTTACCATACTGGGCTGCTCTCAGTTCCTTGAATGAGACATGCCCACTTGTTTCTGGCTTCAGTGAACATGTTCTTCTTCACCCCTACCCCCATACCCCATACAGAGAGGCATTTCCTGCTCCCCTGCACCACCTTTGTACCCCCCCACCTTCTGCAGTGTGTCCCCTTAACTTCCTGTAACCCCAGCTTCACACTCAATTGCATTTATGGTTTTAGTTTTATGGACTCTTGCAATATACTTAGCTCCACGAACAGGTCCTTTCTTAGCTCCCTGAAGGCAGGAGGAACTGTCCATCATCATTGCCTAGCATGGCATGTGACATGGTGGATACACAAGAAATATGCCCCCACAAGAAATATTTACTAAATGGATGTACAAACTTTTGTTCAGTATGTACCACACAGGGTAGAAAGTGAGAGATGCTCTGAGAGACTATGCATCTTTTGAGCTGTGGACAACACACTTTTAAAAAACAGCATCCTAAATCAGTTACAAAAAATTGAGTATAGGGGCGCCTGGGTGGCTTAGTTGGTTAACCGTCTGCCTTCGGCTCAGGTCATGATCCTGTGGGCATAAAGTTAAGGCTCACTCATAATTGGACCCCACCCTGGGGTCCTGGGACTGAGCTCCCTGCTCAGCGGGGAGCCTGCTTCTCCCTCTTCCTCTGCTGCTGTTCCCCCTGCCCTCTCATTTTCTGTTAAATGAATAAATAAAATCTTTTAAAAAATTGAGTATATGTTTTCAACATGTGTTTGTTTACTTAATGCTGTGTATTACAAAAAGTCATAAAATTGGAACTTTAAAAAGGATGAAAAAGTTTTAAAAACATGGAGTTTCTAGTATTTTTTTTTCTATATGTCAAAGGATCACCTGGTGCAGGGGACCTACCCCACTTACACCTGGGAGTACTGGGGGTGCTTCCTGGTGGCAGACAGCCATTGAATAAGCCTCAACACCTGGTGGAATTGGCTGGTGGGCTGATCAAAGTGTGGTCTTGAGTGGGAAGTGCTGGGCTCAGGAGGGGAATGGCAAGCAGTTGAGCATGAAGTGTGATGCTCCAGGACTATGGGAGAGCGTGGAAAATAAAATTCATCCAAAAGGCTGGGGCTAGGCTAGAATTGTGGCCTGATGGCGTTCAGCGTGTAAGACGTCACCAGTGTGTAAGACATCACCATTATTGAGTTCTTGAGGAAGCAGGTAACTGACCCCTCTCAACATCTAGTAAATAGTTTTCCTTCCCTTTCTTATCTCTGAGTATAGTAGACATAATGTTCCATTGATTCTATCCCTTCTTAAGCTCTGGGTTAAATTTTCCCTCCTCTGTACCACATCCACCTAAAGATTTACTCCCTGTTATTATCATTGAAAACGTTGGTGAGGTTCCTGTGTGAAGAATGTACAGACAGCATGATGCCATGGACTACTTGAAGGCCATAGAGAAATACTGGTAGTTTCAGAGGTGGGATGAATGTCAGAGGATAAAAAAGTACAGTTCTGTGGATGAGCTGGGTGATGGCTAGGGGACCAGGCAGTTGTGACCTTAGAAGCTGGTGGCCAGACCAGTGGATGGGGAGATGCTTATTCCTTTGCTAATCTTTGGGTAGGATGGTAGCTGCCTTGGCTTGTCTAACCTTCTGTACTGTGAAGACTGCCCGCGATGCTGGTGAACAGCCTGATGGTCGTTGGGGGCAGATGGCCCCCAGGAGCCAGTTCCGCAGTCTCAGTGTCTGTCTACCTGGAGGAAGGTTTACACCACAAGCGAGTGGAGGGAAAATGTTCTGAGATCTGTATTTAGAGAATCGATACACAAAAATCATGTTTGTACTGTAAGGAGTGAAATAGTGAAAATTGTTTCTGTTCCTAACTATGACAAGTACCTATAAGTAAAAGGGGACGCACTGTAATGATTGCAGATTATGATGATACAGAAAGTATTTTAGCCTATTTCACAGCAGATATGTCAGTCTGTTAAGAGGAATGTATGAATTTGCCACGTGTAGTCATTTAACAGAGGTGTGGGGCATTTTAAAAAGTGATTTGTAAAAAGATCTGAAATGACTATTTAAAAATTTTTTTGATCTAATCTGCAAAGCTAGATGACTTTCAAGGAATGTGATACCAAATGTTGATAAGAAAAGATGATTTTGTTTTAGGTTAAAATGTACTGTTTTTCTTTTTAAATGATTGTAATAAAAGAAAGGGATTTTACTTTGCCCTAAATTACATTCCAATAACTTGGAAGATTTGCTCTAAGTAACACATTAATGAAGACTTTAAGAACGTGTCTTCTAAGATTTGAGGAAACTCTGATCTATTAAAGAACAAAGGGGAAAATAGTATCTCTGAAAAACTAAAACAAAATATTATCCATTCTTACATAATATGGTCAGAATATAAGGGAAACCTAGGATGTGTATTTTGCTATTTGTAAAACATTTCAGACTTTAAAAGTATTTCAAGCATCTTATAATACAGTCTAATTCATTTGTACAAACTAACAAATTCTAGAAAATGATCAGACCTAAAAAAAAAAAAATTCAAGCTCTGGGTTGAGTACAGCAAAAAGCAACAAAAAATGCTCCAAAAACAGAAGACCTGGATTTGATTATGGCTTCCTGGCTATATTATCTTGAGTAAATGGTGATTCATGTCTTTGACCCTTGAGTCCCTGGTTTCTAAAGTGTAGACCGTAAATGTATAAAAAATAAATGTATCTATCTTATAGGCTGGCTTTAGTCATTGGGTGAACTAATTAGGTTTGTAAAATGCTTTGAGAACTGTAAAGAATTATATAAAATGTTAATAGTTTAAATAGTTTAAAGGTGGGATGTGGCCAGTGATGGTTCTGCTAGGTCCAAAGATGATTTAATTTACGTAAATTGGAAATCGTCTAGAAAAATGAAAGCTTTTTCTTCCAAAGCCAAAATGTAAAACTGAATGAAAATTTAGCACTTATGTATACTCCTTCTAATCAATAAACATGCATTTGTAAAATGAGTTCACTGGCAAGTCGTCAAAAGCTTTTGGGTAGGGATGCAAGGTTTTTTTGTGGTATTACTGATAAAACTATGCATTTTTGATGAAACCTAAAACTTACAGCTGTGGATTCAACCAGCTGACCTGGTTGGTTAGATGGATGACCTATTTAGCAAATGATTTATTATGAGAGAGACCAACCTAATTTTATTGAACTGTTGATTCCTCAGGGTGAAAGGCCCAGTGATATGGAATTATGGTGGTTTGGCCCTTTCCAAAGCAGTTTAATACAGCCTTTTTTTTTCCCCCAGAGCATCAAAAGTCCCCCCAAACTAAAAACTTAATGGTGACTGAAGATATGTCCTTTAAATGTATTCAAAATCTTAAAATGCTTGCATTTTTTTATATAATGACAGAAAACCTTTTATGAAAAAAAATTTTTGTCTTAATTTATAAAATCTGTATTTTTATTCCTCAAGTCTTGTAGTGAACTGTTTGCCGAAGCAGAGATGATGAATATGTAGATAGCCCTCTCTCTTTCTATTCAGTACACCAGACTAAACTGTTGGGATCAGGAATGGATTAACTTAGAATGTATGCACTTATTTCCCAGAGGGGTATTTGACAAAGGTATTAAACATTAGTACTGTTAGAATTATTGAATACACCCAAACCTTATGTCCATTTAGGAGAGAAGAAATAATCATACCGCCTCTAATCAAAATGACCTCTCCTCCATTCCATATAAATATTTTTAATAATCAGTTATGACCTGTTTTATGTAGAATGTTTTTGAAACATTTCTCAATTTTTTTGGGCCAGCTTTATTGAGATATAACGAACTCTAGTGTAAGAACCACCCATTTAAAGTGTTTGATTCAGGGGCTTTTCAGTACCTTCACAGAGTAGTACAACCATCACGGCGGTTAATTTTAGAATGTCTTCACCAGAAAGAACCCCACACCCCTTAACCTTCATCCCTCCAAACTTCTCATTTTTTCCAGTCCCATGCATCTCCTAAGCTACTCTTTTTCTCTACAGATTTGCCTATAAAACAACCTGGTTTTATAACTTGAGAAAGCTATTCACAGACTTTCTAGGCCCCTCTGCTTTTGCACTCTATGGTAACTCGGTGTATCCTTATAAACATCTGGGAGAAGAATGGGGCCTCCTACCTGCCTGCTTGTCAGCATTACGGAGTCCTTTTTCCCTCTGATAGATAGTATCTGGGAGTCCTTTCCCTTTCCTTTGGTACTAATGTGGTTGTCGATAACAGTGGTTGAAGAGGACTGGGTTCAGTGATACTGCGGTGTGATGTGCAGTTGAGAGGGAAAGGCTTGCGTGTTGCTTTGAGATACCAGAGACTCAGAATTTGTGGAGGCAGGCTGACGTGGTCCACTGGGGACGTGTACCCGCAGATGGCACACACTCCTGCTGCCACCAGCAATTGTTGGGTGGCAATCAGCACTTGTAGTCCTGACACAGATGGGCGTGAACGCGACACATCCAAGTATGTGACCTAAAACCTTCTGCACAGTCACTGAATTCGTTGACCAGCAAGGTTCTTAAAATGCCTGATGCTTCACCTCGGCAGCTTCATCTCCTCTCAGTTCACCTGTTGATTGAGAGAGAATTACTTGGCCAGTAGTACTGGTCGGGCCTTGATAGCTAGGTATTAAAAACGGAGACTGGTTACAAGCTAAACCAAAACCTGCTTGCCTAGTTTAACTTAAAGGTGGCTACTATTTGAAGTAGAATTTATGGCCCAGTGATTTTTATCTTTCTTACCACTAGTGCTATTATTATTTATTGGACAAAATTACCTTTAAAAATGTTACTGTATTGGGCGCCTGGGTGGCTCAGATGGTTAAGCGTCTGCCTTCGGCTCAGGTCATGATCCCAGGGTCCTGGGATCGAGTTCCGCATCGGGCCCCCTGCTCCTTGGGAGCCTGCTTCTCCCTCTGCCTCTCTCTCTCTCACTCTGTCTCTCATGAATAAATAAATAAAATCTTAAAAAATAAAAAATAAAAATAAAAATGTTACTGTATTTAATGTAGCTACTAACCCTGTACTGCCTATGATCAACTGAACATGCGGGAGACGCTACATGGGATGGGTTTTCCTTTTTTATCTGTGGTGAATTTTAAAGTTGATCATAATGTTCAGATGTAATCAGATACAGAATGATATTTACATGTGCGAAAGTAGAGTTTGGGTCAGATTTCTTTCAATAGTAGGCATGTAGTAGATTTTAATAGGAGTAAAAGTAAGAAAAATGCACAGCGATGTTGTTTTTGGAGGAGTATGGCCAGGGTTGGAGGGGAACTGATTACCTGTGTCCTGGGAAGGACTTTGTGTAAGAAGGTAATTAGATGGTGAAAAATGCTGATTAAAGATTTTTCATTAATTTGCTCTTTACTTTTAAAACATTTATAATAATGTCAGTGACACAGTCTCGTCCCTATTGCACGATGCAGGGTAGGTGAACTTGAAGCCGGGTATCTGTTGTACTGTGTTTGTGACCCTGATTCCCATGTCAGCGCTCTGTCACCCCACGTGGGCTCGAGTGTGGGCATGTTGCCTCCCACAACCCCTCGTGGTGCGAGAGGGAGAGGTGTGTGGGTGCACCGTCTCTTGCTCTGGTTGAGAAAGCTTTTTCCTTTATGTCCCATGTGCATATAATTCAGGACTATAGTAAAGAGAATTCAGTGTTCATCCTTTTAATTTAATGTAACTTTTTCTGCTCCTTTTTTCTTTAATTCATAGAGTGGTCCTTTAAGTTAAGATCTTGCAGTGCAGTTTTTAAAGTACCCTGGAGAGCAACTGCAGTGTTTTCTGCTTGGTCTTGATTGAATGGTGCTGTGTAGAGTTGAGGAGCCCCTGGTGTCAGGTCCTAGCTCTCAGGCACGTGTGCAAGTGAATTAACCCTGTAAATTTCCATCTCCAAATGAAAGGTATAAAAACAAGTGCTTTGTGGGATCAGTGGAGTTGCCAGCTCATGCTGCTGATGATCATAACATTTTGGCCATATTTTCATATAGGATGGTGGTAGGTTATGCATCATCTGAAATTGTTGGCCATAGAGAAGATAAGAGTGCATAATGCCCAGGATGTTTTATATAGTCAGTAGAGTAAAAAAATATTGAAAATTCAAATATTAAACTGCCAGGAATAATTCCAGTATACAGTTAACTCTTGAATAATATGGGTTTGAACTGTGTGGGTCCACTTATATGCAGACTTTTTTTTCCAATAAATATAGTACAGTACTATAAATGTATTTTCTATTCCTTATGATTTTCTTAATTTTTTTTTGTAACATACTTTATTGTAAGAATAAAGTATATGATACATACACACAAGTCCCCTGTTTGTGTCCTCAGTTTCCAGTCAACAGTAGGCTATTGGTAGTTAAGTTTTTGGAGAGCCAAAAGATATTATACGTGAACTTTTGACTGTGTAAGAGTCGGTTCCCCTGACCCCGTGTTGTTTAAGGGACACCTGTATGTAAATGGCATTCTGACATAGAATGTCTGTATGTTTGTTTTTGATAGAAAGTCTAGCAGTTATTTTGTAATGTTCTATTCTGATTAGTGATACAGACCTCCTCCCGTCTCTATCCTCCCTCCCCTGGCCTTTCTGGGTGCTTGTGAGCGTTCTTCAATATGCACCTGGTTATTCCTCCTTCTATGCTTAGTTGAAATGTACAGAATAAGAATTTTATGTAGTAATTCACGTCTGCAGTGAAAGCTTTTATGCATTCAAAGGTTTGGGTTGTTGGTCTCTTTCCCGAAAAGATCTATGCAAGCACAGCACACAGGAGCTACAGTGTTCACTCCCACCTCGATCCCCCCCAATACCTGGAGATGCGGAGATGACTTCCCGTAGTGAGTAAAGCACGGAACTGACTTGTATTCCCTAGGTGCTTGTTTGGGAACTGACTTCCCTATTTAATCCTCACTGACGCTATCAGATGCCCCACCCCATTCCACAGATGGGGCTCTGAGAACCAAGGCCACCCCGTTGCAGAACTGAATTCTGATCAGGTTGAGCAAACTAAAAAAATCCACCTTCTTTCCACCATTGTCTGCCTCCATGTTTTGTGGAGGGGAGAATACAGGAACATAAATGACTATGAAATTCATAATGGGAGTACCAGATTCAGTTCAAAAGCTATTGAACAATGGGTAGGATACTGCATAGGGTCATCTTCAAGGACAACATTCCCCCCCCCCCCCCCCCAGTTATTAGGAAAGGCTTCATGAAGTTTGAGACTGGCCTTCAAAGAAGGATACTTTGGGGGAGAGGGGAGGGTGATAGGAGCAGAAGGAATATTTTCTCAATTTTGAAGTAATTCACATGTAATTTGCAAATTGTTTGAGAGTATTCCCATCATTCCAGCTAGAATGTTACCAAGGTTTTCCCCTCTCCAATGTTCCTTCCTAAACTCTTTGCCTTTTTTTGCAACCTAAATTTTGCTAAATTTCAGGATTTTGTCTTTGGTCTGTGAGTAATAAATTTTAAAATAATAAAACAGTTAATAGGAATCATACAGATTTCTGGAATAAGGCTTTAGAAACTAAGTGAAGCTTGAAGTTTGTTTGCTTTTATGAATGCAGTGTGGTTACATTGGTTTATTCTAACAGATACATGATTTCTAAAGATGGGATCAGTTATTACCTACTAAATGTAGTTTTTAGGGAGACTCCAATCAGGAGCTTTGCAGCGGGGGTAAATGAAGGAAAAGGGGTTCTTGGTCACAAGAAGTTTGGGAATAACTGATGTATTTATGCAAAAATCACTAAAATTTTAGCTAAGCTGTTAATGTGAGGCTATCCCCCTCCCCCTTTTTTACGTGACAGCAGATTTCCATTCTCCTCACTTCTTCCTTTGTTCTGAACAG
Organism: Neomonachus schauinslandi; assembly: GCF_002201575.2. Taxonomy (NCBI): domain Eukaryota; kingdom Metazoa; phylum Chordata; class Mammalia; order Carnivora; family Phocidae; genus Neomonachus; species Neomonachus schauinslandi. Next base: position 139,552,164 of record NC_058409.1, on the reverse strand, counting down.
TTGCATGTAAGCATTATCAGCATTAAAAACATATTTGGGAGGAAATCCAAGCCAAGCATCTGTTAACCAGCCAGACATTTTCCAAAACCCTTTCAGCTGCAAACAGTGGCTCTGCATGCCCTGTGCCTCTGATGCGTGCGTTCTGGGGGGTGCGTGTGTGTGCGCGCATGTGCATGTGTGTGGGGGGGGTGGGGCTTTCCTGTTGAAACTTTCAAACGAGAGAATACTAACTTTTCACCAAAGCTGTGGAAAACAAGCCACCCTCTTATCAATATCTGATGAGATTCTGCATATCTACTAATTGGTTTGAATCTGAAAGGATATTAAATGTGAATTTTTCTCCCTACTTTTCCTTTTTACAGTCAAGATGGGATTTCTTCATTAAAGCTATTGGCAAAACCCATTTTGGAATATAATATGGTAAAAGTTTGAAATTTACATTATGTTCTCATGAATTGTGAAACAAGTTTTTAAGAGGAGTTCTTGGATCCCTAGAGTGTCTGATTAAAGTACTGGTGATGGTTTTTGTTTTTGTTTTTTTTTAAGGGAAATAGCAATGCATTTCAGTAGGTTGAAAGAAACAAAAATGCCACTTGGATTCTTTCTTTGTTTCCAGTGTTAGAATGAGAACACCCCTCCCCCAGCCCCAGCTTGTTTTTGAAGACTGTTAAAACCCTTTGAGGGCTTATTCAAAGAATATTTTCTAAATATCTTTCCTATTAACTTAGAAATACAGGCCTTGTTTTGGGCCCGTCTCATGTATTCAAATTCATAGTATGTAGTTATTCTTTGAATGTTATAAATTTGCCTTGTATCATAATTGGGAATTAAATGATACTGACTTAGGGAAGCCAGGTAGAAATTACGGAGTTGGTAGATGACTTTGTAATCTTTTAGTAATCATTTAGTATAATCATAAAAATCTGTACATAGTAGAGCAAGTATTCAGGATTTTCTGATGCCATGGGAGCAAGCTGGGAGGAAGAAGACAGAATGTCGGTCCCTACTTAAGATTATGCACCTTTAAAACGTTTTTCATTGAAGTTTTCTTTGAAACTTCATTCGTATTAGAGGCTGATTTTTATATTGTGGATCCAGAGAAGTTTTCAGCTCTAAAACTCTGATTTTAGCATTCTTCGCATTTTATTTCGTCATTTTAAATAGCAAAGCTTGGAGAAGGCAAAGCAGTAACAACTAAAACGTGTATTTGCTCGTTTTATGTTCCTGTTTCCTCTCTTACCCCAGACACTTTCTGTGATTGTATTTCCTTCTAGTCGTACTTGTTAGGGTGTGCCATTTATATTCGTAGCGGAGCCTCTCAAGACCAGATGTGGGGTAAATTATATTCTATGTGAAGCTTGAAATACTTTTTGTAGCAGTTCAATGCATTTGCGTGCTATAATTTTTACTAAAATTACAAGTAAGTTCTGTTGAACAGCATCTTGATGATGACGACGGTGACAAGGATACTCAGAGTCACTATGCCACTCCCTGCGTCAGGCATCGGTGTCAACTCTTGACTGTCTTCACTGTGGCACTGCAGGGTGGGTTGTAGTACAGACGTGGAAATTGAGAAACAGAAGCCAAGTGACTGATCTCGGCCACACAGCTCCCTAAGTGGCAAAGCCCTACTTGGAACCCAAGCAGCGATCCTACTGCTGTGCTCTTAACCACATGCTGCACTTCTCCCGGCTGACTGACAGAAAGTTCTTCTCTCTATTGGGTTAAGGTGGCCTGAGAATTGGAATGTCTGTATCTCTGTGTATAATGAAGATATGCTAAATCTTTATCTTTTCTCAACCTGCTCATCTGTACACAGAGTAAAGGTTGTTAACAAAGGAGACCAAACCATTACAAGTCTGAAGTCTGGTCTGTTTTTCTGGTTAAAAATATTATGGAAGTTAATGCAGGTTTTCCCTTGAGGAGTTCTCATGAGAAGAAAATAAAGTGGTGTCTGCCAGGCATAGAGAGAGAAGTTTCTGCTTCACACTCCTTCACAAGTGAATGTTACAAGGAAAAGATAATAATGTGGGGGCTTTTTAATCTGCTGTTTGCTTGCTTGAAGTCAGCCAATCCTTAAATTCCCACCATAGTCTGCATTGCTGGAGAATAAACTAGAAATGAGAAACACAGTCCTCGCCCTCTGTAAACTCCATCTGTACTTGGGGAGGTAGATGACAGGTGAACCTCCAAACGCCTGGTCAGTAAGTGAGTTCTAGCAGAGGGGGCTTTCAGAACGGACGCCAGTGCTGGTGGGCCCCTCGCCATAGCAGCAGGTGGGCAGGTGGGCAGGTGGGCAGGTGTTGTGTCTTCTCAGCCCCCCGTGGGGAGCTCAGTGGGAGCTCAGTGGGAGCTCGGGAGGTGTGCTGAGCAAAGACTTAGGGGCATTCTGGCCACCTTGCCGTGGCTCTCTCCCTCTTCATTTGCATTTACCCCCTTCCCTTAACGTTCAGCCCATACCTTAAAAATGAGGTGGTTTTTTTTTTTTAAGTTTAAGTTTGCTTGGAGGTTATATTCCTTAATGTAGTAAACTTTTTCCCCATCTCTTTTGTTTTCTTTATGTTTGTGGGGCTTGATTAAAGTTTCCATGTGCCTGCTATAATGACCACTTTTATTATGCATGTCTTGAATTAGAAAATGATTTTTAGAAAGGTATACTTCAAATAGAGATGATAACAACAAAATAGTATGTCTGGATGTAGTGTCCTGGGTTTAAAAAATCTTCATCAGGAGGAGCTAAGCCAGACTAGTGCTTTCCGCAGCATTTGCTTTTCTCATACATTTATAAGGAAAACCTGTCAGGAAAATAATTAGGTGCATCAAAAGACCATATTGACTTTTGTATGCTGGTAGTTTTTTTCCCCCTTAATTGTGTACATTTTTTATTAGTTTTTGTCTTGTATGATCAGTTTTCAGTATAGGCATGCCAGTGGCCTAGAGCTTCCTAATTCATCAAATAGAGAATATTTTCTAGGAAAATAGCAAAGGCCCGGTCTGAGCCTTCCACATGCTGTCCAACAGAGCAGCTCATACACAGACGCTGTGTGTCCCTCGGGGCCTCTGAGGGGGAAGAGCCCTCCTAGGGAGGGACGGCTCAGCTCTTGCCTGCAGGCCTGCCCGGCTGCCCCTCGGCCACTGCCTAACAGAGGGATGGCGGGCATTTAGCATTCTGTACTTCGTTCATTAGTTAAAGTTGGGAGAATAAAACATGGGAGAATTTTAAGGTTTTTGGATAGAATATTTTAACATAGGGGTTGATTTTCTTTTCATGTGAGAGATGTTGATACATTAGGAAAATATAACCTATTTTTCATGAAGGTGGCTGTCTTCTATCTGAAGTTGCCATTTTTGGGAAGGCACTTTGAAATTGTGATTTCCTTTTTTTAATTCACAGCATTTCGTGTAAAAATGCATAGGCTTTCTGATTGATGGCTCGGACGCATCTGCGTAAATGCAGCTGAACTAACCTCCCTGAAGTTGTAGACAAGGTAAAAATCGATGCTTCTCTGAAGGCGTCAGTGAATAAATGCTTACAAGTAACTTACCGCCAACTTTTCTGAATTAGTTATCTACACTCCTGAACCTGTTTTCCTGTAGAATTGTTACTAGTGGCTAAGCTCTCAGGCCAGGCCCTAGAAGTTGACCTGCTCTGTCATGTTGCTGATTCTGCACCTATCTGTCTCGCAAGTTCTTCAGAGACATTGCCTCGTGCAGTGTTCCTAGGGGCTGGTGAGGCTCTAGGTGACCTTATAAAGCTGCCCTCCAGAACCTTTCCCGGAGGCGCAGCTGGCTCAAACCGGAAGGAGCATTGTTGCCCTCTCCCTCTCCCTCTCCCCACCGCAGCCTGCAGAATTACAGTATTAAGACTATTAGAGAAAATAAGCAGTAATCACCACAATAGATGTGAAGTTCTGATGGGCCAGTGGGACCACATCTGTGTCCAAGTGAAGCCCAGGAAGCAGGACCATTGCCAGTGGCCTGGGGGACTCCGCGATCTGCTCCTTGTCATCAGGGAGCGGCCGGTTCCTGGTGGATTCGAGTGGGGGGCATCAGATACGGGTCTGGCTCTTATACGGAGGGTATGATTCCTGGAGCACAGGGAGAACGAGGTTTGGGATTTTGGTGTGCACGTTGAGGGCCTCTCCAGCAAGCACTAAGATATTAGGACGTGAAGTTTGAAAAAGCTGGTGAACCTTTTGGGTCCATGAAGAGAGAGCTTTTGTTCTTGAACACTGTTCCCGTGGGCTGTAACCATTCTCTGCCCTTGTGTGGTGTAGCCATTTGTCCGTGGTATTTAAATTAGGTTATTGTGAGAGTTCATTTGCACCTGTTGAAAATGCTGGCATAATTTCTCCATTAGTAAACCCCAGAAATCTGAGCCCTTCTTTCACTGAAGTTTCTTATTTCAACTAGAACATTCTTGTTGAATGTGTGCGATAGGATCAGTGTACAGCTTTCAAATGGTTCAGTCTTTCTCTGCAACAACAGTTTCTTATTCAGGGGGTGCCTCAGTGCTTTCGCTCCCCTCCTCCGCCAGTGGAATTAAGAACAGAAAGGCTTAGATTATTCTTGAGGCAGCTGCTAACAAAAATCTTGTTTTCTTAAGGGCAGTGCTTGTCATTACTTAATGACAGTAGATGTGCGCCCAGGCTGGTGGCGGTCGCACTGCCATGAATGGGTGATGCCTCGGCATGGAGGTGCCTGTCTGTGCAGATCAGTGGCCTTTGCAACAGACCCTTTCTGCACCCGGAGCTGGTTGTAGGGCTGTGTGTGCCCGTGCACACAGAGGTCACCGGGAAGAACAAGTAGGGGAAGGGTGTGCCAGGGGGTTGATATTTTGGCCTGGTGCTTCAGAATCTGGGATGACTGGTGGCCTGTGGTTTTGTTGTCAGCCCTGCTAGGCCAGCATTGACCCTGCTGAAGCCCGTTCGCCAAATGATTCCCATTCCTGTTAAATGATGCATGCTATGGAATTAGCTATTTATTTTGAGTACTAAATGTATTTGGTATCTGTTTCAAGCAGGAAAACATTGTAGGTACTTAGGGATAGAGTGTGTACTAAATACCGCTTGATTGTTCTGCAGAGTAACTCTTAATGATATAATGAGAAAACACCCCTTCTCTGGCCCCTTAATGTAAATTTTACTTCTCCCCATTTCTTTTATCTGATAAGCAGTTACAAACACTGTTGAAACAATTCAAACCCTTTGAAACAATTCAAACCCTTTGAAACAATTTAAATCAGAAGGTGAAAGTTCAAAATAAACAATCCCTTTTTAAGGATAGAAAAATAAAATATAACTTAATTACAGGCTCAATGGTATTAAAGTTTCAGCTTCTCATTTCAATTAAATTTGAAACTTGATTTACTAGGTGTTAAACTAGGTGGGAATTCTCAGGTGCAGTTTCATTCAGGGCTGGGAGGTTCATGTGCTCCTGGAACTTAATATCTTTGCCAGTATTTTAAAATAGCAAGTCTGTCTATGAAGTCACATCACTACTTTACTGAACTGTCAGACTGTGGGAAGGCACAACCAGGAATGGTCTGGCTTTGCCCCCACCTGCCTCCACCTCTTGGTAGCTTCTCATGCAGTCCCTAGAGTTGTCAGTTTTCTTCAGAGTGTTAGAAAGGTCTTGCTCGGGCGCCTGGGTGGCTCAGTTGGTTAAGCGACTGCCTTCGGCTCAGGTCATGATCCTGGAGTCCCGGGATCGAGTCCCACATCGGGCTCCCTGCTCAGCAGGGGGTCTGCTTCTCCCTCTGACCCTCCTCCCTCTCATGCTCTCTGTCTCTCATTCTCTCTGTCTCAAATAAATAAATAAAATCTTAAAAAAAAAAAAAAAAAAAAAAAGAAAGGTCTTGCTCTGTGAGTTAAGGGGACCAGACGAGACTAAACCCAAACATTCCTCTCTTATCCAACTCAAAGCCCTTTTCTTCCCCAGTTCAGGTCTGTGCCCCCGCCCCTTTTGTGGGTCAGCTGCAGGGCAGGGAGGGGGCCATGTCTGTTTATTCTTCAGCTCTCTCCTCTCTACAACCTCCTCTACAACTGGTCTTATTCCAGTTCCCTGTCTCTTATTCCAGGCAGGAGTAGGGCTCCGTTTTTCTTGACCCCTTCTGGTAGGGGGCGGAAACAGGGGAAAGGACAAGGGTGACACCTCTTTTGACCTGGGATGTTGTCTGCCATTCTCTTTTGCTTTGTTTCCGTTTCTGCATCTACCTGTCTCGCAAGTTCTTCAGAGGCATTGCCTCGTGCAATGTTCCTAGGGCCTGGTGAGGCTCTAGGTGACCTTGTAAAGCTGCCCTCCAGAACCTCTCCCGGAGGTGCAGCTGGCTCAAACCGGAAGGAGCATTGCTGCCCTCTCCCTCTCCCCACCGCAGCCTGCAGGGCCAGGGCTGGCACCAGGGTGCTGCTGGGCTGAGTTCCTCCATGGGAGCCCCGGAAAGATGGACCTGTTGTTAGAGGCTGCGGGCCTGAGCCAAGTTCAAGACAACGGGACTGTTCCTGTCACAACTGGGGATTTGGACTTGGCTGCTGTAATCTGTTTTATGTGTGGATATAAACCTCAGAATTATAGGGAAGATCAGTCTGAATTACGAAATTTTTAATGTGCAACTTGCATATTTTCAAATGTAGCTATACATGCCTTTACATGAACAGTTTTGTTCCTGCATCTTACAAAATCCATTCTTACAGGTTAACTCAGAAATTGAAATTATATATCAAAGGAATTCTTGATCATTTGAACCTTATTTTGGAAAATTCACTGAATTTTATAGGTTTCTTATAGTACACACACTTATATATTCAGTCTAGATTTGTAAATAAGTTTCCATTATGGAAATTAAAATACATCTTAATTTTGTTTCAAGACTTTACAGCTCATGCTAAGACGGCACACCATTTTGACAATGAAGTTCACAAGTTAGAATCTGTAACATGTTCATAAAAAAGACTGTTGCTTTTTTGCTTTTGTTTTTTATTTTTTTAGAGTGTGGGAAATCTAAATAGATCTTGTACTTCATGGTGTATTAGGAAATCATAGCGTTAGAAACTGGTAATATACTGGGGCTCCTGGGTGGCTCAGTCATTAAGCGTCTGCCTTCCGCTCAGGTCGTGATCCCAGGGTCCTGGGATCGAGCCCCTCATCGGGCTCCTTGCTCAGTGAGAAGCCTGCTTCTCCCTCTCCCGCTCTGCCTGCTTGTGTTCCCTCTCTCGCTATGTCTCTCTCTGTCAAATAAATAAATAAAATCTTTAAGAAAAAAACTGGTAATATACCGAGTTAAAATGATCAAAATAGCCTTTGAAGGAATCATGAATTTGTTATAGACTTTTTTTTTTTAAAGATTTTATTTGAGAGAAAAAGGGAGAGTGTGGGGGGAGGGGGTTAGAGGGCAGAGGGACAAGGAGACTCCCTGCTGAGCCTGAAGCCTGCCACAGGGCTTGATCCCAGGACCCCCGAGATCATGACCTGAGCCGAAGTCAGACACTTAACTGATTGAGCCACTCAGGCACCCCTTTGTTACAGCCTTCTAAAATTAAAAAAAAAAAAAATTGGAAAGAAATAGAATGTCAAACCTTAGGTAACAAAGCCTATGTTTTACCCTTTTGTTAAAATGGTCACTGTTGAAAAATGTGTTGAATGCATTTTAGTAACCAATATCCACTGCCAATTCAAAGTGACATTGAGTAGATTAGGAAAGTGAGATACATTGATTTGAACTGTTAATTACTTGAATGGTAATTTTATGTTAACTGAGTAGATGAAATACACAGAGAAATGTTGGGGCCAGGGCCCCAGGCAGTGTCCTTGCATGCAGTACCTTAGGTGAGGGAGACAGAGGAGCCCTACTCCTGCCTGGAATAAGAGGGCCACTCCATGTCTAAGGTCAGCCACCCTGGGGGGTTAAGCCCCTAGTTAGCACTGCCCCTGTCGAGAATGGTTGCCTAGGCTGGTGGGTACCTCTCTTGTCTATCTTCCCTCATGGCCAGGAACCACCTTATTGGGCTCTGATTTGGAACAAAGAAGCCTCATCAGAGCTGGTATTTGTTCGACACCAGTGGAGTCTCAGGCACTGTGCTCAATGCTTGCAGACTTTTCCTTTAAGTCCTCAGAGCAGACCTGCACATACATTCTTACTCCCATTTGACAGACAACCCTGATGCTCTAAGGAATTGACTAACATGGAGATGGTACTTGTGAGGTTTGATTCCAAACCTGACTGGCTGCCTGAAGGTGATAATCTTTCCCACTGTTCTGAACCCCCTCAAAAAACTGCTGAACCTTTGGTTCAACACAGGTGGGCCAACGTGAGCGAGACCCAGTTCCCTAGTCTGAGGTGCTCACAGACTGGGAATAGACAGGTCTTGGAACTGCTGACCTCGAGGGCCACAGAGAGGAGGCTTGACTTGTTATTTCTCAGGGGTTGGACATGTGGCTTCTCTGTTAAAGAAAGCAGTGGAAATGTACAAGAGAAGTATAAATGGAACCTTGTTGGTGCAGTGGACTTGGAAAAGTTGACAGTTTCTGATTTAGTTGATTTCTGGTTCTAGAGCCATCCTGAAACTGAGGGAGAGATGTTGTCATTATGAAGCTGATGACACTTAGCCCCTGGCGAGGCTTACCCATTTGCTGGCTGATGGCAGATACCCTCATCATTACTTCAGCTTGAAAAACAGCTGAACTTTCCGGGCTTTAGAGGAGGGAGTTCCTGATGGAGAATGTGTCCATGTAGTTCAGGCTTCATTTGTTCCTTTGTGTAAGTGTCATTTGCATGTGTCCTGGTCAAGCAGCTGGACAGACCCTCAGCACAGCTACTTTGTTGCCAAGGCTGGAGGGTGAGGTTTGATGGCAATGTGAGGGGCGGGCGTGCTTGCTCGCAGGACGCATTTTGGGAGCAGGGTTCTTGGTAGTAACGTCATTCTGAGCTGACTCCTGACTTGCCTGTTTAATAGAATCATTTGAAAGGAGCAGAGCAGAATTCTGGCCCGGGGGACAGCCCCGCCCGAGGGCTTGGTTAAGGACTTTCTGTGCTTGGCTCTGTGCCGCCCAGAGCAGCTCCATCTTCTGGTGGGAGAGAACACGGACCCCAGGTGTACATCCATACGTGCGCCACCTTGCGTGGAATGGAAAGCTGAAGTAGATCTGGAGGAAGAATGAATATTCTGGGCATTTTCTAACCTAGTTCATAAAAAGACCTATGTATTTTTTTCCTCTCCAGCTTTAGGAATTAACCTGTTAACACAGTATGCTTGAGAAGGCACAGGGAAATGATGAATATGAATTTGTTAGGGAATCCACGCTGCTTGATTTTATTGTCTTTGGGGGCATGTTTTATTTTTGACACGGAGGAGAAATAAGGATGATTTTCACCTTAAAAAATCTGCAGCCGTCTGTAGCATAGCTCCGTGTGGTGCTTAAACTAGCGAGCAGTTGCTTCTCCCGCAGTTCAGCTTTGCACAAAGGAGATGATGTAATCTTCTCCACTGTCGGCCACGTGGCCAGCATGCCGCCACTGTCTTCACACGGTTACCTCTGTGCTGCCAACGCTTTATCAGCTCGGAAGGACTGTGCATTTGGAATTAAATTGCATTCCTCTCGCAGTGCCTTCCCCTCCTGCCAAGGCTATCCTTCACCTGTGTGTACACATGCCTTTGTGCTTTTGGAGAGCAGGGCTGACTTTCTGCAGAAAGCTGACCAGAGTAGCATGTTGTAGGGAGCCACGGAGGCCGTGTGTGTGCAGATGTAACATTGGAAGAGATGCTCTGTTGCCATTAGCAACCACTTGCCTATTTATTAGAGGGGGGGATATGCTCAGAGCTTAGGCTTTCCCCTTTCTTCCACTGCTTTTTTGTGAGTTCTGACAGTAGCTCACCTGCGTTTGTACCCTTGAGAGGGGTGACCAGGAAGACGACTGCGTTCAGCTGCATAGACATAGAGGCATGTCCTTTTCAGTGGAACAAATCCTACCGCACGTTCTGCCTTTTAGTTGCCCTTCCTCCGTGGTCATCACACCGTCCTGTTGATTTAGGGCAGTTGCAGCTACGTAATCGCTGCTGTGGACTGTGCCCTTATTTGTTCAGCTCTGGGTTAAACGCTTCTCTGCATATGTGCTCATTAGGTTCTGCCACCAGCTTCTGAAAGGCACGGCGCAGAGGGGGGACCTGCAGCCGGGCTGGGGGGGGTTGGGCCGCTTTGCTGCAGGGACTGAGTCAGGCGAGGCGAGCATGTTGCATTTCATCCTGCTGAATTTTTTTTTTCTTTCTTTAAATGAAAGATTAGGTTTGGAACCTTCCTTCTCCTCAAGTGACCTTGGTGTTCTCTTGCCAGTTATTAAGAGCCCCTGGGTGTGTGAGCCCCCGGCCACTGAGGCTTAATTACATCAGGCCAGCTTTGCGCTCTTGGGCCTGCCTTTCCGGGTGCAGTAATATCGTAACGTTTAAGGAATCACAGAATTTCCTTGACTTGTGGGCCTGATGCCTTTGGGGGCCTTATTGTTAAGCTGTGTGAGCACTGATTGTGATCAGCATTTATGGCCTGCACATAAGATGACAGAGCATAACTCCTGTATAATTAAAAATCATCGCACCTTAATCCCAGATTCTGAAAGTGCCTTATTATTTGGAGAATCTGGACCTGGGGTGGAGGGGACACAGGAGCATGTGTCCATGCTCACGCCTGCTGTGCACACTTGTTTTCGCCCTCTCGGTGGCCGTTCTGTTGGCCGCGCCTCAGGCTGAGATGGCCATCGGAAAAGGCCTTGCACTCCCTCTCGATGGTGCAGGCTCAGGCCTGGGTGGTGGCAGACGGAGGTGCGGTGTCTGTTTCTTGAGCCGACATTTACAGAGCAGTTTTTGGTGCTTCACTTGTATTGGCTCATTGAGTCCTCGCAGTTCCCCGGGGAGGTGGCAGCTCCTTGCAGAGGATGGCTGAGGCCTCGGATCTGTCTGCCCAGGGGGGCGAGGGGAGGGGTGGCAGCGGTGCAGAGGGAAGCCACGGGATCGGAGGAGGTGGTTTGTGAAAAGATGGAATCTATTCTCAAAAGTCAGAAGGGAAGAGTATCTTAAAATCTTGCTTTTCTTGGTGAAATAGGGGGTAATAAGGGGTGATAGCGGGGGAATGGGTGAGCTGAGGGCAAGGACTTGAGACCAGGGGGTGAGAAGAGCACGGCAGTCCCGGCGTCCTCAGGGCTGGCTGACAGTCCGTTGGGACTGTTCACCAGGTGTATGGTTTTATGCATGGGGATGGTCGATCCAGGCAACTGACCCCTTTTGGCCAACCTGTGAGATGAAGGCCTTTAAATGAGGTCCTTCCCGGGGCGCCTGGGTGGCTCAGTCGTTAAGCGTCTGCCTTCGGCTCAGGTCATGATCCCAGGGTCCTGGGATCGAGCCCCGCATCGGGCTCCCGGCTCAGCAGGAAGCCTGCTTCTCCCTCTCCTGCTCCCCCTGCTTGTGTTCCCTCTCTCGCTGTGTCTCTCTCTGTCAAATAAAGAAAATCTTAAAAATAAATAAATAAATAAAAGAGGTCCTTCCCTAGCTTATGGTATCTTTAACCAGATCCTGTAAAACAAGATGTTGAAATAAAAATATCAGTTTGCTTTTGTTATATTTGTTTACAAAAGGAAAAGGTCACTTTGTTACTGTATATTTAGTTGTGATGTTCTTGTCTTAAGATTTTTGTCTCATTAAAAATTAAGCATCTTTTGTGCAAGACTCTGGAGACCTTTTTAGTATGGTAGGGCTGCTGCTTTCCCATCATGTCTATTGGCAGATTTAATTCCTTTTCCATTCGTGATGATGTGCGTCTGGTCCTTTGTTACATGCTGTCCTGCTGCGGCCTAACCCAGCGCCTGGCCACCTTACCAGACCTCCTGCCCCAGGCGCACCGGCTCCTCGTTGACTTAAATGTGTCTGCCGAGGACCAGGTCCCTGTGTCACTGAGGGACTCCCATCTGTTCTTGATGTGGGGGGCCTGTTGTCAGGCACAGCTTTCAAGGGGGCACCCATGGTTTCTTCCCCACTTTGGCCAACCTCATGGGGGATGGGAGTGCGTGGGAAACAGGTGCAGCATAGGGGACTGAGCCGTGGACAGACACCAGCAAGAACCGGCCGCACCCCCAGGGCTCCTGGACTGGGGGCTCGACTGTGCACGCTGCCACCATGTTCTCTCCCCGGAGGAGCCGGTGCCGAGATGATGAGTAGCCATTCATTGGATTAAGGAAACACCCTCTCTGTCAGCACTGTTTTTAGTCACGGATGTAGATTAACTCGTCACATCCAGTAGTAATTCAGAGGAACTTTGCTGAAGAAAAGGAAATGCTGATTCCAAGGAGCACCGGAGCTCTGTGTTTGCTGAAAGGGAATGTACGCTGGGATCTCCTGAGTTGGGGGGGAGAAAATACCAAAAGCCTTTTAAAGATATTTATTTAAAGCTTATCTTCAAACATCTATTTGTGGGTGTGTAATATACTAGTACAGTAGTACATTTATATAATTGAGGGCATGTAGTAAAATTCTCTGGTGATAGGACTCTTGAGCAAAAGCAGTCGAAGAGCATTGCTTTAGGGCAGTGGTTCTCAAAGTGTGGTTTTAGGATCCCTTGGGCTTCCCACGAACTTTTCAGGGGATCTTTGAGTAAAAGGTATTTCCACCATAGGCAAATTATAGTCTTAGGTTTTTTTCACACTCCTTCTTTCCAAGGTGTATAATGATGTTTTCTAGGGTCTGCATGGCATATAATGTCATAACAAATTGGGGGCAGAAGCAGATGTGAGAATCTAGATGTGTTCTATTAAGCCAGACTTTAAAGCCAGTCTCAAAAATATAAAACAATGCCAGCCTTCTAATTTTTTGGAAAATACAGATAGTTTAATAAACAGTATTATTTATTCTAACCTGTGATGGTTTTTTAAAGACATCTTTTAAATTTTTCTGTTTTAATTTTTAATATGGTAAGTATCCATCCTAGATATCTAGATATTCTATGGACGGTAAAGATAACAGGAAGAACCCACATAAATGAAAGCTCTTTGGCATCCTCAGTAATTTTTAAGCACGTGAAGAGGTCTCAAGACCAAAGTCTTTGAGAGCTGCTTGCTGTGGTCGAGGTCCGGTAGACTGGTTCAGGTAGTGCAATGCAGTGTGAGGAGCCTGCAGGAGGACCACTGGGCAGGTGAGGGGGATGGTGAGCGCCGGGGCCGTCTTTCCCCCTTTGCCTGGGCTCCATCTTCCCCACACACCCCGTGTCTGCTCTGATGCATGCCAGCAGCTTAGATGGGTTATTGTGAGGGAAATAGGCTTTTGTGGGAATCCCCGAGACCCCAAGGCCAATTGGTAGCATGATTTCTGTGGGAAAATCCATTCCTCTAATCGAGTAGCGGGGGATTTGACAAGGTTTTGGAACAGAGGCCATTGGGAGGTTAGAGACTGAGTTTCTGTGCAGGTCTCCACAGCAGTTCCTTTTTGGCAGTTACTCTGCAGGACTCTTAAATAGGAGGAACTATTAGAGGAATTCAGCTGAGATAGAAATAGAAAGGGAAACATCTGGGGTATCCTGTTCTTTCAGTCTTCAACTTGCAGGACGAAATGTGAAAATCTAGATTATTGTTCTTTCGGTGCAGAGAGATTAGAACCCCAAATTAATTTCAAACTGATTTCTTGTTTGTTAATATGCTTGTTTTTGTTTTTTTCTTCAACTCATTTTGGTAGAAAGTACCAAATGGTTGCATCCTTAAAAAAGTAAAACAAAAGCAAAAACATAGATTTATCTGACAGACAATGCAGGCTTTAGAGAGGATGTGGATGGAGCACAGCCATTTGGGAAAACAATTAGACATCACCTCGTAAACTTGAATAGGTACGTCAATTCTGACCCAGCAGTTTTCCCCGTAGGCCTAGAGACACTCCAGGAGCGTGTTCTGGGATATATGGACAAGGCTGTTCATGGGAGCATCATTTATAATGGCACACATGGGAGACAGAGCAAATGTCCATTAATAAGATTGCCTAAGTAAGTTTGTGGTGTAGTCACAGAATGGAGCATTAAATAAAGCTCAGCGTGCACATCAATGTAGATTAACCGTACAAACCGATGGCAAGTCACAAGAGGGTGCACATAGTATGACTGCATTCACACGAAGCTCAAAACCAAGGAAACAAAGTAATATATCATGTAGCAATAGATTAATAAATAGCAAAGCTATAAAGAAAAGCAAGGGAATGGTTACCCTCGGTGTCAGCACAGTGGTTATGTCAGGAGGTAGGCATCATCAGGCAGGAGCGGGGAGGCTTCTAAGGTGTTGGCGTGTCCCGGTTCTTAAATAGGATGCTGCTTTCAAACATACGCATGGAGTACACATACCTCTGTGCAGACCAGACTGGTACTCTCTTCTAAGTGGGACCCATGTTGCCTGGGCTTTCATTTTAGTAGCTGAAAGAATTAGAAAAATTGATTTGAAAGCCTTTTTGCTTTACCGTAAAGTGAAGAATTGAATATTTAAAGCCACCAGGGCTCTTAGATGTTATTTACTATACTAGCACCCACCGTCCTTCTCCTGTTTTGAGGTTTTGAGGTGGTACTGTTGCAGAGTTGACTGATGTCATGCTGTCAGCATCCACCTGGGCTGGCTTCTGCAAGGAACAAAGAAGGAAAGCTTAGCGTGGTTTCTCATCACTTTAAAACCTTAATTTTGCACGACTTCGGTTGCTGAGGGTCTGGCAGCCACGGGCAGTAATATGGACAGAGGCCAGCATTTTCGTGTGCACACAGCTGGCTGCTCATTGCACTGTTTACCACGATTCTCGGCAGAATGGGAAGATCCTGTTTGTTCTTGATCATCTATTAAAAACAGCAGGAAGGTGGAAGATGGAGGGGAAAGAGTACGGTCTGTGCCTTCTGGCCTCAAGTAGCCTTGTAGGGGTAGAGAGTGACCTCCTCTTGGTTACAGATGTCCCAGAGGCAGAGCAGGGCTGCTGCAGGTGGAGGGCCTAGATGGGGGAGCCAGACCAGCACTGCCTGCTTCCCTTCAGCTCCCGAGGCCACTAGCAAGCTCAAGGCTCTTGCTGTAATCCCTGCCCCTCCTGCTGGCAAAGCCGAAGAAAAGGACTTCTTACACCAACGGACAGGTCTCGACTGTAGAGGGTTGTGAACTAGGAGGTGTCAGGAAGGGAGAGCCCTAAGTTTTTGTTGCCACCATTTTAGTGAGAGGAGGTGATCTCTTACAAAAATGTTTTCCCTTCAGGTGACTTTTCTGGCTCACCTGCTTTCATTTCTATTTGTATTCTGATTTGCCCCTTCCCATAGATGGGAACAGGCTGATAAGCAGGATCCTGAGAATGCTCAGGTCCCGGTGGGGTGTTGCTGTGTGTGTGTGTGTGTGGGGGGGGGTGACAAAGGGGTCGGGATGAACTGCTGAAAGCTCTTAGATCGGAGAGTCTTCTGACTTTTGAACCGCCTTACAGTTACTTATTTACAGTCAGTCTGGGAGGAGGAAATTGCCAAGGTTAATCTGTTGTGACTTGTAAAAATAAGTGGTTTCTTTTTGGTGACTTTTGACGGTAACTGGACATCTCGGTCCTACTCTTTTTTATTTTTGATGAAAATGCATCTTTGCATTTCATCATTTGATGAAAATGAAGATGCATCTCCATACAGAATGCAGAAATGGCAGGTAAATGGGCAAAATTTCCTCAAATCCACTTATTTAAAGCATTTATCAAATGTGTACACCTAAGAATAAGTGGCTTTCTCAGATGTCAGTGGCAATCATAGCTAGTGGTCCATAGGCACTGTTTATTGGTTCTGTGAGGTGGTGTCATTGGGATCCCATTTTGCAGATGAGGAAACAAAGTGCAGAGGGACTGAGCGTGAGTCCACTGTGTCCCTGCTGGGAGTCGGCAGACCAGGCAGCCGGGTCCAGCCCCGGGTCCTTACTAGATATAGTAGTACCTTGACAGTTTTCTTTTGAGTTGTGGCACTGTCGCTTTCAGGTGACATCCGTAAAATGTAATGCTAACAGAAGTGAGGGGTGGAGTCCCCTCCACACCCTCTGTGTCTCTCCTGTCTCCCTTGGAAGGACGTTGTAGCCCTGTGCCATCTTGTCCTTGGTCTCTGCAGAGTACTGCAAAGGGCCTACAGGTGCGTGAGCTGGAGAAGGAGTACTGCACATCTTACTTGAAATGCCCTTATTGTATTGCTGTTTGCGTTTCTATACTGAGTTAACTTGGAAAAAATATTCTTTGGTAGACACATACTGCTTCTCTGTCAGGAGTGTAGCAATCAGGGAATTGGGAAAGGAAAAGCGGATTCCCAAGCCTACAAGGCACACGCCTTTGGGCTTGACCCCACTCAGGTTGGGTAGCAGGACAAGCCTGAAGAAGTAAAACTTGCAGGGGAGGCTGCCCCCCTCCCCGCCAGGTTATGTACTGCGGGACTCTGTGGCGGGCAGGAGGAGGCCCTGGGGCACAGGCCCACATGCCACCTGTCCATTCTGCCCTTAGCACTTCAGCAGTGCCCCAGGTGGGATGACGAGTGACGGTCACACAGGTGGACCTTCTCCACCTTCTGTGTGGGTCGTGGTCCTTCTGGAGCGCGGCTGGTTCATTCCTCTGAGCCTGTGTTGGCTCCTGCTTACTGACTTCCCACCTCAACCTCCAGTGACTCAGCGGAGGAGCCGCACCCCCAGGACCAGCTTGAAATCTCCTCACATGTGCTGAGTGCCCGGCAGTGACTTCCTTCCAGCAAGCTGCCCTGCACTCCTTCCCTGAGGGGTCACGCCCCTCAGACACTTGTGTCCTCTACCTTGTGAATTTGCACCTTTTTCTCTTCCTCAGTGCATATGCATAAAAATATAAGTGGAGATGAATCCATCCCCATTAAATCTATTTTTATGTCAAAATTTGCTTTCTCATCAGTATATCTAACTTATTTGATTTAATAAACACATTTTAAACCAGAATTAAAAAAAAAATCTACTTTTGTGTGTATATGCAGACGGGATTTGAGGTGGTGGAGGTGGGAGAGGCAGTTAGTTAGAGAGTGGCAATGACTTTCACTTTGCTTTTTGTTTTTTACAATAGCAGGTGGTGTTCCTTTTCTCAACTCTGGTAGTTTCTGTAATTTCTTGTTAGGAATCCAGTAGGAAGGTAAATGGTAGGGACCTTTTCACTAGAATGGTTTTTTTCTTCTGCTTGGAAATGAGGACACCAGCGCCTGAATTAGAAGGCATTTTAACCTTAAAAGCCGGTGAGTCCTAAAGGCTGAGCTTGTCCTCCGTGGTCTAATTGTAAAACAAGTCACATTGTCTGCGCCCAGAGTTGGCCTGGTCCTTCTCTCAGCATGTCCTCAGCAGTCAAATCTAGTTATGGCAAATAGAAAGATCCGGAAGAAAAATTCAAACTTTAGGTTGTACTCCAAATTCAGCCTGAAAACAAGTTACAAAGCACCAGGTTTTGTTGTTGTTGTTTTGGTTTTTTGAGTTGTCCTTACACGGTGGTGACGGAATTGCTCCTCGGGTTCTTGTACTGTTTGAGGCTCTTGTCTGTGGTTGGTCAGTAGACATCTGAAGGTCAGAACTGAGCTTGTTCTGGTTTGTGTCCTCAAGCACTAGATGTAACATAGTGTATTTCCAATGTATTTCTGATACGTTCAGAAAAAGATGAAAACAGTTGTCAAAGCAGAGTAGGGGAACGGAGTAACTTAGACAAAGCAGCTGCGTGTAAACAAACTATCAAGTGGTTTTCTAATGATTAAAACATCACAGTGTTCATCTTTGAACATGTTATTCGTATTATTCACTCCTGTGCTTTGTGGTCTTAATCCCTGGAGCAAGGGTTTCTAACCCTTTCAGAATGGTCCCAAACACCCTTTTTTATGTCACAGACTTAGTGCCCAAGATTGATAAGAAATTTCAGGGACAAAAGTAACACTTCTGGTGGGTTTGTCTAATCACAGTATCTACATCTCTTTTAAAAATAACAGTACGTGGATTTGCAAGACATTTGTTCATCTCCATCAGGCTTTTCCTGTTGCGTACACATTGTTAAGGCCACTGTTGGTCTAAATGTGTGTTTTATTTTGTTTTAGATTATAAGCTTCTTAAAATCAGAACATACCATTTAGGAGGAAAATCTCTAGGACTTAAGAGAGCACTGTGTGTAAATATGTCCTCTGTGAATGCCAAGGGATTAAAAACACAATTCTAAGCTTCATCAAAGGACTGGCTGGTAGAAAGTTCTGCCAAATTCTTTGATGTTATTAAAGATATATCTTTCTAGTGAATTTATGTTGAAGTTAAATCCAAATGGAAATAACTTTTCAGTCCTTGGGTTAAAAATTGTTTCTTTGTGGCATTTGCCTTGGATGATACCCTAATGTAAGGATAAATGAATTAATTGAAGAGTTTTGAAGCAGAATTGACATATAATAATTTTGCTGACTGCTTCCTTTAGGAGACATTTTGATATTTTGTATATATGTGTGTGTAATTTAGTGTCCCTAAATACAGTATTTCCATTTGAATATGATCACTGCTCAGTCAAGGTAATTGATAGCTTATTAAGACACTCAACCTTGGTTTATTTTTTATTTTTATTTTTTTTTAAAGATTTTATTTATTTATTTGAGAGAGAGAGAATGAGAGACAGCACGAGAGGGAAGAGGGCAGAGGGAGAAGCAGACCCCCTGCTGAGCAGGGAGCCCGATGCGGGACTCGATCCCGGGACTCCAGGATCATGACCTGAGCCGAAGGCAGTCGCTTAACCAACTGAGCCACCCAGGCGCCCTCAACCTTGGTTTATTTTTTCTCCAT
This sequence comes from Neomonachus schauinslandi, assembly GCF_002201575.2. NCBI lineage: Eukaryota > Metazoa > Chordata > Mammalia > Carnivora > Phocidae > Neomonachus > Neomonachus schauinslandi. Next base: position 139,533,362 of record NC_058409.1, on the reverse strand, counting down.
GAATGTAAAACTAATCAGGTGTCTTGAAGGTAGACGGGATTGATAGGCGTTTGCTGAGGAGCCTGGAGGAAGACCTCCGGGTGAGGATTGTGGCTTCCGTGCCTACCCCGTGCTTATGCCCTTTCTTGTCTATCTGGGCAGGAGGAAATATTCCAAAGCAGAGCCTTGGCATTGTAGGGTGGACAGAAGGAAGGCTGGCTTGGGGAATATTGATGTGCAGAGAAGCTGAAACAAACCAAATTTTGAACCCAAATGTTGATTCATTCATAGGAATTACATCCCTTTATCTTAAATTTATAGACCAGCCAGAAGGGTTTGACTGCCTATTTGCTTGATGTGTTTTCTGTTCCCTTCATACTCGTGGTCGGTAACAAGGAAAGATGTCAGTGATATAATGCAGGTGTTCTGGGATTACTATTTGTGATATATGACACAGAGCCTTAACCTGTGTTTAATTAATGTGGCAAAAGACATTGCCATGTGAGTGTTCAGTTAGGTTGCCTCAGGCTGAACTTGGCCTTCTGGTACTGAGGGGCTTAAGACAACAAGACAGAAAGAAAGGTGTTCAGTTTTGAGTTGCTCGGCATTTATTTGGTTGCTGGTTCCCTCATGCTGCTTCTGTTTACAGAATCTCAGGATGAAAGCACTTCCCGGTAACTTGGAATTCTTGGGTGAAGACAGGACCACGACCCCACCCGCTGCAAAGAGGCAGGGCTCCCTGTGTTTCCTACTTAGAAACCACTTCCCTGAAGGCCCGCATTCTTTTGGTCCTTGAGAAGGTAGAATGAAAAGCCACTGAATGCTCTTTTCACAAATCACAGACTGGTCTTCCCACCAGAGAAGCTTTTTATAATTAAAGTTTTGGTGGCTAGGGGAGAAAATACCTTTTTAATTACATTATAAAAATCCCAAGAATATATAAATGTGATTTTATGTACTAGTCACCAAATACACTAGACAAGTAATGTAGTCACGTTGGCCTCCTCAAAATGAGCGTGTGTAGCAGGTTGACTGCTTCGGACTTGTTGCTTTATGTGATAAGACGGATACTTTGCTCACAACTCCAAATTGTAGACTGCCCCTGAAAATGTCTGACTGCTTGGAACGTTATGAACCCCAGGGTCAAGCTAGTTAGGTGTGAGGCTCTTCCCGTGTGCCGCGCACTCTGCCGCAGCGAAACCAGGCTGGAAGATGAGAGGCACCAGCTTGCCTTCTGATGGGGTGCGGTGGGGGCACGGCCCCGGACAGGTATTTCTTAGATAATTACCATGCAGCGATGAGGTTTTAGGTGTGGTGGGAGTGCCGAGTCGGGGATCAGATCCAGCAGTGGGGAAATGGCAAGACTTCACCGAAGGAGTGGATCTGGTCTGAGTCTTCAGGAAGGTGAAGAATGTGTGGGCTTGTCCATGGTCAGGGGAGGGGATGCTTGAGGCAATGCGGGAGCAGAGGCCTGTGGGACCTGCAGGAGTAGGTGAGGGAGAGGATAATGAATGGGGAGCTCATGAGGCTGCAGAGGTCAACAGGCTCAGATCATGAAGCACCTTGTGCCATGTCAGGGAGTTTGGGTTTTATTGGAGGGTTCTGAGGAGCCATTGACACATTTTAGGCGAGTAAGATGATGAGATGTGGGTTAGGGGAGAGTGGCAGGATGGATCAAACAGAGTCCTGCACCTCCTTTAGGAGACTGCTGGAGTAATCCACGCAAGAGAGATGCTGGCCAGTGGGCCAGGGAGACAAGGTGCTCCAATTAAATATGGAGCCTACAGGAGTGCATGAGAGGATGGGGGGCAGGGGGAAGCCCGGGTTTCTGGTTTGGCTGTTGGATAGGTGGTTTGTGGGGCCAGGTAGTGTGCTGGGACCCACACAGTGGGGAGCAGGTTTGTGGGGACCATGATGAGCACAGGTGGAGATGGCTGTATCATAGACATGCAGGTGTCCCCTTTTTCTTGACACCTTTTTATGCCAGTGATGGGAGTCTTCTGCTTGGCCATCAAGACCCACCATAATCATCTTCATCCCACACATCCTCCATCTTACAGGGTGTCTTCTCCTATTGTGATCCCTCTGGCCCTGGTTTTTCCATACCAAGTCTGAACACTCAAGCGTTGCTTTCTCAAACAGACTGCAACAAGGACACTCTAGTAGTTTATGTACAAGTCCCTCCCCCTCTCCCCAAAACAGGGCAAATCAGTGTACACTGAACAGAGTTTCAATATCACTTATTTATACTGAGTCTCTGTAATTGCACCTTTATTCCTTATAATAATCAAAAAGATCCACGCATAAAGGAAAATTACAACATAGCTTAATTTTTCAAAGCCTTTTACAAGAATGATTTTGATCCACATTAAAAAATAGGAAGGCGGGCGCCTGGGTGGCTCAGTCGTTAAGCGTCTGCCTTTGGCTCAGGTCATGATCCCAGGGTCCTGGGATCGAGTCCCACATCGGGCTCCCTGCTCGGCAGGAAGCCTGCTTCTCCCTCTCCCACTCCCCCTGCTTGTGTTCCTGCTCTCGCTATCTCTCTCTCTGTCAAATAAATAAATAAAAATCTTTAAAAATAAAAAAATAAAAAATAGGAAGGCATAAGGATTTTTTTCTTTCTATTTTGGTAGAGGGCAAGGGTACTAACATGTATGAAATGTTTGTTGTAATGATTAAACGTGGTTTCTTTTAGCCGTCAATCGTGGATGATTTGTTCTAAATCAAATCATTTGACAGTGATCAAATTGTATCAGTTGTATCTCTGTGGTTCATTTGGTAGAAACTAAGTTTCTGCTGGCTTTCCTGAGAGGCTGCTTCTTGATGTAAAGCAAGCCTTCTTTTGAGTAGGTATCACAGAACCATAAGCAGGCACATATGTATACGTATCTGTATGCATGTGCCTTGGGATGGGTGACTAGAGGCTCAGAGCACAGTGTGGGAGCTTTCCCTAGAGGCATCTCCTGATACTCTTAGAGGTACAGACAGATATATGTGTTCTTTCTTTTGGCTTTCGGCAAACATGAGGATAAAGTTTCTCTGTGCTTAGTTAGCCCTGGCTGGTCCTTCGGGATACAAAGATGAACAACGCATCTGGGCACATGGTTCTTTTTTGGTGTATGAGATTGTAGGAAGGTAGAATCCCCTTTTATAATACTACTACTTTTTTGACTATCAAAATATTCTCTTCGATTGATCTGTTATGGTTTTTAATTAAATTCTAATGCGTAGCTAATACATAATTAAATCATCAAACATTAAAAATTCATTATTTCATTTACATTAAAGTATATGTAATAGTTAAAAAATATTTTTTGTTATGGTCTTTTGGTTATTTTGGTTTGTCCTCTGTGTTTTGTGCTCAAGACATTAAAAAGCCAGAGCTATTTGAAGTTGAAATGCCCTTACCTTCCTTGGATCAATCAAGCTTATGCTGTTTTTCTTCCTTAAAGGTATGATGTTACATTACAGGCTGTTGCTTCTAAGATTATGCGAAGGAATAAATTAACGAGTCTGACAGTTATTCTAACCATAAAGGTTTAAGTGAAAATTATAATACTGCACTATGAAACCCCATCTGTATTCCTGTGTGGTGGTCTGTGAGCATGCCCATATTCCTGATAAAAGTATTTAATTCACCTCATATGCATTTTATAAACATTTTGTATGTGTGGATTGTAGTCACATATTTACATAAAAATATAAGCATTACATTATATTTTGTTTTTATGCCTTAGTAAAAATGACATTAATATCATTTGATTTATAGCCTTCTTTCCCCCTAAACATTTTCATAGAGGATCCAGGCTAGTTGAAAATGCTTCCTTCCTACACAACACTAGTCTAACTGCTTGCCTAGTTAAAACCCTTGATAGCACAAACACTGTATGCCACGCACCACCGCTCGCTGTGATCTGTGACTAATCCTGCAGGCTCTGCAGAGAAAGGTGAGGGAGTCGGAACTGCGGACGGACGGCCTGCTTGGAAAGGGTGACGTCATCTCCATTTGCGCATGCGCGGCGCCACTGATGCAGAGATTCATCATCCTGCTCTTTGTGTTGAGGGGTGCGTGTGCGCGCACGCGTTTCCCCTAAATAAACTAATGAGTAAAATTAGGTAATTACCACCAAGACTTGGTACTAATAGTAACCCTCCAGCTTACTGGAGTGTTCCTTCTTATTTTTGTTTCAGAATGCTGCTTTATTTATTAACACATTTTTATTACTGCTACAACCCGTGTTTCTGAAGGTGTAGAATTTTATTTTTCAGTTACTCCCATTTTTGATCTTCCCATCAAGTACTAAAGTAGTATAGCTGACAGGCAAATGAGACCTTTGAAAATGGATGAAGAGCACAGTTTGTCTCGTGGACTGTCTTTTAAAGACAAATCCCAATGCAGGAGGTGAGGCAGACGGTTCAGAACAAGGTGTCAGTTCATTCCGTTCAGCCCAAATGATCAAGAGATAACTATGGTTTTTTCTAACACTTTTTACTTCACAAGAAAAAAGAAAAACCAAACAATTTGACTAGTTTATTTGAAGGAATACATAAAATTTCAAATTACTAATATCTGCCAGTAGTCCTGGGAGAAATAAGGGATTAGAAAAAATGATCCTGTGTCTTAGTTTAAAAAGTTTAAATTTGATTCTTTTTTTTTTAACCTCATCTGACTTATTTCTTTTTTTTTTTTTTTTTTTTTTTAAAAAATTTTTTTTTTTTTTTTTCATAGAGAGACACAACGAGAGAGGGAACACAAGCAGGGGGAGTGGGAGAGGGAGAAGCAGGCTTCCCGCAGAGCAGGGAGCCCGATGCGGGGCTCGATCCCAGGACCCTGGGATCATGACCTGAGCCGAAGGCAGACGCTTAACGACTGAGCCACCCAGGCGCCCCTCATCTGACTTATTTCACCTTACTGAGCTCTTTCTTTTTTCTTCAGTAATGCCACAATTGGGCGCCTGGGTGGCTCAGTTGGTTAAGCATCTGCCTTCGGCTCAGGTCATGATCCCAGGGTCATGGGATCAAGTCCCACATCAGACTCCCTGCTCAGCGGGGAGCCTGCTTTTCCCTCTGCCCCTCACCCTGCTCGTGCTTTCTCTCTCTCTCTCTCAAATAAAATCTTAAAAAAAAGTAAATTGTAACAAGAATCTAGTCTGTCTTTCTGCACTCTTTAGTTAGGCTCTGTGTAATTTAAAAAGTATCTAATTTAAGAAACGGGTAGGGCGCCTGGGTGGCTCAGTTGGTTAAGCGACTGCCTTCGGCTCAGGTCATGATCCTGGAGTCAGGGGATCGAGTCCCGCATCGGGCTTCCTGCTCAGCAGGGAGTCTGCTTCTCCTTCTGACCCTCCCCCCTCTCATGCTCTCTCTCTATCTCATTCTCTCTCTCAAATAAATAAATAAAATCTTTAAAAAAAAAAAAAAGAAACGGGTATAACTAAACGTCCTCTGACTTTGACCCCTCGTTATCACTTTTCAAGCTGCTTTTCTTTTTGTCTAATTTTACCAAGAATCTTTCTCTGGCACCCCCTTTTACCTATTAGTGTCATTTTCAAACTCTCTTGGTAGCACTTAGAAGTAAAACTGCTGCTGACTCGTGGTCTGTGACACCAAAGATGTGGTCTGAGAACGCAGGAGCATTGCTCCAGGGTGGCATTTGCCATCCCTTTCTCTCCCCATGAGCATGGAGGGCGGGGGAGCTGTGTGCTTATAGGGATAGTCCTGGAGCATATCCTTTTGATCCAAAAGTTTAGACACCACAGCTAGCTCCTTTAATGCACGAGGAAGGAGCACAGTAGGAGTTGTCTTATCTGCCGTGTAATCTAGAATCACTGGAATAGCACAGAAGCCATGTATTTGGAATTTTTTTTTTTTTTTTAATAGTTGCACACTCTGTTTTCATAAATAGCTCTTCAGGGCATAGAACAGAATCTGCCTTTTTGATCTGAGGATGTTTCATGGCTGAGTTCTTCCTGCTTTTTATTAAAAGTTACATGATATATTTAATCTAGCTTTATGGTATGTATACATCCTTCCTTAGCCTTTTGCTTATGGGGTGTGTTTTTTAAAATGGAAATGAGATTAAAGATAATACTTAGGTGACTGCCATAATAGTCACAAACTCAGTTTCTTTGTGGTTAGTGTTATATTTCTGCTTTTAAAAATTTTCTATTTTAAAAGTTTTGACTATTTTAATGAAATTCCCATCTATTTTTCCGTGACATATTCAACAAAAATATTGTGGTAAAACTGAAGAATTTATATTCTACTCTATGTTTGGACATGTATGTATATCACAATAGAAGCATAACCCACTTCAACACCAGTTTAACCCTGGATTCGTGTGCCTTTCCTCCTCTAACAAAACTGTGGGTCTTATTTAATTTAGGGGAGAAATTCAGGAACTGATAGGCTTAAAGTAACTACAGTTTTTAGAAACTAAAACACAGGAGTGAGTCTGTGGTTTCTAGTGGGTCATAGGAAATCGAGATTTTGGTTGTGAAGTTTTGTTTACTTCACCTTGTTTTCCCATCAGTGCTGTTCTTCCCATGGGGTGTCCTGTAACATGGCAGCTCTAACTTCCATCATCCACTCCATAAAGGGTGGTGATAAATGGGTTGTTTCAGAGAGTCAGCAGGAATTGGTAAGGATGCTTTGGAATTATCATGTAAGTCACGGAGTCCTCTTGTGAGGTGCCGGCACTGGGATTAGGACGCTCTATTTGTTGAGGGTTGCGTGAGATGGGCTAGACCCTCATGTGGGGCTTCGGTTTCTATAGAGTGTGCGAATCCAGGACAGCAGTCAGCTGGTGGTCCTTCTCGGAGGGCTTGGCTGTGTCCTGGCCAGGGCTTCTGTGGGGGCAGAGGCAGTGTGCGAATGGGGGAAAGCCTGTGTTTTCTTATCTGGTAGCAATAGAAGGGGGATCCTCTTTTCAGATCCCTGTAAATTGCAATCCACAGTTAAGGCTTAGTTCTTCCTACCATTTCTATCATTTGATTTGCCTCTTCATTTGTCCAGGCCCCCTAGCACTCTGGGCTGCTTGTGGAACTTTTCATGCCGTGCCTTGCCATAGGTATTTATAAACTTGTCTTCACGAGGGCCGCCGTGCTGCCTAATTCCTCTTTGTAGTTTGCCCTGCTGACATCTCTGTCCACCCCAGATGGAATTGAGATGTAATCTGTCTTTGTAGACGTGTCCAGTGAATTACCCAACGACTGGCAGTGAATTGCTGAGACTAGATTGCATCCATTCAAGAGTTTTGAAGGAACCTTAAGGATGAAATTGCAGAACTCTTGGCTCTTGTTTTGCCTTTTATAAATAGCCACTGTTTTTAAAAGCTTGGTGGGTTGCCAGCACAAAGCTTGGTATATTGGAAAGCAAAATGGCCTGATGATGTAGAGGTGTGGGTTCTGTGTTGAGCCCTTACATGACCAGAGGGGTCATGCTGCTCGATCTCCTGGACCTTGGGGTCCTCCTCAGGATGTGTTCGCTGCTGTCTTTGTGCAGCGTCTCTGGTGATTGTCAATATCATGGTTAATCCTGTTAAACTGGGTTCTTAGTATACATATAAGTATTCTGTGGGCAGGAGAGATTTACTTAATCAAATCACACCATTAATTTAGTCATTCTTTGCTTCTATGACTGATATATTGCAGAGGCTGGATTCTGTTACATTCTTCCTCAAAGTGCCGATTTTGTTGTTTGCTTGCTTTGGCAGGCTGCTAATTTGGCTGGACTCAAACTAGGAACCCCACCTCGTCTGTGGTGGGCCCCAACATGAATCTCAGTCAGATACTTTGTTTTTAGCTTGGAGCTTGCCTCCTACAAGCGAAGCTCAGGGGAGAGTCAGAGATTTGGGCCAAGATTATATCCAGAATTTGGGGCTCCCCTGCTCCTTTCCACAATTTCTCCTCAGCTGCTGAGGTTGCCCCGAGCTGTGTCCTGGTTCATGTGTTGGCAGCGCCATGTGGCTTAGCCTGCACCCTGCCCTCAGGCTAAAAGCCCCAGCCCAGTGCTCCCAGTGCCATTCCCTTTTTCCCCAAGTGTGTCTCCCTGCTTTGGGTTATTCTGCAGCCTTGAGACGGTTGATTTTTTTATAGGTTTCCGCTATGGCAGGGCTGGTTCCCCAGGGGCTGCTCAGACACGTCACAGGTGGAAGCCCCAGTTCACTGAGAGAGAGCTTTCCTTGCTCTCTCAATCCAGGTCTGCATCTTCCATTGTGTTACCAAGCTACCATTCTGGAGCATTCCTTGTACTACTTTGGCAAAAACAAACAGGAAAATAGCGATGGGGCAGTGGTCTTTTTATTTTTCTTAGAGATTGCTCAGCCAGTAATGATAGTTTCTTGTTTTGTTGAGGATGGCCAGCATCCTGAACCTAGATTTCCTCTGTTCGAGACCTCCAGGAGAAATATGCCGAGGCATTATTATGAGCATGAACATTTTTGACCCGAGACTTTGGGGGCCTTTGCCCTGGTGAGCTGGGCCAGACACGTTTGGGCTGCAAGAATTCCTTATCTTAGATGGATGTTGGCTTGGCCTAAATTGCTTGCTGCGTGCTTCTTTGCCATGATCTCTCCACTTGCCTTTGACAATATTGGGCACAGGGAGAATTAGTTTCACAGTTGAGGAGAGGGTCTCGGCCACCTTCTGAAGCAGGTGGCACTGGGCCATCTTATCCCACTAACCAGTGACATTCCTCCAGGGGGAGGCATGACCCAGAAAGCCTGGAAGGTAGAGCCTAAAGGGAGCTGTGGCCAGTCCCCGGCTATTTATAATCCCTGCTCTCCTCACTGCCACTGTTTATTTTTAACCACACCGGACTCTGGGAAGGGGAGGAGGAGGGGGAGGAGGAGGCTCAGAGCTCCCCCTAGAGGCTTCAGCATGTCACCAAGCCGCGTGTTTAAAACACGGTATTGCTGCTTTAGTTGCATTCATCCACAGGATTCAGATGAAGATTTTTGAAATGATCTGGACTGGTTTCATATCCTGTGTTTTTGGGGACCAGATCTTTATTGCTACGAGTGGCCTGGAGCCAGCTTGGTACCGGAGCCTTTGGGTCTATGTGCAAATCATTGTTTGACATTAAAATAGAAGATAATTCTGTAATCACAGTCTTTCAGATGCTTTGAAATGATATTTCTAAAGCTGATTTAATGGGTGTGAGGAAAGCTGCTGTGTTGACATTGGATAGACTGGGTAAGAAGTTAAATGTCACTCAAGCAACGTAGTAACTTGAATTTCTCCTTCTGTATTTCAGGGTTTCGAAAAAACGATGAAATGAAAGCTATGGATGTTTTGCCAATTTTAAAGGAAAAAGTTGCGTACCTTTCAGGTAAAGTTGAACTTTCTACTCTGTGTTACTGTTTCTTCTGACTGCTTCTGATACAGTGTCAGAGTCTGAAATACCACACTAACTCACCTGCCACACACATTAAAGCACTGGTGTTTCAGTGGATTTTAATTGCTTTATTCTTGTAACATTTTCCTGAGAAATTAGTGCCTAAAGCATTTTCTCCTAGCGGGTAGGCACATTATAAGTCAGATAGCACTGGTGAGTGAGATATGTCATTCAACAAACATTTGATGTTTTTCCCCATTCGATTAAGTAAAGCAACTGATGGTTTAAAAGTTTAAAAGTCCATCATCTGGGTGCCTGGGTGGCTCAGTTGGTTAAGCATCTACCTTTGGCTCGGGTCATGATCCTCTGGGTCCTGGGATGGAGTCCCCTCATCGGGCTCCCTGCTCAGCGGGGAGTCTGCTTCTCCCTCTCCCTCTGTCTGCCACTCCCCCTGCTTGTGCTCTCTGTCAATAAATAAATAAAATCTTTAAAAAAAAAAAGTCCATCTTCCTGAAATTGATGGGAATGTGACCTTACTGGATGTGTCCTGATTTCCTTGCCTTGGTTTCTTGTTCCCTGACCCTGGAGTTCCTGGAACCCATGTTATGGAGTATGAAAGCCCCAGTGATCTCTTGGGTCCTCCGCTCACCTGTACATCCTGGCCCTCCTGCAGGGTGGGGACGTCTAGGCCAGACTCTCAGGCTTTGGGGCGCTGGAGGGTAAGCTTTAGGGCTGTTTCTTTGGGGGCCCGCTCTACATGAACAGAAGAGCCGTTGGGTATTTTACCTTTTTGGCATGAGTTCACTTGTTACAAAACAAAGGTTTGCAGATTTTTCTGCTCTGTTGTAGCAGGAAGTAAATGTGTGGAGTGTCATGTGCTTTTAGATGGTCTTCCTGGATGTGTTTCCGCTGATAATTTTTTATCTTTCTCAAACAGGCATAATATGCTGATCTGATGTCTCCTTTTGAACACACTTTATTTTAAACGTATAACACCACCAGCTGCTTTTATATGTGGGGTGTGTCCTTTTGGCATGTCAAACGGAGCTATATTTAGGGCACAGCTCCCTGTGGTGCTTTTGCTAATCTCACCTTGGTGGCCAGTGGTGTTTCCTGGTGCCCCTCGTAAACACTGTTTGATGATTTGGCTCAAGTGAGTCTAATTCAGAATGCACTTGGAATGTTAATAGAAGTTCATGAAAAGAAGAAGATGCTTTAGGTAGTTGGGAATACATGCTTAAAAAAAAAATTCCCCTCCTGGCTTGTAGTACACCGAATTTTAAAAGTAGCCTTCGCTCTTTCCTAATCACTTAGTGACAAACTGCATAATGTGGACTCGTGCCGCGGTTTGTCAGCTCCTGAGTTTATAGTTGACAGATGGATTTTAATGAAAAGACTCCACTTACAAATAGCAGAGGCGTCCATAGGAGGACCTAAAGCCAATTCCACATGTTCCTCAGTTTTTGGATGTTTAAAGTTTGGATCTGTGGTAAGAACGCTTGTTTCTTTGGTTAAGCTCCTGGAGACGGGCATGTCAAGAGCAGGGGAAGGTTAAGGTTGATGATTTTTATTTGTACTCATTCTTTATTAGGCATTTAATACAGAATGTCTCATTTGATATCATTTTTGTCTAAGTTACTATCAGAATTAAAACTATTTCCCTTTTAACTAATCGAAGAAATAAAATCATCGATCTTTCAGAGTTTGTCATGACTCTTTACTCAAACCTTAAATTCTGCAGGGTTAGTTAAAGTTGGGTCTCTTTAGTGGGGAGGGAAGTTGTGCACTGCAGCAAACTAGTCTGGAACTGTTGTTAAATATCTGAGACTTTCGCCAGCTGTGTTGGTTAAATGAAGTTGGTAGGTGCCATCACAATTTTATAGTATTTCCTACTTTATGACCAGAATTGGCAAGTTATGTTAGCATGATGTCATTTGCTGTTTCTTAGGCTTGCTGTTATTTTGTTTAGGAAGAGAAAAGGGAAAAAAACCCCACTAAATTAAAAACTTTAATTTAAAAAAGTTAAAAACATTACTTGCATGTTGATTTCTTTGTGTGTGTAAAAGGTTTACAGTGAAAGAATAAACTGAAAAATTTATACCTCTGATCCTGTTTTTTAAAATCTGTTTTATTGAGATATAATCCACAACCATAAAATCTACCCTTTAAAAGTGTATGATTCAGTGGATTTTAGGGTTTTCACAGGTTATGAAACTATCACCATGGTCGAATCCCAGAACACTTTGATTACCTCCAGAAGAACCCCATGCCCAGTCCCCATTTCCTTTACCGCCTGGCTCGGGCAACTACTAATTTACTTTCTGCTCTGACCCCATTTTTTAAAATATTAGGGGATATTTATTTTGGTACGTTTGTAAAAGCTCTCTATGTGAGTAGCTTTTAGTAAATTAAATCTAAGTGGAATAGCAGGCCAGAAGATCAGTGATTCCATGAGATACTTATTAGGTCAAAATCTCTAAAAGCCCAGTAGGGATTCTTTGAACTTGAATATTTCTGATCCTCAGTCTCATCTCCAGGTACTGTAGAAAGCAGTCCTCACCACATATAGGTAAGACGGCAAAGTACTTACTAACTCCTGCGGGGGGGTGAATTAAATGAGGTGACAAACCTGACTTCATGCTTCAGGTCAGGAGTAGGGGCAGTAAAAGAAGTGTTTTATAGTTTATATTTAACATTTTATTTAATATATATGTTAATGTGTTATATATATTGTCCTAATGTGGACATCATATACATATATTATATATATATAATATATGTGTATTGTCAGCCCTGTGCCACTAGGTGCTAGGGTTTGGGCCTCAAAAGAACTCACAGACTACCATCAGAATTAAGAACACTTTTTTCCCCTTAACCTTTTATAAAACATTTCAGCATCCAAAAGGAGAGAGAATAATACAATGAATTTCCATGAACCATGGTTCACTTCAGTAATCTTGTCATCTGTATTCCTGTAAAAGCTTTAGGAAAAAACCTCAATACCATTAACAGGCCTAAAAAATGAGTAGTAATTCTTTAATATAAAAATAGGCCAATCAATATTCAAATTTTCCTGCTTGTCTCATAATTTGTTTCACAGGATATACATGGCAATTGGTTGATCTCTCTGTGTTTCTCAATCTATAGGTTCTTACTCTTTTTGTCTTATCCCCTTATGTTAATTATTAGATGAGGAAACTGTGTTTTTCTGAAGATTTCCCTACATTTTAGCTTTTGCTAGTTGTACCCATGGGTGACCATTTAATATGTGCTCCTTCCCCTGTGTTTCCTGTAAACTAGGAGCTGGATCTTGAGGCTTTATCAGACCTAGGTTAGATTTTGCAGGAAGAAGGCAGAAAGTCCTTAATGGGTGGTGGTAGGTAGTTCTACTGGGAGTTTTACTGGGGGAGTCTGGCTGTCTCTTTTTTTATGATGTCAAGCATTCATTGATGATCATGGTTTAGATCTAGTATTTTATCACAGTTGCAAAATGGTGACATTCTAATTACATCCTTTCTTCTTTATCAACTTAGCTATTCTATAAAAAGAAGTGTCCCATCATCAGTTTCTTGGTTATCCTGAGAACATAGTTAATACAAGAAAAGGATAAATGATTGATTCTTGTCCTTTACCAGTTTTCAGACTAATGAAAAATGACCATTGGTCATTTCAGACTGATAAAAAAAAAACCACCTTTGCTTTTTAACGTTTGATGTGTTTCAGTTGATTGCCAAATTTTTAAAAATCTCTTACAAAGTTAAAACTTTCTCATCTTAGACCCAATGGGAGTGTCTTCAGATTGGCTCCTGAATCTGTGCACTGCAGTCCTGCAGGTTCTCTTTTTGCTGATGAGACAGGATGTTTCAGGCCCAGCTCGTCTGTCCCTATTCCACATCTGGAGCCAGCCATTTCTCCAAAGTGTGCTGGTTCCTTTGCGTGGGAGAAAGGCGCAGGGTGCTACAGAAGCTTGCTGTTCCTGGCTCGGTCAGTGTTTCTGTGCTCTTCAGCAGACACATCGAGGAAATACGTGTATAGATAATTTTTTTTTTTTTTTAAGTAAGATGTCATGACTTCATACTAAAGTTTCTAATTCAGATTTAGGATTACAGGTATTTTTCTTTGATTTTATATTTGTGTCTCCTTTTCCTTATACTAAAAATCTGAGTTCCTACTCTCATCAACGTAATTGCTTATTTACATTTTAACACTGTTGTTATTGCCACACTGTGACTACCAAATGTAATCTAATACTTCTGTTGTCCTAAGGGTATATGCCCCTAGGAACATACAATCCTGTAACTGTGCTTTAAAATCACATAGAATAGCTCCTCTCTGTGTGGGTCAAGTTCCTGCCAACTTGAAACTCCAGATCATGTTTCATTTCGTTTTACAGTTGTAAAGCTTAAAAAAACAACCACCTAATCTTGCTTTAGTATTAAGTAAAACGTGTACATCATTCCAGGGCTAAAAACTAAAAAAATTTAAAGTACAAAGAAATGTAGTTTGGGCGCCTGGGTGGCTCAGTTGGTTAAGCGACTGCCTTCGGCTCAGGTCATGATCCTGGAGTCCCGGGATCGAGTCCCGCATCGGGCTCCCTGCTCAGCAGGGAGTCTGCTTCTCCCTCTGACCCTCCTCCCTCTCATGCTGTCTGTATCTCATTGTCTCTCTCGCAAATAAATAAAATCTTAAAAAAAAAAAAAGGTAGTTTTTTTCCTTGCCTCTTCAACCCTGTACCTTTCCTCCACCAAAGGAAACCTTTTTTTGTTTTTGTTTTCTTTAGTTTTCTGGGTTTTTTTCTTATACTTGTAAAGTAGCGCTCTCTCTCTCTCTCTCTCTCTCTCTCTCTCTCTCTCTCTCACCCACCCCCCCACCCCCCCACCCCAATCCGTTCTCCTCTCCTCCCTCCCTGAGATAAACAGTCATGTATTTTCCATTTTCTCTGCTTGCTGTTTCATTTTAAGAGTATTCTGGAGAACAGAATATTAGTACATACAGAGATTCCACATTCCTTTTACAGTTGTTTAAACTGGACTGTGTGTATATAGCATACTGGGTTCAGTCGTTTGTCTATTGATAGACATTTGGGTTGCCTTTTTAGAAGGCATTTTTGGGGCAGGGCAAGGTGAACATCATTCACCTTTGCAAGTGGGGGTATTGACAGGAATGTAGGATTTGATTGCCCAGAGGTTTGCTGTCAGGATTGGGACTACTGACCATAGTTCTTCTTGTTCCAGTTTTGCAGAGTTCTCCATTTTCTGGAAATGGGAGAGGGCACCTCGCATCCATCTGGGATATTCTCGTTAGCCTCTGGCACAGTCTGAGGCCATAGTGACAGACTGGAAGGCTGGGGATAGCCAGAGGCTCTCCAAGCGCCCCATCAAGAGTCCCCTTAGGGACTCCATCGGAAATGCTCTAAGCCAGTTTCTAGTTCTTAGGATTGGGCTGCAGGAGGTGAGCATGGGAGGGTTTGGGGCTGTGGAGCTGCTGGCCTTGGCCACTCCTGGAGCAGGGGCCCAGTGAACACCATCGTAACAGAGTTTTCTTAGTTGATAGCAGACTTAATAGATTGTAGCCATAATTGCTCCTTCACAAACCGTGCCTTTTCAGGGCTTCCTTTGTAAAAGTCTGCTTTTCATGATCTGTGAGGTAGACTGCTCGTTGAGGGGGGGAGGCATAAAGAATCATTTTCACTGGTATCGTAATCCAGAAATTCAAATAAGGGCCATACAAGAAAAATACAGTGGGTTCACTGAGATTTACATCATACTTCCCAAAGCAGGTATGGCTGCCTTAGAAGAGAAGGATGAAAGGTGGGTTCTTAATTGATTTAAAGAAAAAGGGGCAACTCTGAATCTAGCTGCTTCTGTGGTCATTCTGGGCCATGCAGCTCCAGAGCCCAAGTCCTCTGGACTTTGACCTTTTAGAAGAGAAAATAAGCATCACTGGGCTTAAGGAAGGGCCACACAGACGGCTGCAGCTGCTTTCTTCTCATGTTAACAAGAACCTCAGTCTGTTTAGCATCTCTGTGTGTGTGTGTTTAAGATTTATTTATTTGAGAGGGAGAGAGAGAGAGAACACAAGCAGGAGGGGCAGAGGAAGAGGGAGAGAGAATCTCAGGCAGACTTGACGCTGAGCACAGAGCCTGACCCGGGACTGGATCCCAAGACCCTGAGATCACGACCTGAGCCGAAATGAAGAGTCAGACGCTTAACCAACCGCACCAGACAGGAGCCCCTACATGTGTGTTTCTATAAGAAATTTCATTAGGCATGTCTGTTTTTAACTTCCTGATACTGATAGTAGGTATTTTTAATTAACTTTGTGTGGAATATAGATGAGGAATCCATTCATTCAGCAGATACTTATTGAGTATGGTTTTTGTTCCAGTCTCTTACTAGGCCTTGAAGGTATATACCAATGTCAGTGAATGAACAAACCTGCCTCCATAGAGCTTCCATTTAGCGGGCGGGACAGACAAAGGAAAAGACTGTGAAAATCATATAATTGACTAGAAAGTGAGAGGTGCCTGACAAATATAATGTAGCATGGGGAGAACTGTAAGAATCAAAAATAAAAGTGTCATTATGAACAAAAACTACACTTTCTGTTTTGTTTTGTTTGACTAAAACAGCATTTGGATGTGCAGATAAT
Source organism: Neomonachus schauinslandi (assembly GCF_002201575.2). Taxonomy (NCBI): domain Eukaryota; kingdom Metazoa; phylum Chordata; class Mammalia; order Carnivora; family Phocidae; genus Neomonachus; species Neomonachus schauinslandi. Next base: position 139,517,399 of record NC_058409.1, on the reverse strand, counting down.
CCTTAGCGAGCTGCTAGTTTTTGATGACAGACATGGAGCAGTCCAGAGACTGTGCCGCTCTCATACTTAGACATACTGGACACTGGTAGATGCAGGAAATGGATTTCTTGCCCTTTTCGTTGTAGAAACTAAGGCACTGGGATTCCCGTCTATAAAACGGGACTGACGTGTGTCCCACCTGCCTCACCCTGAGGCTGCAGGTCGACATCACATCCATCCGAGTAGATCCAGCAGGTGAAGCTTTGATGAGCTGGAGCATCGTTCTTGTTCCTAGTTCAGGAACAAGAACTTTAAAGTTGTCACTTTTCGGCTTCACAGCCCGACAGTGTTCTCATTTGTGTACCTTCTGCGTTTGTGACGTCGGCACCATGTTAAATCTTGGAGAACACCATCCAAATACGCATCCGTGGCATTGACTTTAGGCTCCTTGAGGTTCAGAGACCATGCTTCTTTGAACTAATACTGTGTGTCATCGATTCTCAGATTTTTTTTTTTTTTTTTTAAACCTCACTGGGAGGGGTCAGCAGATGGGTGACTGGCACCTGCCTGTCACTGACTAGGACACCACAGGTTGGAAGATGCACCCGATGCGGGGAGGTTAGCAAGCGAAAGCCAATTATTAAATTATTTAAATAGAGAATATGCAGTTTTTACTTCATAAGTGATTTTTGATGAAGTTTTAAAACTATTCTGTTGAGTTTTCTGAAGCTCTGTTCTGGGAAAAGGAAAAAGATAAAGTGGATTTTTTTTTCCCTCTTAAAGGTCAAATTTGGGTTTACGGAAGCTTTTCTTTAGGACATAAGTGAGAGCCTATTTGGTGGATGAGCTTGCTGGCAGCCCTCAGGGGACTCTCCATTAGCGCTACCAGCTTGGGGAAAATCTCTAGTTAAAAGGTGGAGCAGCACAGCAGGCAGGCCGTCAGGACATATGCACACTTCTTTGTGAGCAGACGGCTGCGCGCAGTGTGCACACCTGCTGATTGCCCACGTGAGCATCCTTGATAGGCAGGCTTTGGATTCTTCTTTTCGCACCCATGGTGGAGCATGCCTTGCTTGTTTGGTGAGATATGATGACCCCAGAGGGAGGAGAGAAGAGCATGGGTCATTGTCATCTAGTCTCCCTACTGAATCAAATGTTACGTTGCATTTAAAAAATTCAGAATGGTGGTCAAGGAAAATGTTAGATGCTATTCTTTTTACCAAAAGTGGGGTAAATGTTTTAACCCAAATCTCATACTGTATTTTTAAGAACTCAAATTTCTGTAAAATATGTTGTTCCACAATATTTTTTAAAAGATTTTATTTATTTGAGAGAGAGAGAGCGCGCAGAGAGAGAGCGCGCAGATAGGGGGAGTGGCAGAGAGAGAAGCAGACTCCTCGCTGAGCAGGAGCCCGATGCAGGGCTCTTCCCAGGACCCTGGGATCATGACCGTGACCTCAGACTCCTAACGACTGAGCCACCCAGGCACCCTGATCCACAATATTTTTGCTCAAGGAGACTGATTCTCTTTTTGGAAAGTATCAAAGATGTTGGGAGAGTTAAAAAAATACTGAATTGTTGCCTGTCTTATCTTGGGGATAAGAAGTATTCCCCCAAAACTAGCGCCATTGATTTTATCCTAAAAATACTATCCAAGAAGATTACTTGGTGATGACATTCTGGCATTTATAACAGAACTGCTGCTTACTTTTAATAGTAACTTCCATTCACTAAAAAGCTTAGGAACCATCATTCAGTTGTCCTTCTGACATTTTTACTACTCTAATTTAGAGAGATTTTCAAACTAGCCACTAGTTTGAAAATTTTTCTAAGTTTTTTTCAGGGCAAAGGACCCAGCTGTGACCATGTGACATAGTCCCCTTGTCTTTTTTTTTTTTTTTTTTGGTAATTTTCTTTTTTTTTTTTTTTTAATTTTTTCCCCCTTTTTTTTTTTTTTTTTTTTTTGGTAATTTCCTTTATTTATTTTAAGTAATCTCTACACCCAACATGGGACGTGAACTCACAGCCCTGAGATCAAGAGTTGCACACTCTTCTGACTAGGCAGCCAGATCCTCCCCTGCCCTGTCTTTATTTAAGCTCTTTGAGCTTTAGTATCTTTAATTATAAAGCTGGAAGGATAAAACCTCTTAACAGGGTCATTGTGATATTGAAATCAGAGCACGTGTAAAGGACTTGATACCATACCTAGCATGTATCAGTGGCTATGGTTTCGTGTTGTTCCCATTTAATACATGAATTACTGGATTTATAAATAATTTAATACTTTTCTAGGTTACATGACCTAACAGTACATGTGGATCATTTCAGTGTTCAGAATCAAAATTGAGTTTCATTATTGTTCAGAGGGACTATTAATCATTCTAGGAAATTGTAAAAATCCATATTGGTGAAATATGTTTTTAAAATACCAGTATCTTGTGCTGAATCCTTTTTTGGCTTTTCTAAAAGGAAAAAATCTGGTTTTCTGTTAATGTTTGCTTGCTTTTTAGTTTTACCTCTGCTAATGAAGTAAATAAGATGAGAAAATAATGAAGAGTTTCATGTTGTGACTTGAATTTTGTGGTCTTACTGCTCTACTTCTGAAGACAGATGACCAGAGCTGTGAAACTAAGGAAGGATCCGCTTGGGAAGGCTAGATTTTCCTTCTCTGTTTTATTTTCTGAAAACATTGGTGGAGTAATAAAATATTTCTGGAAATTTCACCGAAAATATTCAGTGATACCAACAGACCTCATTAGGATTTTATGTATGTTCATGAGGGCTACATCTGCCTCTCTATGACAAGACAGTCCCTGAGATTTGTACTTAGTAGGTGATGTAATTTTTCTAAACTCAAGGTAATTTAGTTCTGCTTAAAAATTCTTAAATGCCAGTCTCTTTATTTGTATGTGTGGCTTTGTGTGAGAGATGGGGTGAGGCTTGACCGCTGGGGTTAGGTGGTGCCCTCAAGAGAGGAAGATGCCCTAGATCCCAGATGATAGAAAGTCATCATCAGCATAAAATTTGAGGTCCATTCCTGTCTCTTTACTTCAAGACTTAAAACCCGATTTGGTTGATAGCAAAGAGAGAGCTTAGAATGCCGGGGCGGGAAGGAGGGGGCAGCGTGGGGGACGACAGAAGGGCCTGGTAAGGCGTGAGGAGGCCGTGTTCAAGGGGAACGATGCCCGTATACATGGAAACGTTCTCCACACGTAAAACTGAAGTTGGAGGAGACACATAGGAAGATAAAGATGAGGCCTTCTCTAATGGCTTCCACGTGGCAGGCAGCACTCAGACTTGTTCTCCGGAGTCCCGGGAGGGGATGAAGTAGCCCAGCTACATGTCCTCCCAGACCCTGACTCTTGCCGATAGCATGCTTGTTCCTGGCCATGCGGCTGTAGGAGGTAGAGCGTTGAGCGCGAGCGGTTGGGTGACGACGTTGGACCTCCAGGGGCATGCAGAGTCCTGTCCTCTCTTGCTTTTGTCTAAGTGTGCTCCAAATGCTTGTTTTTCAGGTGGCAGAGATAAACGTGGAGGTCCCATTCTAACATTTCCGGCCCGCAGCAATCACGATAGAATACGACAGGAGGACCTCAGGAGACTCATTTCCTATCTAGCCTGTATCCCTAGGTGAGTTCTGTGCGGTTTGTGGTATGTCACTGTTGCGACCGTTCCAAGAAATGCGGCACTGTGCTCTCCAGAAGCAGCTGCACGGTGGCTTGAATTTCAGGCAGACCAGACAGTGCAGAATGAAAATCGTCACCTGTCTTTAGTTCCATTTTATGACCGTTCTGTCATGTTTACAACACTCCTGGGTGTGGGGACCAGAAGGTGCGCGTCTTGCCTGGAGCGCTTTGTTGGGGGATGGTGGCGCTGGGGTTAGGATGCGGTGCCTCAGGTGGACCATCCTTGGTGAATCTGATACCAAGACACAGCGCCCTTCAAGACCAGAAATGGAATGCTGTTTCTCACTATACATTTCTGTCTTCATGCTGAGCTTCGGTTTCTGAAAAGCATTCTCTTGATTTGTGGCATGAGGTTTGTGAGGCATTAAGAATCTTTACTAGCTAATATGCCAAGTTTGGGAACACGCATTCAATCCGAGACCCCCTTCATGATAGGGTGGTCGTTCGTGTGGATGCTGAAGAACACCAAGACTAGACAAAGCTTTATTTTCCAGATTACTTTTTGGAAAAGAGAAAACTGCTGTGATATAACCCAAGGTTTTAGTCATGCCTGTGCTAAGAAACTGTGTGTGTCTGGGCTGGAGGGCTGCTTCCCTGTGAGGAAAAGGAAAGGCACATACTAAAGGGGGCATAATCGATGTGCTAGAGCCAGAAGGCGTTTCCTCAGAGACGAAACTAGGACGTGTGGAAGAAAACTCGGTCATTATACATAGGCTACAGTAGACAGTAATGTTCACGAACGCTTATGCAAGAGAGTAATAAAAGGTGGTCAGTGGCATTGTTGAGGTCGAGGGGAGTGGTCCATCTGCCATGGCACGCGGGTTGGGACACTGCTGACGTTCTTTGGTTGACACCGAGCAGGGAAGACAGCAGGGCCCGGTTGTGACCCATCCTTGCTGTGGCTGAGGCAAGTCCGCTTTCGCTGTTGACCGCCTGACCTGCTGACGAAGTTGTTGGGTTTTCCGCTGTGGTCATCCTTTATGAGAGAGCCACCACTTTGCATCATCAGTGACCACGCGATAGAGCCCTGCATTCGTATATGGAAAAGTTGACTCTCTCCTCTTACTCTGGTATTTTCTCGGGCAGGCAGTTGAACTGTTGAAACTATGGAATTAGAAAGGGCTTTAGAAGTTCTGTGCTACTCACTATCATTTATAAATAACAGTATAGTTGATAAGGACCACTTACGGAGTTCTGACTGTGTGCTAGGTACTGTGCTAATGACAGAAGAAGAAACAGGAATACAAAGGACAATGTAAACATCTCTGCCAATCGGAGTGATACTTGTCGTATAGTGTCATTATGGAATGACTATATATAATTTTGGCAACTGGCTTTCTGGTTTAAAAATCCGTGTTGATTGTAACTTAAAAATTTCTTTTATATCATTGATACTGTAAAAAGAATTGATTCAGGTATATTTTGGATCATCTGGATGACCCACTTAAGCCCGCAGAACTTCATTATGGTGAGCATACACAAAAGTAGTGAAACTAGCACAGCAAACATCCATATACCTGTCATCTGGCTTCAGTGATGACCAGATTTTGCCAATCTTGTTTTTCTCTGAATTTCGCCCCGGAATAAAAAATCGCAAGCCTCCTATCATTTCTCTTATAAATACTAAGCGTGTAGGGTGACCCCTTCACGGTCAAGCGCAGCCACTTCATCACCTAGATTTGCTTTTGTATCTGTAATTCCAGGTGATAAGAAATGTCACTTTGCTTGTCCTGGGTTAATGACAAGAGAAGTGGGAATAACACGTAAATGATACGTTTCTCAAGGGATCAATGGGGAAATTTCACTGTGGTCCAAACGGAGAGAAGTGGCAACAGAACCCATGGGTCTACCCTGGTCATGCAGGAGCTGCTCCGTCCCACTGTGTGCTTCGTGGCGGGAACATTGGTTTGTTAGAGCCGAGCAGTAGGGCCAAGAAAATTGTCAGCAAAATAATGGTGTGTGAATTTTTTTTTGACTTGTGGCTTTGCTTGCACTTAAGTCTGATTATTTGTTGCCATAGTTCCAGAGTGGTATAAGTCATCCTGGGGGTCATGAGACTTCTTTTCCTGCCCATTACTCCTGGCAGTTTCTGTGCGGTGAAGGTGGCCTTTCGCTGCCCGCCCCCCCCACCCCTCGCTGGACAGTCACAGGGCCCTACGTTGCCAGATGGGGAGAAGCGCGCCATCCAGAAAACATGGGCAGCAGACTCAGAGCAGCTGTTCCTTTTATCAGTTTTCTGATCTACGAAATGTGATAGTAATGTGTACTTCTTGGGATCATTGTGAGTGTGGAGTAAGATCACTTACGTACGTGCCTAGTGCAGTGCCTGACGCCCAGTAGCTCCCTCAGAAAAAGTACGATAATTTCCATCTTTCCTACTTACCCTCTTTTATTTTTCCCTCTGACATGTGCTCAGAGCCCGGATATCTTGTTTTTCTTCTGCATGGCCTCTATCGTCTGTGTGCTTCTTAAAATGTGGCCCTCGGAGGTAATCATAAGTGTGATCTGAGCAGTAGTGAGTAGTTTGAGTATTATTACTTGGGTCACCTTCCCTTTCATTCCTCCCTCCTTTAAAAAAAAAAAATAAAAGCAATTGGAGTAATTATGAGTGACTTTCATAGAATTAATTTGCAAGGAAACTTTCCATTAACTATGTGTAAGAGAAGCAAGTCACAGTAGAACTTCTTGCTGGTCTAATTGGGATTCCCACACAGTGATGAAAATAACATCAGTCTTGGTACATCTCTAGGTGTTTATTGCTCTTATTGTTTGAATTACACTTATACAAATTATGTTTTAGAGCATTTTGCCTTCTTTAGAATGATTTATGGTAGCTACACGGATAAACTCTCTTTTGTCACCAGCGAAATAATGCGAGACTTCAGTTAATTCGTTCATGAACATTCGTATTAAAAGATACTTTCTTCATGTAGAAACTAAAGAGCGTTTCTCTTTTTCAGAGACCAGCATTGAGAAGGGACCTTAATTTTTTCTAACATTTCTTTATCTCACGGATAAAATGAGGTTCTTAGATGAAGCTGCCAGAATACCCGGTGATGGTCACGTGTCCCAGTGAGCAGCGTCTTCCGGGGGGAGGAGTGGCATGCATGCCTTCTCCCGGAGACACCTGCCCACGTGCATTAGCTGCTCCTGAATAGAACTGGGTTTGCGAATCTTTGCAAGCCACTGCTTTCTTAACGAGGATGGCTTTTAACTGGATAAAGAGCCGGATTGAAAGGATGTGCCCTCCCAGCCCAGTTCACCTGCGATTTTCATTATTTAGAAGTCCCTGGGTGGTCAGTTCAATTGTGGAGGAAGGTGGATAGTGAGTCCTTTTGTAAACTGTGCAAGCTCAGGTAGCTTCTGGTTGTGGTGTTCTCTAGCGTGTTCCTGTTGTTGAGCCTGGAGCTATTCAGGATGCCTTTCCAGCCCCTTTCAAGGGGAGGGGGCTGTGCTGTGTTCTGTACACAGCGTGTGGCACTCTCTGAGGAGAGACCCCAGCTGCCCGAGAATGTACCGTGATCTGGTGAAGGCCGATGTCTGAAGTCCTTCTAGCAGAGCTCCCACTGAGGCCATCAGGGGCCTGGCGTACGGGCTTCTGCCTCTGGTGTGTGGCAGCAGGTGGGGCATCCGGAGGATAATGTCTCCGCCGGGGCGGGCTCCCTTTGCTCTGACTGGTGTTGCCAGCTTGCACACCCCATCAGAACCCAAAGAGGTCCAGAATGCTTCATTTCAGTGACTTGGGAGAATTGAGGAGACATTTCTGGAAGCCCTATTTGCTTCCAGGATCTCTGAAGGAGGTCCATGCTGTGCTGTTCCCTGGTTTGTGGCCCAGGACCCACTGGAGACATGGAGAAGCGCTATCATGAGGGGCGTCTGAGCCAAGTGTTAACTCATTTGGAGTTCATATTCCTATGGAGTTGCAGATAGGAGTCCATCAAACCATTGCTGGCAGTTTCCACCTTTGAGTGAGAAGCTGGGCCACTGTCAGCCTGTGTCCTCGTGATGGCTTTCCCACCACGTGTCCAGGACCTGCGCTGCCGCCTGCTCAGGTTCTTGCCCCACAGACTTGTTTTTTGGAATTTTTTTGTGCCATGTCTCTTACATGGCTGTAGCTGTGACAGGAACTTTACGTTTGTGAAATTTGGAGCGACAGTTACTGTGATGGCGTGCATCAAGATAAGGAAAAGAAGGGCATCCCTGTGGGGATGGGGAGGGAAGGGGTAAAGGAGTGAGCTTATGCAAGAGAGCATGAAATTGGTTTTAATTTTGACTTAATTTATTTTGGCTTTTTAACATCACTTAATGATAGCAAGTAGTTTTCTGTGTTTTTAATTTATAAACTGTATGAATTTATAACTATAAATAGTTTTTAGTTTCTCAGGTGATTACCTGAGGCAGAAAAATGTCCAATGTCTTTTCTCTAGGCCCAGTAATTCACGCTGGGTGAAACCTAAAGTTGTCATTACGCGCTCAGGGTCTTAGGTGTGTTCCCACATACCTTCCCACAGTCATTATCTGGCTCACGTCTGGCAGGGATCGGCAGCCTGCATGGACTCTGCGAGTCCACCACGAAACAGGATTCCAGTTGTTCCTGAAGTGTGAGCCTGTGCCAAAGCCTTCCTGAACACTTCCACATGAACACTGCAGTTCTAACCAAGTGCGAGACTAAGTATTGTAACCTGTGTTCAAGGACACTTTGACTCTTGATTTTCTTTATTGCAGGAGTGCATTGCATATATTTCCCATGTACTCAGGGGTTGAGATTTAGTAAAACTAATCATTTTTATTGCTTTATCAGGGTCATTGTTACGAGAAGCTGGCTTTGTTGTTTGTTTAAATTTACCAGAACGTGGAGGGGCAGGACACAAAGGCTCTAGCACTTCCTTGGCCGGTGCTGAGGACCAGCCTCCTCACCACCATGGCCTTTGTGTGACTAGTACAACCGGGGGAAAGAAATAAGTCTCAGTATTACTGTGAAAATCCCTTTACCCCAAAGACCCTGCGAGAAGGGCACCAAGGACCCCTAGGGATCAGTGAACCATACTTGGGGAGCCTCTGAGATAGCTCAAGGGCCTGAACCAGTTAAAGGGGACAAAATGGGACACTGAAAAGCTCCCACCCTCACCAGTGCAGGTACAGGTGGTTTCAGCACTTGGGATCCTGGCAGGCTCCTGGGACTGCTGTGCGTTGGTCTGTCACCCTCCCGACCTGGGCTCGGTGCACACTCTCAGGGGTCTGTCCCCATTAGCGCTCACCAAGGACCTTTGCTGTAATAGCGCCTAGACAATGTGTGTGATCATTTAATGCACAAAAGATGAGAAATCCCCTGCCCTCCCCCCATCCCACCCACCCCCACCTGACAGCCCCACAGACATCAGGATGAAGGACGCAGAGTCAGCCTCACCTGGTGGGACTCCGGACCAGAGAAAGAGTTGCATGGTTTAAACCTGTTTTTTCTCCTTTTTCTCTAGTGAAGAGGTCTGCAAGCGAGGATTCACGGTGATCGTGGACATGCGTGGGTCCAAATGGGACTCCATTAAGCCTCTGCTGAAGATATTGCAAGAGTCCTTTCCCTGCTGCATTCATGTTGCACTGATAATCAAGCCAGACAACTTTTGGCAGAAACAGAGGACTAATTTTGGCAGTTCTAAATTTGAATTTGAGGTAACTTCCACGTGTAGCCAGACCAGTTAAACCAATAGGCATGGTTTATTAAAACTTGACTTTTTCCTCATCATTTTAGATAATAGATTTTTAAAACCACATATTAAATGGGAACTGCACATCTTACAAACATATGGCATGTAAAATTAGTTATTGTATAAAACAACAAAATTTGGTTCGGTTATCACATTACCCTACTGGATTATTTCACCCAAGGGCGATTTAGGTTTTAGTTCTCTTGGTTTTGGGTGGTGGGGCTGCTGAGGTATAAGGCGTGTACCATAGAAAGAGGTTCCCTCTTACTTCTCTTGATAAAACAGCTTCTCCTTTGAGTCCAGGCGGCTTTATGCGGCCTCAGATTCATCATTGCCTTAGCCTTGGGAATAAGGGAGTGTTAAGGAGAGATACCCAATTTCACGTGTCCAGAAGAAACTTGAGTTTTCACCTTGTCCTTGATAATGGAGGGAATGATCTGTCCTGTATTTCATGCATCAGTTCTCTCGTTTATGAAAAGGGAGGTACTCCTTTAAAAACTATGCAGAGTTCTGAATTCAACGGCGCATAAGGTCGCCAACTCTCAGACGGTGTGTGAGACAAGCCTCAACCTGCTAACTTCTTTTCCTTTCCACTGTCACCTCTCCTTTAGCTACCAAGGCTTTGCCCGGGCTTTGATGCAGTTAGTGTAAGGAGATGATTATGGGAAGAAAGTATTCCGGCCAGCTTGAAACTTGATTCATGCCGTAATATTCTGTAATAGAATGTTTTCTTACAAGATCTCATAATTTTTGGTTGAGTAGCTTGTGCTGCTTCTAGCAAGTTTGCCCAAACAGTAGGTTTCAGTGAATGTATTCATGTGTGTTAAGGTAAACAACAACAGTAGTATTATGTACATCGCACAAAATTAATTTTTAAGTTTTATGTTCCATGTTAACTTTTCAAAGTGTTTTCACACGTGCATTAGTTGCATTTTTAAATCTCTTGCCGTGATTTTCAATCTGAAATCTGAATTTAGTTTAATTTGAATTTGAAACTGCATTCGAGAGATTTAGGTAAAAGATGAAACCAGTAAGCCTTTCTCTTCACACAGCTGAGAAGTGATTTTGGATGACAGTTTATTGGGTCTTACTGTTTTCTTGATGCCGAATTTAAAGTGTGTTGCTTTTAATTATACATGTTTTAAGCAGAAACAATGGTTTAGCAATATAATGCACACAAATGTTTGCTAGTCCAATTTTGATATCTTCCTCTGGGCCTTTAAAATTATCTATACCAGCTTTTCTATTGAACTTACTGTCTCTACATTGTTACCAGCGTCTCTCTCTGAAGTTAATAACATCTCCATGGATGTTATTAAAAGTCTGGACAGATGAGACAGGAATGAACCTACAGTCACATTGCAAACAAAAGGGCAAGACTAGGAGCAGCCCTCTTTCTAGCTCTGTTGCTTTTTGCAGGTTCTCGTGCCAGCCAGCGTGAAGCTGATGCAGTCCTAGGTTTCTCTAAGGCTGGAAGTGACAGAGGTGGGGCTAAACCAGCCTTTCTCTGTTTTATTTTTTGGTTCTTAGGCTACACATCTTTTTCCTTTAACTTTGTTTTTGCATTTAATGACCCCTCTCCCACCCCCCATGTTTTCCTTGAGGCACAATATTGATAATAACCCTGCAGCACATGGTATATATAGGTAGGGTGAGGTTAAGATTTTGGCTTAGATTGTAAAGGACTAAAACTTGGTCGCTGTTAGATTGGAATGTAGTGCAAATTGGAATGTACAACCCTTCTACTACTCAGAATTGTGACAGATTGTTGAAATGAATGAAACATTCCCTCTGTCTTTAGCTTTATGGCAAGAACTTCTGCCCCCCCTGGCTGGCTAACCTTTGTATATTTTAGAAAGTTTCAATAAGTCATTCATATCCTATCATCTGCTACCTGATGGGAGGTGGAGTTAGGACCAGATGAGCCTTGATCGTAGCCTGGTTGGAGCATGTTTATCACTGAATAAGTAGCTCACAAATATGTGTCCTCAGAGGGAGGTGGCACTTCACAGGGTTTTGGAAGCCCATGAGCAAGACATTTGTTTGATTGCCGAGAGCAGGAGGCCTCTACAGAGTTTTCTGTTGGGAGTGAGATGGTAGAGTGGTGCGGATGAGAAAGAATGCATTGATGAAAGTAAAATTTCCAAATCATCTGCTCTGTATTGCGATTTAAGACATTTCCTGGTTATCATGCCTAAGATAGCATCTCATTTCTTTAGCTCTCATGAGATACATGTCCTATAATTATAGGTATTCTAACTAGCGTGTTGTTCTAATGGACTTCTCTTTCACTGACTATACTGGTAATGTTTCTTTCATCTGCATTTGTTTTTATGGGGCCAGAAGAAGGTATGTTTTCTGTAAAGAGATTATTTGCTTTATGTTTGAAAATCTGTAAGTAAGTATTGCACATTGCATTATGATAAGGCCACAGAAAATTGGTTCATCTTCTCATACGTGATTTTTTTTCCCCTTAAGACAAATATGGTCTCTTTAGAAGGCCTTACCAAAGTAGTTGATCCTTCTCAGCTAACTCCCGAGTTTGATGGCTGCTTGGAATACAACCATGAAGAATGGATTGAAATCAGAGTTGCTTTTGAAGACTACATTAGCAATGCAACCCACATGCTCTCTCGGCTGGAGGAACTTCAGGACATCCTAGCCAAGAAAGAATTGCCTCAGGATTTAGAGGGGGCTCGGAACATGATCGAGGAGCATTCCCAGCTGAAGAAGAAGGTGATTAAGGCCCCCATAGAAGACTTGGATTTGGAGGGACAGAAGCTGCTCCAGAGGATTCAGAGCAGTGACAGCTTTCCCAAAAAGAACTCCGGCTCAGGCAATGCGGACCTGCAGGGCCTCCTTCCCAAGGTGTCCGCCATGTTGGACAGGCTGCACTCCACACGGCAGCACCTGCACCAGATGTGGCATGTACGAAAACTGAAGCTGGACCAGTGCTTTCAGCTGAGGCTGTTCGAGCAGGATGCTGAGAAGGTAAAGGAGCAGGGGGAGGGCTTCCTGGACCGTTGGGGTCCCAGCAGCCAGGGGGCTGCGTTGGTCGGGAGAGAGGGCGGAGGACGAGTCAAGCACGCTCAGGGTTCACTGCGGCCATCTGCCCCCGTCTGCCTTCCAGCTTTCCTCGTGGTGCAGGCCAGGGCTTTTTCAGGAGCTGTGAGTTTTTCATTACTGACAGTTCAGTCTAGCATGCCTATAGGATAGACGAGAAGGATATCTTGAGTTAAAAGGGTGACGGCTTTAGAGAATTTATATTACCGAAAGCAATAATTACGTAGGTAATTTTGCCCCTAGCTGCTCTGCACTCCTATATAAAGCCAGTGACAGAACTCTGTTCCGGTCTGTTATTGACCATGCTTTTAAAATAAAAGACCAATAAGGTGTTAAAAAGAATAGCTTCTGGGAAGTATGGGTGGTGATTACTTATGTCCTCATTTTATTCTCATGCTACAGACAAAACAGCTGGTCCAAGTGGATGCTCGTGTTACCAGCTAACTCTCTTAGCAATGCGGAAACAGGACACTTTAATTTAGAGGACTGTTGCAAGCCATGAACACGGGTGAATCGATCACTCTTAATTTGAGCTCATTGAATTTTTTTCACAGACAGGAAAATATTTTCTAAAGTTAAAAAAAACTACATCACAAATCTTTGATACAAAAGGACCTTTCAAACAGTGACAGTCCACTACTGTTGTTTGGCAAGCTTTTAACCTGTCAGTGTCCTTATGTTTAAAGAAGTGCCTTGTCAAAGACACTGGAAAAATCCTCCTTTCAATTACTAGAAAAAACAGTTGACTGTCTCTGGGATTCTGGTTCAAGTCACGATACCAGTCCAAATAATGATAGTTATTTCCTTTTGCTTTCATGTTTTCCCTGGGAGCAACGTAATTGACATCCTTTCCCAGGTAGCATCTGTATTGAACCTTGAGAGAGATGTCATCATTAAATTTTTTCCCCAGTCTTTCCTATTTTTATGGTAAATTTTATTGTTTGCATTTGCACAGTTTTTAAAATACTGTTTGCAGTAAAGCATATATGATCTTGTAGTCACTGGAATTGCTGTCAGTAATCTGTGAGCGTAGCAAAGCCCGTCCAGATACCTGTAAGTCCCTGATTTCACCTAACATGTCTTTTCACTGAAGAACAGTGTGGCCAGTCAAGCAGTTCATTATAGCAGGGAGGCTGGGTTGAGAGTCAAAGATTAGTTTTAATTAGCCTGGGGGATTTGAATATCTCTCTTTGCCTCTCTGTTCCTTAATTCCTCATCAGTCGAAGGAACACATGAGATAAGACTTTCTTCTAGATGGTGCAAGTTCGGAACAGCTTACTTAGAAGTCAAGGATCTTTTGGACCCAAATGCCTGAGAGGTTGTCAGAGCAAAGACACTGCCTCTGATTGGCGTGGCCCTGCTCCTGAGCCTTCGCCAGTCATCTCTCTTTCTGGGGTGATTTCAAGTTGTCTTTTTTCATTCTGGTAGATGTTTGACTGGATCACACACAACAAGGGCCTGTTTCTGAACAGCTACACTGAGATTGGGACCAGCCATCCTCATGCGATGGAGCTCCAGACACAGCACAACCACTTTGCCATGAACTGTATGGTAAGATGCTGTCTGAACAGATGTATCTTGTACGTGAGAGGATTCTAGCAGACGGGAGGGATTTACACAGATGGTGTCCCGTTTAGTCTCTGTGAGCCTCAGTTTCCTAGTCTGTAAAGTGGGGATTATATCTGCCTTCCATGGAGTTCCATAATTTTATTTCTTCTGCACATGTAAAACACTAAGATAGTGCTGAATGCATAGTAAGTACTTGATAAATGGTAATTATTAACAGTCATGTTATCACCAATTAAAAACATTAGTAAAATAAAAGTATGGGTGATGTCCTTTTTTTTTTTTTTTTTAGGTTTAAGTCTGTTTTCTGGTTTTTTACAATAAACTTCTATTACTTTTTTAAGTTAAAGTTTTTTTTTTTTTAAAGATTTTATATATCTATTTGAGAGAGACAGAGATAGTGAGAGCATGAGAGGGGGAAGAGGGAGAAACAGGCTCCCCCGCCAAGCAGGGAGACCAACATGGGGCTTCATCCCAGGATCCTGGGATCATGACCTGAGCTGAAGGCAGAAGGCGGACACTCAACCGACTGAGCCACCCAGGCGCCCCTCTAAGTTAAAGTTTTAATTGGAAGAGCGGGGTAACCCTGTGCCATGGTGGGTGGCAGCTCCCGGGGGAGCTTCCAGGCCTGTCTGGCCCCTTGTCCACTACCCCTCTATGAGTGCTTGGTACCCAGCTAGGACATTTCTTTATGCAGAGCAAGGGCCTGTTAACTTTCAGCCCTTTCTTGTGCTTCCTACAGTGTTTTAAACATTTTTTGACAAAATGAAAATGCTAAATATCAATATACAGAGTTGACAGTCTCTAAAGCATGTTAAGGGATGCCAACAATTCTGCTCGTTGCACTATCACAGATACTTTTAAAAGCTGTGATGAGGGTGCCTGGGTGGCTCAGTCGGTTAAGCATCTGCCTTCGGCTCAGGTCATGATCCCAGGGTCCTGGGATCAAGTCCCACATCGGGCTCCCTGCTCTGCGGGGAGCCTGCTTCTTCCTCTGCCCCTCACCCTGCTCGTGCTTTCTCTCTCTCTGTCTCAAATAAATAAATAAAATCTAAAAAAAAGCTGTGATGATAAGAACTAGAGGTAGGTACTTTTAACAAAGGGAATTCTGTATTCTATCTTACGGGTTGTTTATTGGGCTCTGTGCCACCACGTTCCTTTTATCTGTGTAGTCAGTGACGGAATGATTGGAAAGGTCTCCTCCACAGACCCTCTACACTCAGTACAGTCTGGGTGAGGATCTGAGAGTGACGCAGGACACTGTAACAGAACCTCGGTGGCAGTGGGTGTCCTCAGTGGTCCCCACGGCAGAGCCGTCTGAATGGAGAGCTCTGCTCTGGATTCTAACAGAGGACATCTGCGTATGCCCTTCCCAACACTTTTGTGGTTGATTTTCCTCTTTAATGTTACAAACAGAACAAAAATTAGTAACTCTAGTCACCTGCAACTGGTGGGTGAGAACACATATGGGGCGGGGAGGCATCGATTTTGACTAAAGGTTACTAGTTAGAGCACTGTTGCCACAAGAGCCAGGGAGGCCGGTTTCCCCCTGCCCATGGCCTTGGCTGACTGTCACAGCTTCGCGGGCGCCCTCTCCCTGCTGCTGCAGACACCGGTCGTCTCTTAGCCGATTCTAGCCTGCAGATGTGCCCAGAAGAGGAGCTCAGAGGCTGGAATCTGTGGCTCTCTGATCCCGGAGTGACTCCATCTAGTTCTGATTTGGGTTAAAGTGGAGAGAAAAAATGAGTAGGATAGGGTACAAAGAAAGAATGGACAAGTGCATTCTTCAGGGGGCTTCCTGGGTGGGCTGTGGACGAGGGGACCACGAGGAGCCTGTGCAGGGTGCGTGGCAGGGGCAGAGGGGCCCAGAGGACCATGGCGAGAGGGTAGAGGAGGCAGGAAAAATGGAGAGAGGTTTGGACAGGTTGGGTATTTAGATTTAGCAGCACAACTGGGAGGAGCCAATGAGGTGTGTACAGTTTTGGGGGACCCATCAAGAGGAGCAGTGTTGTGATGAACGACAGACCTGGGGTGTGTTGAGGCCTGGGTTTCCACAGCTGCCTCTGCTGAACTAGTAACCTCGAAGGTGCCTGAAGGCTGAAGGGAACATAGCATAGTGAGAACTTGTTTTGAGGGACAAATGGGTACTTTTTTTCAGCCTCACACTGTTATTTTTGCAGTAAACTGGTGGGCTTGAAGATGGGCATTTCCACAGAGTAGAAAACTTGATTAAAAGTTTGCACACGGCATTGCTCCCTTTCGTGCGTTCCGTTCCTCTTCCATGGAGAAAGTGGATCCGTCTGCAGAAGATTCTCTGTTGGCACCACACAGACGACTTGGGCTCGTGTAGACGGGAGAGCTTGTTTCCACACAGAACAGCCTGTGGTTGCTCAGTGTGTAGTGTGTAGTTCCTGGGTTCTAGTTAAAAGCTGCAGTGTTGGGTTTTCTCCGTTCTGGGTGATTGCTTCTCAGTAGGCTTGCCATCTGGACCCTTGTCAGGATTCGAAGCCAGCGAGTGAGTAAGAGTGTATTTGTGTGCACCCACTTGTGTACATGATTACTTTGTGCCTACCAGTCTGCCTCTCAGCTAGTTGATTTGTAATTTTGCAGTTTTAAAAATAGAAATTGAAACCAATATTTAGAGTTTATGGAAATCAGATAGCAAATATGTACACTGTTCTATACCAGGTGATTCTGCTGTTAAAAATGGAACTTAAGTTAGTGGGCTGTGTTTCAGAAAGTGCTGTCATCCGCGGTTCCTACAAGGAAGCCTCTTGTTTGCCTTCCCCGACAAGCCCTCTTTCTCTCCCCCTTTTGCAGAACGTGTATGTAAATATAAACCGCATAATGTCGGTGGCAAATCGCTTGGTAGAGTCTGGCCACTACGCCTCTCAGCAGATTAAGCAGATTGCGAATCAGCTGGAGCAGGAGTGGAAGGCATTTGCGGCAGCCCTGGATGAGCGGAGTACCTTGCTGGACATGTCCTCCATTTTCCACCAGAAGGCTGAAAAGGTCAGTGCCTGGGACCCGCAGCCCACGAGGTAGTAACTGGAACAGGTCCTCCCCCAGTACCCTCCCAACCTGCAGCCAGATCCGATCCCTGGAGGACTTCTGTGTGACATCTACAGTGCTTAAGAACATGAGCTCTGAAGTCAGGCAGCTGTGCGCTAAAACCCCAGCTGTCTGGCCCTGTGCTGTGCGATCTTCAGCAAGTTACTTCGCCTCTCTGTTCCTTGGTTTTCTCATCTGTAAAGTGGAAATAAAAGTATTTACTTGAGAGGAGTGTTTTCTCATGTAAATTAGATAATTCGTATTAGGTGGCCTGGTATACAGTAGGTACTAATCAGTGGTAGCCACTGTTCTTTTTCCCTCTTCTCCCTTCTCCCCACTCTCCCTCCCCTTCCTCCTCAGTACTGTCACTTTAGTATTCTGATAGGATGCTTTGGCAGCAAGTAATAATGCCTGAGTATTAGGTTTAACTATCAGTGCTTTGCTTTTCTCACAAAACAAGAAGTTGCAAAGTATGGGACTTCTAGCCATACAGCGATGTCAGGCCTGGGGTCTGCTCCTCTTGGGTTGCCTTGGCCTTCCTGACATGGCCACAGAGATGGTGCCACAGCCCCTGCACCTCAAGCATGGTGTCCACTGTAGCCGGGATGGTGGCGCCTGTCACTTTTATCAGGGAAGCATTATTTTCAGAAGGTCCCTTCGTCCCCACACACCTCGCCTCCATTCCCCTTGAGCAGGAGTGGGGTGCAGGTCCATGCCGTAGCTCCCCAGGATGGTGGGAAGAGGTGAGTGTGGCTTTTTAGCCTCCACAGCAGTAGGCCAGCTCTGCCAGCAGGGGCTAGGGTTGAAAAGTGGCTTTTGGGTAGGCAGCTTGCAGTGTCTTTCACGCTTATGAAGTTATTTGCATGGATTCAGACTTCACATTGGCTTCATTTGCCGATGTGCTGGTCAGAATACTTGAAGAGGTAACATATAATGTGTGCCCATGACACTCCTCACACCTCTGCAGTCCTCCGGTGAGCTTGCTGAAGCAAACACTCTGAAGTTGCACAAGGGAAGTGCTTTGCTCGTGACTCACACTTTAGTAGTGGAAAGTGCTGGGCAGGGAAATACCTTTTCAAGTTGTGGAGAAACAACATAGGAACTTTTAGCTACTAGGAAGACATATGGGGAAGAAGCGAGTGGTTGCCTTAAGGGAGAAATACTGATAGGGAGAATTTTTTGGTGTTGGGGGGGGAGACTACATTCATAGGGATCTGTACTGATGCTGCTAAGAAGGAAATAGTATCTCTCTGTAATCTAGAAACAGTCCCTGTTGAGGAGTGAAGTCAGTAAAGGTTAAGATAAAGGTCCCAGCTTGCCCAGGGTTTTGGCAAGACAATGAGAATGTTGCACAAGACCCTAATTAGCAGTGATCTCGACTCTAGAAACCTTTCAAGTGTGAAGCAAGAGAGGAAACTAAAGGGAATAAAGAGAAAAAAATCTTAGTAGCCTCACGTGAAAGCTGTGAATAGGGACTTCCAGGTTTTAATAGTAAGATTTTTCACCTTCCTAAACTTACCCGTTTAATTGGTTTTATGATAAAGAATAAACAAAAGCCCACACACAAAAACAGGTTTTTTAAAAAAGTAACAGGAACCCGCCCCAGCAGAGAACAGCACCACCCTCACCCCTGCTACCTATCGTTGTCCTGAGTAGTGGTATATTGTTCACTGGACACCATCATGGGTGTGAGGATGAGCTGTCTGGTCCCTATATATAGGTCCCTATATATAGGTCATCTGGAATGGTAACATATTATGGGGTGTAGCAACCCCTGGAAGTACAAGTGTGCGAATTGGTACTGGGCTGTCAGAAAGTTCTATGAAGACGATATGAATAAATGTGAGACAGGACAAGCTACCTGGGTGAATGGCAGAGAGTCTGAAACAGAGTAACACACAGGGAAAATCTCTTTCATAAACATGGTAGGATTCAGAATTGTAAATAAACCCCGAAGTTAATTGCTATTCTAACCTGCTTGAAGATAATCTAGAAATGTGGGTGCCATGGGGCATTTTCAAACATTCAGCATCAAAAGAGCCTGGGGTGTTTTCGTTTGGATAAGATGAATGACTGTAATTTATGGATTTGAAGGAAACTAAACTAGATGAATACATTACTGAACACAATTTTGTGGGATCCTTCATAAATTGTAAGAGTGCTTGAGGTCTCTGTGTGTATCGAGTAGCCAGAGAAGAAGCCAGATACGATCATAGGGACAGAGGGGCCTGGTGAAGAAAGGGCCCAGCGTCTCTGATGGACCTCGATCGAGGTCTGCCCAAGCAACTAAATGTGCAGATGGGACATTAGAAAGTGTTCAGAGTGTCTTTAGTCTCAGGTGAAAACATTATCGGGAATCTTCCGCTTCACTGAACAAAAGTAAGATCCTTGAAATTCTGATGCATGAAGGAAGATCACATCTACTCAGTACTTTTCTTCTTCCCAGGAGAGAAATAGCTCAACTTTGGTCTTTTTTTTTTTTTTTTTTTTTTAAGTGCTTTGCTTTCCGGTTATGCTTAAGCTGTTTTCATAAGCTCAAGGGGGAAAAGACCAGAAACTTGGACATCGTAAGTGAGGTTGCCCTCTTAGCCACCTCTTTGAACCCCATCCAGACGTATCAGTAAGAAATGAAATCTGATGAGGAAGGCCTGGAGCTCCACTATGGGACCCCCGTGGTTCATGGTGTTACCGAAGGAAGCAGCTTTCCCTGTAAGGATTCCAGCTCCCAGCTGGGGAGACATGTGCCCTGCACTGCCCAGCCACGCTCCTCTGCGGTCTCTCAGTGGGTGTTCTGGTGTTGGGGTTTGCTTGTGGTTTTACAAACATAAATCTTGAGGTGCAGACTAGATGAGGCGAACATTGCCTAGACAGCGTGCCTTCTGCAGGCGTCTCGGCTGTTCATGCGCTCTCAGGCCTTCTCCCACTCTGGGGACGTCCTGTGGGTAATCGGAATCTCTGTTTGCAAGCTTGGAGTCAGGACCACGAGGCCGGCAGTCTCACCGGTACACGGTGTTCAGGGGCTCTGGCCTTCACTTCTTTTGGTCATGGGGCATATCCGCTGGATGGTGTCTCCATACGAAGAAGCTTTCATAGCTAATGTTATTAGAATTACATTTTTATAAAACAAGAGAAAGTGATTGATTTTACTACACCTTTGCATCTCCAGTTTTTTAAACAAGAATGATCTGGGGTGTGAGGGTGATCTGGCTGCGACATCTGTCACCCCACTGATTGCCAGTGTTGATCCCACTGATCTGACTGGCGAGGTGCGTTTCCCCCTCCTCTGTCCCCACTCCACGTGTGTCCCTCCTGGAGCTGCACACTGCACCCAAGAGGGTGACTGTTCCCTAAAGAGGAGGATAGTCTTCGGTCAGGAGCGTGCCAGGATCTGTGCTTTCCTGCTAGAATCCCCACACAGACCCTCCAGGTCCATTTGTGGAAAGGAGGGTAGTCAAACTTCGAGACTCCCAACACATCCAAATGAGGTGCTGTGTGTGGCAGTCTGCCTTTCTAAAAACAAAAAAAAGGGTCTAGAGCTGCACTGTCCAGTATGGTAGCCACTCACCACATGCGGCTATGGAAATTACTTAGTTTGTTAATAAGATAATGTAAAAGTAAATTAAAATTCCATACAGTGTCCACCCTGTGGCTGCTGGCTTCTGTAGACCAGACCGCACAGATAGACATTTCCATCACTGCTGAAAGTTCTGTGAGTGCTGATAAAGGTATGCCTTTACAGTGAGCCTTCAATCTGATTACCTCATTTTATCTGTGAGTTTGAGAGCCTCTCCAATTTGATAATAGCCAAAAATAAAGTAAGAGCCAGTATCTGTATAATTCTTTGGAATCTACAGTATTTGTTTAGTTCTTTAGAATTTACAGAGCTCTCTAACACAAAACGTCATTTCATCTTTAAATCAGCCCAGTGAAGTAGATGGGGCTGTGGTGTTCTTGTCCTTATATTGTGTTTGGGGAGCGATTTACTTATTTTGGGACTTCTGTTGAGGTATGTGACAGTCTTTTAGTTCCTGACATAATAGAACACTTTCACAACAAAGCACTTAGGTTAATATCCGTACAAAAAAAGTTTTAGAAATAACATTTATGGCAAACATGACCTAACCTAGTTATCCACATAATTTTATCCTAAGTCTGGGTTGGAACTCGGAGGAAAATAATGCTTCGCTATTCCTTTTTGAATTTTTAAGGCAAATAATACACATGTAATTGTTCCCATTTTAATGGTATTTTACTTTATTGAAAGCATAGGCCTAACTCTTGGCTTGTGGACAAAATCAAGATTCTTATGGAATGGAAAGGAATTGGAGTAAATATGTATAAAAATCAAAGAAAAAGTTCTTAATGAGAACAGGTTTAAGGCACGTGATCACTGGCATATTCTGGTTCAAGCTGAGCCTGTCTCCTCCAAGTTACTGTGGTGGTTCTGTCAGAGCCTTGCAAATGGAACAGGCTCCTCACTCCTGTGATCTCCACGTGCAGAGAAGGGAGCCCATCTCCCTCGGAGGAACCAGGAAAGAGGGCGTGCTGATGAATACTCATGGAGCAAAAAGGATGAAATAAAAAAGAAAAGTAGTAAATTATAAGTTACTTTACTATAGGCAAATATAAAACTTCTAGGGTAAAATTTTCTAGACATGAAAATAAAAAATTGAAATAAGAAAAGAACTCTGATGTTTGAGTTCATATGTATATTAAACATGTACATGTGTGTACCTGTAATTTTAAACAGATCTTATTTTTGCCAAAGAAGAGAAAATCCCTCTAAATATTTGAAAAATCCCCATTCTAGGCAGTTTTTGTCTCTTTGTCTCCTAAATCAGCTAATCACTCATGCTCAGCTGTGCCCCGTCATGAGCCCTGGTGGGGGTGGGAGGTGGGTGGGAGGAGGCAGAGCAGGCCAGGGAGCTGAGCAGCTCCCAAATTGGAAGCCCCCACTCTCTCAGCATGTGGAAGGTAGTGGAATAAATGTTTATGAAAACAAATCTAATTAATTATTCAAGCTCTCCCATTAAAGCTGTGTGTTTTAATTACTCTGCCCTCAACTGCTTGCCTCAATTTTGCAAACTGGCTGAGCCAGACGCTTCATCTTGTATTCAGCTACACTTGAAAAAAGTCACCATTCTGCTGAACATCAGAATTCACAGTTCTATAGCCGGCTCCTGATTTGAATTCATGGAGAAGCATGAGTTCTCTTGCCCTCTCCTGTCCAGCCTCGCTGGATACTGTGTATTCACATATTCTGGGCATTTAAAGCATCAGAGACTGAATTGGCTGCTCTGACTTCTCTCTAGAGCACGGTAGCCCCCTTCTGCTCTGTCCTTTACAGAGTGCATATTCCCCTGGAGTTGTAATCCCAAACCGTATTTCTTAAGATGGTACACGTGCAGGGCCTGGGGGTGAGGAGGGTGCAGTGCAGTAGAGTGGTCAGAGAAGTTTGGGGAACGAGCACACCAGTCTGTCCCCCTTGCCCCCCATCCACAGTGCACGTTATCATATTAAAAGGCTCTGAGAGGTTCTGTTGTATATAGGTACCTGTTGAACTTTCCCACCAGGATGCCCTTTTTTGGGGAAAACCTATTAGCGCCTTCTTTTTTGGCTCTCTGATTGGAGATTGCTGCCCTCTTTGCCAAAAAAGAGGGATTTTCTCTTCTTTGGCAAAAATAAGACCTGTTTAAAATTACAGGTACACACATGTACAGTGGGTTCAGACTCTTTGGGTGTTCAGCCTTTCAGAAAGCATGGGGGCTTAGAGCTTGCCCTCTGGAGTCTAGAGTTGCCATCTCAAAAACAAAAGACAAATTGCGCTTACACAGAAGTCCTGTGAAACCATGCCCAGGTTTATTTCTGTCATTGGGGTACTTTAACCCAGTGAATTTAGATGGGCAGAACCCTTTCTCCACAAGATTTCCTCATGGCAAGCCATCCTTTATGTGTTTAGGACCTGGCCATATTTTTTCAGGTAAGTATAATCAATACCCTTTCCAGATACTTGAAGAAATTATAAGTTACTTTTACTGCAGGCATATATAAAACTTCTTGAATGTTTCTCTTTACTGGTTGGTTCAAAAATTGGAGATGAATATATTTTAATAGTCATCTTGATACAGTGATATATGAGCCTGACACTTCTGCTTATCATGTGGTGTTGTATAACTGAAACTCGTTTCGCCCTTGTTACAGCAGAAGCATTTTAGCCTCTTCTGAAGAGTATATGGTGACTCTGCCTTGGATGTGCCGCTGTGGCCTTGTGCAGGAGCAGTTAATTGCTGTCTTGACCTGAAGATTTATTAATGATGGTGGTTAACCTGAGTCAATCCATATTTGAGAAGGGTTTACAATGACTGGTGTTAAATGCAGTCACGGAAGAGGAGTGAAATCAAGATCAAGAAAACTGAGAATCATTCAGCTGACCTGTTTGACGTTTATAGAATGCTCCACACACAAAATCCCTAGAAATATGCGTATATAGTCACACATGTACACATGTGGAGGGGGAGAGGCGTAAAGTAACTTCATCCCTACCTCTGTTGGTCTGACGGTGTTCGGAAGGCGCCGTAGAGAGGCTATTCCCCTGCGCCGGTGTTGGTTGAAGCCATCAGATGCTATCATATGACACCTAATGCCCTATGAATTGCTTTCAAGCCGTAAGGTTTGCATACAGATATTTTTCTGAGCCAGTATGTTAATAATAAAAGGATTTTTATAAACAAATTATTACTTGGGTGACTGTCCTATTTTAAGTTTCTAAAAATGTCATAAGTAATTGGGAGGTCATTATCCTATGTATTTTAAGAGAATCCTAGCATGTTTCCTGTCTGGCAGGTCAGTCACCCAATTTTAAATAGTCACCCTCTGCATTCCCTGGTAAACGTAGAAAGATGCCAGGGAATTAGAGTAAAAGAGGTGAAGCCCAGGGAAATGTGTCCATGTCTGTTTGGTGTAATTGAATTAGCGTCTTTAATTGGCCTGCTGCTTGCCTTTGACACTTACCTGTGATGGGTGCTGATAGGATCTCCCTGGGAAGTCTGGCCGTGATTTCTCTGCTATTGATGAATCCCAGGGCTGTGGGGGTGGCAGGGGAGAAAATTGAGGATAGGTTGGAATGGCAGTCCAGCTGAGACTTCCCTTCTTGTTTACATGCAAAATGGAAAAGACCTGTGAGTGAGTCTGCCACCTCCCTCCACCTTCCCTTGGGCTCAGTGGGCACGGCTGAGGACTTTGGCCTTCATTTGGTCTTTTTCATTTCTGTGCATGTTTACTTTTAAAAAGGTAGAAAAATGGGCCTGCTGCGCTTCCTGTGTTCAGGCAAATGATTTCAGGAACTCGGGCTTCTGTTAGCATCTCAGCGTTAGAGCAAAGTGGGCAGGCTGGACGGCAGCTCCCGGCTGAGGCTGAGGCGCAGGGCGGTTGGCATCACTGGTTCGGAGGAGGGCTGGGGAATTAGCCAGGAGGCCCAAAACAGAACTGAGGGCAGGTTTGCTCCGGATGTGCTGCTAGCTGTGGGCCTCAGAGCTCAGGGGTGGAGTCCAGGGATGGTTTGAGGGCTCACAGTAGTGCCATCTGAGATGGAGATTCAACCATACTGCATTCTTAGATTCTCTCTCAACTACCCTCACTTCAAAACCGTATTAAAAAAAAAATCTACTTCTCAATATAAATTGCCATTGATAGAAATAATCTTTTTTTTTTTTTTTTAATCTTACAAGTATATGAGCAACGTGGATTCATGGTGTAAAGCCTGTGGTGAGGTAGACCTTCCCTCAGAGCTGCAGGATCTGGAGGACGCCATTCATCATCATCAGGGAATATATGAGCACATCACTCTTGCTTATTCTGAGGTGAGCGGGCAGTTCCACTTGAGATGCAAAGCAACAGTTTTGTATCATAATAGCAAAAGCTGGGGAGAAAGAATGCAGTTTTGTCTAGCCCAGAGACAGCTTGTAGATTTCGCGTTAAACTGCAGTTTGGTTGTGACTTTTGAATGGTGTGTGTGCTAGGGTGGGGGTGGGGCTCCTATAAAACAGGGTGGTCGGCAGTGAGCACACTTCTCCTGCCCGTGACATTTGTGGATTTCCTCTAGTGTGCTTATATTTCCATCTGCTAGGGTGAGATTCCAATTTTCTGGCTTGCATGTACTTAGGAAATACATATTTTTGCATGCTATTCAGTCTAGTTGAACTCAGTTTTCCTGAATGAATCATTCTAGAAAGGGAAACCTGATACCGTCTCATGTTCTGGATCAAAAAGCACACGCTGTTTTATTTGTTTTTTAAAGTTTATTTAAGAGAGAGCATGCACGAGCAGGGGGAGGGACAGAGGGAGAGGGAGAGAGAATCTCAAGCGGACTCCATGCTGAGCAAGGAAGCCTGACGTGGGGCTCGATCTCTTGACCCTGAGATCATGACCTGAGCCAAAACCAGGTCAGATGCTCAACCAACTGAGCCACCCAGGTGCCCCCAAAAACACACACTGTTTGAAGCTACTAGCTGTTTTAGAAATCTAAGTATAGCATTTTCTTTGTTATTTTAAGGTAAACTGTTCTTTATGTATCCCTATCTTATTTTCTGCCCCCTTTTTCTGGGCCTGTTTTTTTATTTTATTTATTAATTATTATTTTTTTTTTAGAGAGAGCTCATGCAGCAGGAGAGGGGCAGATGGAGAGGGAGAGAGAGAATCTTAAGCAGGCTCCACGCCCAGTGTGGAGCCTGATGTGGGGCTCGATCTCACCACCTGAGATCATGACCTGAGCTGAAATCAAGAGTTGGACACTTAACTGATTGAGCCACCCAGGTGCCCCTGGACCTGGCTTTTTTGTGAGGACTTTATAGGATCACTTATTTCATGTTCACAACTCTGGGGCACGTGTCCTCGTTGGCTGTGCGGTTACAAATGAGGAGACCGAGGCTCGGAGATGAAGTGACTTGTGCCAGGTCTGTTGCTGCAGGAGGTGGAGCAGAGACGTGGACCCAGGCAGGCCGGCTCCATGCCGCCTCTGTGTGCTCTCACGCGCTAGGCGCAGTGAGTGCCGAGAGCCTGACCTGTGCCCACCTCATCCGTGGCGTGGTCATCAGGCCAGACCAGTCTGCCGTTGTGATGGTGGTTGAATTCCCGGAGGGGAGTGGGGGCATGTGCTTGTCTTCGGCAGGGTGTCCCCCACTCTCCTGTCATCGTGGGCATTGACAGTCGTGTATGCTGAGATAAAAGCTCACTGGAGACCTGAGTAAGAAATGTTGCAAAACCCTGGCAGAAGGCAGGGCACAGAGTGGAGGCTCAGTTTACCCACGTCTTCCTTGATTAGAGCTACAAACACACTTGTCAAAGTCGTAGGGAAGAAGTCGGCCGTTTGCTTTTCAGCCGGCACTTCCTGCTTCACTGAGCACCTGCTATTCTCCTGTCCTTGTGCCCGGGCCTCCTGATCCCATAGTGTCCCCAGTGCCTGTGATACTCGCTTCAGAAAGTGGTCACACCTCCTGCCCGGAAGGTTGAAATCTACATGTTTGTTTCTCTAGCTACCTTTTTATCCAAAAGATCCCCCCCCCCCTTTTTTAGCACGGTTTTATTTTGTCCATGGAATTTTAAAAAGTCCCCTCTGTATTATGCTTCTTAATTTTGTACCCAATGTATTTTAGTAAATTTGATGATCTAATTTATTAGGAACTATATAAATATTAGTGATAGGCTCTTTAATTTTGTTTGCTTGTTTATTTAATTGTGGGAAAGAGGGGCAGAGGGAAAGGGGGAGAGAGAATCTTAAGCAGGCTTCATGGTCAGTGCAGAGCTGGATATGGGGCTCGATCTCAAGACCCTGAGATCACAGCCTGAGCTGAAATCAGGAGTCAGACACTCAACCAACGGAGCCACCCAGGTGCCCAGTGATAGCTTTTTTAACAGTAAAAGTGAAAGTTGAACAGATCTGTAATTTTTTCATCACATTAGTTCATGAGGATTATTGTGAGTTCCAAAAAAAAACATTAATTTCTTTCTCCCTAGTGTACCATCTCTAGGCATTGTCTGATTTTGACCTGTAATAAAGACAGTGAGTGACTGTTGCCCACCATGTAACCGGGCCTTCACTCATCTACATACTAATGATTTTCTCGGGAACTGCATTTTGATTGCCCTGGTAGGTTCCAGACCCCTGTAGGGTAGCTCGCTCCTACAGTGCTCGGCACCAGTCAGAGTCAGCCTGACCTGACCAGTGTCATCCCCTGGCTACACCGGCCAGTTCAGTCTGCCTGTTGCCCTTGAACTTCTAGCAGAGTACATAATTCTCTCACCAATGCCTTCTGTAGGAATGGGGCATCTTGACATGGGAACTTACGTGTTCCCTGCTGTGCAGTTTCATTAGATTTTATATTGGTACTAAAGGTTTTAAATAATTTAATGGCAAGTAAACTGCTTTTCGGGCTGAGGGATTAAACCACAATTTTTAGCTTAAAAACATGTTTGCAACTGAACTATAAACTCAAGGAAACAGTAACTTCACAGTGAAATGAACAGAAAAGTCTTCCAATAGAACAGAACAAACTTTTTTTTTTTTCCTTTTTAATTAAAGTTTGAAATGGTTTTAGGCTTTGGAAAAGTGTTAGAACAGAACAGAGAGCTGCTCCCACATTCCCTTACCCAGATTTCCCAGTTTTTCACGTTTTTCCACAGTTGCTCTGTCGCCCCCTCCCCGCACTACTCTCTGCAGTCAGTAAATCAGCTGTGCTGCACCACAAGCATCCTTCCCACAGACCCGTTGGTATTTCCCACGGTTCTCACTGGTCCGGGGCGAGGTCCAGCAGCATGCATTACACTTAGTGGACACAACTCATTGGTTTCCTTCCCGGTGGAACATTCTTTAGTCTTTGTGACAGTGTTAGAGAATAAAGCTCCTTCATTCTCTAGGATGACCCTCCACCTCTTGCCCATCCATCCAGGTTTCCTCCTGTGCTGATAAAAGCCAAGGGTCACAGCAGGGTCACAGGATGCTGACCCCTCCCGCCATTGGTGATGTTAACCTTGACCCCTTGGTGAGCTTGGTCTGCAAGGTTTCTCTAGTGCAAAGTCATTAAAAAAAATTTGGTTTTGAGGAGCATTTTGTGGGAGATAACACTGATAAATGTTTCTCCCTGGTGCTTCTTGCCCCTCCCAGCTCCCTCTGCAATCATTATTTGAGCGCTTCCTTAACTTCCTGGTGTAACGTTCCCAGGCTCACTGTGTACTTTCCCTGCCTCATCCCTGGGATCTCCCATCTCACCGAGGAGTTGCGGTAATTGTGTTGTGTGGGATTTAGAGCCTAAGATGGGGTGCTCAGGAGCACTCATTTACTTGTGGGGCATCAGCTCATGCAGGCCCTCAGGGCAGACAGTCAGGAAACCCTTGTATGCGGCTGTGTACCTGTGCAACGTGCACGCGCGTCCACTCCACCTGGGACTGCTGCTGTATCGCCCCGTGTCTGTGTTAAAGACCCACGTGTTCATACCGGTGCTTCTGTTCCTAATCCAGTGTGTCAGGGCTCTCCAGCCTTGCCCTTGCTGTGTTTATAAATTCCTTCTCAGACGACAGAAGCCTGGCTCCCTTTATCCTCCGATCTGATAGCTGTATTTTCTCAGTCTGCCCCGTCTCCTAGCCACTTGGTCTGCGTCTCTCCCCCTGCCCCCCGGATCCTTAGAAAGTCCTGCGGTGGACACCTCTGTTGGCACCCCCACTCTCACTGCCTCGGACCCTGTGCACCAGGAGGGGAGGGGAAGGAAGATGGGAAGGGAAGGACTGCTGTTGATTTTGAAGTGATTTTTCCTTTCCTGAGTCCGTGGTTTTCTAACTGTAGGCTGCTGGTTAAAGCAGCTGCTCATGCTCCACCCCAGAGATGGAGAGTCTCCATCCGTGTTTAACCAGTGTCCTTACTGACCTGGCACCTCTCCTGCAGAGGCTCTCCGGACCACGCACTGGGAGCCAGTCCTTACCGTGTTTTGAAGGGTGCGGCGCATCCAGGAGGCGCTCCTCCCAGGGCTGTGAGCCGCTGCCAGGGTGCGGGGTCCTTGAGAAGCAGGGACGTGTGAGAGGGGGACTTTGCTCATCTTTTTTCTTTCCCTCTCAGTTTCCCTTCTCCCTCCCGTAATTTTTTCTTTAAACAGTGTCTGCAGTTTCTAGTCTCTGATGACACCGGTTTGCTGTGGGAAATCTTCCCAGTGTTTTTTTTCTAAGACACAAACACCTGCTTTTCAGTGTTTTAATAAGCCCTATCCCATGGTGTTTCTGTTTGTGATTTAGCAGCAGGAGTATACATGTGCCTCATAAACACACGCTTGCTTCAGCTTGCCAGGTTTGGGGCTAATATTGTCTGTTGTAGTTGATCACAGGAGAGTGAAGCAATAGACACGTCTGGGGTAAGCCGTACTTCTAGAAACAGCATGTAGAGTATTCATTTTTAACATTTTATTTTTAAGCAAGCAAACTCATCAACTACTTTCCCCACAAACTAAATTCATACGGATGACTTTTATCTCAGCATTGCCCGTGTGGTCATGCAGACCTAAACACTGAACGTTGGGATTGTGCAGTGCGTGTCCGTGCACTGGCCGATGGTCTTCGCCACTGCAGCCGTGGGTAGCGACTCTTGGAGCAGGAGGAAAGGGGCTGGCACGTCGGCTTTGGCGGCTCTCATTGGCCGGGGCGTCAGGGTAGCCCACGTTTCTCAGTGTAGCCCACGTGCTGACCTACTGCACAGTTCAGTGGGGCCTCATGGAAGTGACTGGTTTGTTGCCCGTGAAGCCGGCCGGCCTCCTTCTGTAAGGCACTATGTACGTGGGTGACGGCATGATTAACGTTAACAGCATGTGAGAAAAAAACAGCAAAATGAGTCACCTTGATATAGTCTTTGGTGTATGGAAGCTCGGCGACCTTGCTATAGAGGAACTCCTCTACAGCGGTTGTTCCAAAGCCTCCGTAAGTGTTG
This sequence comes from Neomonachus schauinslandi, assembly GCF_002201575.2. Lineage (NCBI taxonomy): Eukaryota > Metazoa > Chordata > Mammalia > Carnivora > Phocidae > Neomonachus > Neomonachus schauinslandi. The sequence continues at coordinate 139,487,391 of NC_058409.1, read as the reverse complement.
CACCTTGCTGTTGCCAGGCAGGGTGGTGGAGTCAGCATTTGGCGCATCAGAGGTGACAGACCACACAGCAGTCTCTGCACACCCCCAATCTTGAAGCCTTGCAAGGGCTTGAAATATAAAGGACTAAAAACTGGCAGGCCCAAGTGGAATCTGCAGGACAGCCATGTTCTCTGCATGGACCTGACGGGGCTGCTCCAGTGGTCTCCTGTTTTCATCTCGTCTTGGCTTTTCCTTTCTGATAATCCCAGGTAGAGGTGTCAGAGAGTCAACAGCTGCAAGATTTAGAAACCTGCCGTTAGAGGACCATCCTAAGAACTCGGCCGGGAGAAAAAACCGTCATCAGAGGGGAGCCAGAAAATCTGAAGGCAAGAATGTTGCCTTTTCTCTCTCAGGCGGCCTCCCTGATGCATGGGGGAAATGCCGCTGCCGGGACAGGACCTTTCAGAAGGTCATTGGCAGGAAATTCTTAGTGTAGCCATCTTAGGACAGGTTTAACCTCCTTATCCAGGGAGGAAGTGTTCCTGTTTGGCCAAGGGCCATCGACCACAGCTACAGGACACGCGGACCCATCGTCACTCTTTCCTGCTTTATTGGAACTTTGATTCCAGAATCATTTCAGCACGAGTTGGAAAGGATAGTGGTGGCCGTGAGGCCATTCCCAGGCTTAACCTGGAGCTGTGTGCTCTGCAAGCCATGGCCAGCCCCAAGCCCTGCAAAAAAAATCAAATTGTGTTGGTTTGAGTTGATGCAGATGGTGCAACTTGTTTCATGAAAGTTTTGAAGAAGGACCAGTGTTTCTTCACTGCATGCTAAGTGTAGTCATTTCTGATCATGCCTTTATATATTTTGTGTATTTTGCTTGTTTGGGTTATATCTGGGGAATAACATTTCCTAGCACTTTCAGATCTACACCACCACATTTGGACCTAATTGACATATTCTAGGTCATATGTGATCTTTGGGTGGTGGCGGTTTTTGTAACCATAAGCAGTGATCTCCCGTACTGTTCCCTTTCCTTAGATCAGAGCCACCTGCTTACTTTATGCAAGTGAAGAAGATTCCTTGTGGAGTCTCTTAGCTCTCATCTGATTGATGGGAAATGTAGAGCACCAAGTACCAGAAATAAGAATAGGCAAGTCTCTGTGAGGTGTGGTGGAACACACAGGAATCCAGATCTTGCCAATCTTACAAATCTCACGTGGAGTTGATTAAAAGTAAATATTCAAGGGGTGCCTGGGTGGCTCAGTTGGTTAAGTGTTTGCCTTTGGCTCAGGTCATGATCTCTGGGTCCTGTTATCAAGCCCTGTGTTGAGCTCCCTACTCACTGGGGAGCCTGCTTCTCCCTCTCGCTCTGCCTCCCCCTGCATGCTCGCTTGCTCGCTCTCAAATAAAATCTTTTTTAAAAAAAGTAAAATTCAAGTACCAGACCATTATTCCAGATTTTTAACAGTTACGAATTTTCATTTGTCCTAACTGGTTTAGTTATTAGAGCATATTAGTTCATATAGTTATGGAACATTAGTCTTTGTAAAATGTAATTTGCACTATCCATGAAGTCCTCGAGCACTGTATTCCAAGAAAAACAAAGAGCAGAACCTGAAAAAAATGAGCCAGTTTGATTTCTTCAGAAATTGCAGAAGTCCTGCTTTTTGATAATAAAGGTTGATCTTTTTTGCAGCCATTGTCCCTTTGTGGGACAGGGCTTGACTGCTTGAAAGCTAGAAAAATATTTTTATTTTTATTTTATTTTTTTGAAGATTTTATTTATTTATTTGAGAGAGAGAATGAGAGAGAGAGAGAGAGAGCATGAGAAGGGGGAGGGTCAGAGGGAGAAGCAGACTCCCTGCCGAGCAGGGAGCCCGATGCGGGACTCGATCCCGGGACTCCAGGATCATGACCTGAGCCGAAGGCAGTGGCCTAACCAACTGAGCCACCCAGGCGCCCTAGAAAAATATTTTTAGGTAAAACATGTAACTTCAATAAATTAATTCACCTGTTCTATGGTTAAGAAATCTAGAACTACCTCACATACCATAAACGTAGGCTATTTGTTTCAGTACTTAAACTATATAGTAATATTTGGGCTGCTGTATACTTTTCAGTGTCTTTCATTATTTCTCTTCTGGTTATTGTGTACCATTTAAAAATCTTTATTTCAATGCAGTAGAATGGTTGCCTTCATAAATTTGTAGGATATTTTTTCTTTACAAAATACTACTCTACTAATGAAGACAGACATTTTGCTGGAAGTCACTGAAAGTGACTGCACCAGCGCTGGAAGTGATATCCTTTATGTGCTTGAACAGCTTCTTTTCAGTCGACATATCTATAAAAGCTGCACTGAGGGGACACCTGGGTGGCTCAGTCGGTTAAGTGTCTGCCTTTGGCTCAGGTCGTGGTCTCGGGGTCTTAGGATCGAGCTCCACATTGAGTACCACCTTGGGCTCCCTGCTCAGAGGGGATCCTGCTTCTCCCTCTCCCTCTCCCCCCCACCCCACAACCGCTCGTGTTCTGTCTCACGTGCGCATGCTCTCTCACTCTCAAATAAATAAAATCTTTAAACAAAAATGAAAAAAAAAAAAGGGCGCCTGGGTGGCTCAGATGGTTGAGCGTCTGCCTTCGGCTCAGGTCATGATCCCAGCGTCCTGGGATCGAGTCCCGCGTTGGGCTCCCTGCTCCTTGGGAGCCTGCTTCTCCCTCTGCCTCTCTCTCTCTGTCTCTCATGAATAAATAAATGAAATCTTTAAAAAAAAAAAAATGAAAAAAAAAAAGGTGCAAGGAAATAGAATTGTTTCCAAAAGGTCTGTTGGAGAAATGCTACAGTGAGCATGTGCTAGAGTCGCGTGCTGTCTGTGTGTGGTCTCAGTGGGCGTAAGGGATGTTCTCTTGCCTGGAATCTGTCCGCCACTGAGAGCAGCAGCCGTGACACTGACGCGGACCCTTCAGTCCCTGCTTAGGAATTCCCAGAAGGCGGGGTTCTGCTTGATAAGTTGTCTTATGTTGAGGTATTTGTGTGTTCACATTCTCTGTATGAACTCAGCCATTTCCCACCACCTGCCTGTCATGAGCCAATGTGTTCTTCTAAACCCAATAATAATATCTGATCCGGAGCTCTGCTGAATATTACAGAGACCCCCAAGGGAAGACAGATTCATTGGAATATTCTTGCTCAGATTATTTTATTCATAGTAGTAGAATATTATTGGTATTACACGAATGCCTGTGGATACCTGGTGAGGCCTGAGAATTTTGTATTTCTAGTGTATGATGTAAAACAATGGCTTAAGATAAGAGGTTTGCTTTCTGCCAGGGTAGAAGTCCCAAGGCTGGCATTCCAGGGCTGGTGCAGTAGCTCTGTTAGCAAGAGATCTCTCGATCCTTTTGTCTTTTGCCTCTTTAGCAGGTAGGCTGCTATCCTGCTGCTATCCTTAAGGCTGCCTCAAGGTTATTATTAGCTGCTAAAGCTCCAGCCATCTCCACCAAGTTCTTGGCAGCAGGGAGGCGAAAGAGGCAAGTGGGGGATGAGCATACACCACCTCCTAAACATGTTTCCTGGAAGCCCCCTCAAAATTTTTTACTTCTGTATATTGGCTACTCTTGTTTGTAAGTGAGGTTTGGAAATGCAGTTTTATGCTGGGGAATTGCCATCCCTGACTATAGGGGTTTGGCTGTCAAGGAGGGGCCAGTGGACTTTGAGGAGGTAACTCTCCATTTCTGCCATACCTCTGGTCTGTATGCTTCTAACACATATTCACCAAATCATATGCTCTGTACGTTTCTTGACTTACATTTGTTATGAGGAGTAAAACTTCGATGAAATATTTATATGAATTCTTAGTAGGCTCTATAGAACATAAAATGGGTGACTTGGGGCACTGATTTTCAGTCCTAAGAGAAGCTACACCCCCAGTGATTAACAAAACATTTTCTGATGCCTGCTAGAGTAAATTGTATGAATAATCTATCTTCACATAAAATTTATGTGTGTACATATATGTAAATCACATGCCACAATATAGAGACAAAGGTGATTTATAATAAAATGTGTTCCTGTAAATGCCTAAGGACATACACAATAGAAGAAAAAATTAGATATTCAGATTCTTATCTATGTTGGCCATAGATAAAAAACTGTTGGGAATATAGCAGATGCAGATCGGACATGTGTTACGTTGGTGACTCCGATATAGAGAATGGCATTATCGTGCTGCTACTCTGAAATGGTAAGCAGCTCTTATAAAGTTCCGAAGAAAACCAGGCACTGCCTTGCTTTGATTAACATGGTAACTGCATTCCTGAAAAAAATCAGTGTATGTTAGAGTAGGCAAAAAAAAAAAAAAAAAAAAAGGAAGAACCTTCATGTGTATATGTTAAATAGAGCCTAGCTCAGATAATTGAGCAGGACAGGTCTTCATTTCGAGGTAATATCCTGCTTCTCTGGGTCCTTCACAGTGAGTCCCTTCCCAAATCCGTCATGGTGCCTCTCTCTCCAAAGTCATTGTATCACAATTGCCCACATGAGTTTCAGTGACTTCTGGGGCAACTCTCTGCTTTAGAAGACTTACATTTTCACTATTTTTGTTGTTACACATGCCTGATACTAAGTGGTTTAGTTGGTTCTTTTTCACCTGTTTTCTTTGGTTATGTCACCTTGGCTGTTTCTGCCGAAGTTTTGCTATCTTGACGAGTTCGATCAGTCTTAATCTATGAAGGCTGGCAACCAGCCTTCATGAGGAACAGTCAGCACTGCCCACAGAGGTCTCAAAATCAGGTCTTAGGAATCAAACACGTTCCATTCCAGCACGACTGAAAGTTGTAAGACCCTGGAAGGAAATTCCACAGGCTTCTGGTTGCTGGGGGCTTCCCGTGGTGGTCTGTCCCGCTCACCTCCTCCTCCTCCTCCTGCGGGTTCGCCTCTCAACCCTGCTTGTATCTGTTCACAAGGCTCCCATTTGCTCCTCCTTTCTGTAGAAACCCAGTGAGGTTTTCAGACTCAGAAGTATCTGAGCACAGGGATCGTGGTGGTGGGGGCTGACTCGAGAAGCCCCCTGAATCACAGCCTCACTACATTTTAGGCCACGTGTCTTTTCGATCGTCCGATGTTGTATTTTTTTCTGCCACATCTGGCATAGTCCTTTATAAATCTTAAGAATCACTTAAGGGCGCCTGGGTGGCTCAGTTGGTTGAGCGACTGCCTTCGGCTCAGGTCATGATCCTGGAGTCCCTGGATCGAGTCCTGCGTCGGGCTCCCTGCTCGGCGAGGAGCCTGCTTCTCCCTCTAACCCTCTCCCCTCTCATGTACTTTCTCGCTCTCTCAAATAAATAAATAAATCTTTAAAAAAAAAAAAAAAGAATCACTTAAATGTAAAAAATACATAGTGCTTTTCTTTCCATATTCCACTTTTACCTTTGCGTATTTCTTTGGCTAGTCTGAATGCTTTCATTTCATTGTAATTTGGTAGTTAGCTGCCATAGTATAGAAATAATATTGAAATCTCTTTCAAAAAATGGTGGCACTTTAATTAAAATTTCTTTAAGTTCATGAATCAAGTAAAATGGTACTTGAAAATTTTTATTCTGTGAGGTAAAATTGCTATCCAACTACATCAGAAAGATTAAGCACGTAATTTTTTGCCAAGGGCTAGATAGTATTTTTTTAACTGAGGTTTTGAGATTCACTGTTAAAATTTTGCTCCACTGTGATTGTTTAATTCTAACAATACCTCAAGAGAAAATTATTACATTTAATTTTAATTTGTAGATAACTCAACAATGCAATTATATCAACTGACATATGCCATTTAAGGCAAAATACTATGTTTATTCATTAAGAATGGCATTTAGTGTCATGTATGAAAATGAACATTCTTTTAACTCGGTGTTTTACCACCTTTGGTCCTGTGGCATCACTGGAGAACTGAGGGATTTGTTTTAAATTTTATTTTGTTCTTTATAAAATATCCTTTGAGTAAAACTGCAGTTCATATTTGTATGTGAGTGTGAGTGCATCTGTGAGTGTGAGTGCGTGCGTGTGTGTGCATGCATGCACACGCTCCGAGCCCGGTACTGGGCTCCCGGCGGGGGTAGAGCTGCGACCCTTGGCTAATCGGCCCTCTGTTCTGTCGGAAGGTGAGCCAGGACGGGAAGTCGCTCCTTGACAAGCTCCAGCGGCCTTTGACTCCCGGCAGCTCCGATTCCCTGACGGCCTCCGCCAACTACTCCAAGGCCGTGCACCACGTCCTTGATGTCATCCACGAGGTGCTGCACCACCAGCGGCAGCTGGAAAACATCTGGCAGCACCGCAAGGTCCGGCTCCACCAGCGGCTGCAGCTCTGTGTGTTCCAGCAAGACGTGCAGCAGGTCAGTCTCGGGCCCGCTTTGCTGCCTGCGGATGGAGTCGGGACCGCGCGCGCACGCGTGCTCGCGCGCTCGCGCGCGCACGCAGCTGCTGTGCTTTCCACGAACGACCGTGGGTCTGAGCGTGCACGCGCAGGCTCCTGCCAGCCGCTGGCTCGCATCGGCAGGACACGTGAGGCGGTGCGGGGCCTCCGCCGGAGACTCTGAGGCTGTTCTTGGAACAGGGCATCCCCACTTATATTTATCCAGAGGTGCTTCTACCCGGTTTGTTACGGTTCAGCATCTGTCCGTCCTCTGGTCACTGAAGCAGTAAGCTAACGGCGCTTCATGAGATGGTGCGGTCTGTGGTACACAGTAGGTGCTTAGCAGGTACTAGTCTGGTCAACAGAAAGTGGAGTTTTATGACTGTTAATTTCTAAGCGGTTTTCATCTTGTTATTGTTTATGCCCCTATTACGGGGTAGAGAAGATTGGCCTGCTGCCAGGGTTTTGAGGATTAAAGCTATGGTAGCATATAAAACATGATACAGCTTTAGTGATAAACAAGATAACAGTTGTGTCCTTGCCCTAAAATAGAGGGAAACACGGGTGTGGACGAGGTGTGAACGCTGGGGCTGAGGAGATCCTGGGGTATGTGTGCAAGGAAGCCGTCCCGGTGATAGGTCTGGAACAACACCTCTCTCTTCCCTGAGTGCCCAGGAGCCCAGGAGCGCTGCTCAGACATGTGTGGCTTCAGATTTCACTCTCCCCATGTGTCATCCGAAGGCCAGTGGGCTTTCCTTCTCAGGGGGCTGAGACTGTGGAGAGTCGTGCTGTGTTCCGATGAACACAGAGATTCTCTATATTTTATTGACCATCATTCTTCACGTAATGTGAGTCTGGTGAGTTCAGAATACTTTAAATTGCTCTATAATTTTTAATTTTCACATACAATGCTTTGATTTTACTTATGGGTATTGAGTCCTCTGAAGATTGCATATACCAGGTACCTCAGAAATGATCATTTTGATGTTTTCATGCCTCTTTCCAATGCTATTTTAATCAAAGAGGATAATTGCCAGGGAAAGAATGTAGAGCAGGGAGTGAATGGGGGGGGAGTCTATGTCAGGGAGTTATTTGTGGGAAAAGAGGTGCTGTGGTTGAAAGCATGAATATCAGCTTCCCCTGATTGTCTAAAAACTTCCACAAACCACGAAATGTTAATAGTTTCAGTGCAATTATTAAAGGATTTTCCCACTCACCTCCCGTCCCTTGGATCAAGTGTTCATTACACACCCATGGACCAGCACGCCCTCTGGACTTGTGTCTGAAGCAGCAGCAGGGGCTCCCCTCCCCCGTCGCCCCAACTCTGAGGGCTCCATGGGGCACCAGGCACATGAGAATAAGCCACTGGGCAGTTTATGGCAGGGGGAGGCACCTTTGGGAATAGGCTGAGGAGTCTAGCCATCTAATTTGGCACCAAGTACTTAATGCCCTTGAATTTGGAAACAGCAAACATTACATTTTATATGTAGAAAGGTAATTATGATAATTATGAGACCAGTTCTTTAAGCTAGATTTTTTCTTCTTCTCAAACATCAGTAGGTTGGGTTGGATGTTAGCAGGAGAAAGCATTTTGCAATACACATAATGCATAATATGGTCCTATTAGCATTCCATAGAAAATAGATAATTGCTCTTTAAGGGAAACGTTCTTTTGATTAAATGATCTGGAATGGTCTGGACTTGTTATGCAAACAGGAAATTGTTGTGTAGGCTTGACTTGTGGAGCAAGAACTGAAGTTGATAAGATTATGCAAAGCAAGTGCTTTACCTCGAAGGAATCCATAGGATGTCAGAACCAAAAACGTGTTTCTGAAACTCAAGCAATTATAACACGTGGAAATTTTTGCTATATTGAGCATAGACTAGGAGAGGTAGGCTGAGAATAAATGGAAAAAAATAGTAGTCCTTTAGAAAGACATTGTCAGCAGAAGGTAAATTTGTAAAGATGAACACAAAATCCACAAAAAATATAAGTCAACTAGATACCACAAGTGGCTTTTGCTTGGTTGTTTTGAGTGATGAAAAAGCATCCATAAATACTGCTGAGAAAAAAGAAAAGCAACCAACTGCACAATAGGTATGGAATGATGACATTTTTTATGGAAACAACCCACCCAAAGAGTACATGCTTGTCTGTGGAAAAATCTTGGAAAGAATAGAAGACAGAGTGTCAGCAGCACGTTTTCCAGGAAGAATGGCATGATCTTTGAAACATGAATAATTTTGGTTTAGTGTTTAATTTTTGCTTTCCACAAGCAAAGGGGGTGCTATGATTTCTATATGGAAGACGCTGAGGTGGACGGGCAGGTGAGGCCACAGCTGCGGGGGGCCACTTGCCGCTGGAGGAGTGGGCCGGCACGACTGACTCAGGGGCCCACGCTACCTGCTGACAAGTAGAAACCTTCGTCCTTGTTCACTGGAAAATAAAATTAATACTCTGCCGCATTTTTTTTTTTTTAAGATTTTATTTATTTATTTGACAGAGAGAGACACAGTGAGAGAGGGAACACAAGCAGGGGGAGGGGGAGAGGGAGAAGCAGGTCTCCCGCAGAGCAGGGAGCCCGATGCGGGGCTCGATCCCAGGACCCTGGGATCACGACCTGAGCCGAAGGCAGACGCTTAACGACTGAGCCACCCAGGCGCCCTCTGCCACATTTCTTGGTGATGGAGTAATAGATGTATTCCCGTTGCCTTGTGTTGACTGTTAGAGCAGCCGTGCATGGATGTTTGGTCGTATTACCGCTGAGCAGTGGTCTTCAGTTGAGGGTAGGCTGAAGTTTGCTCTAACAGCATCAGTTTGGCTGTACTTGTTCGAGAGGGGCGGTATGTGTGCAAGTAGGCATGGTGGTATGCTCGCAGACGCATTTTCCTGCTCACCGGTTCAGTCTGCCTCTCACACTGGTGCCATTTAGTTACTCCAACATGTTGGGCAAGGTGAAGGGCCCCAGAATTCCCTTTCCTGAAGCAGGCTGCCCTCCCCAAAGAAGCCCGTAAGGCAGGAAGATCTCCCAAGAAAGCCTCTTGCCCCCACCCCCACCCCAGTCGCCCTTTGTGTGTATGAGTGTCACCCCTGCTGAGTTATTTCTTGGAAGAACTCCTTCCCGTTGATGTGGGGCCATTAACTAATATTCTGAGAAAACAGTAAAACAAATCCAGTATCCTCTAGATTCTTCTCATCCACATTTCATTCCTTTTTTTTTTTTTCCCCAAAGTCTCTTACTCACATGTGACACTCAAGAGATACAGAGGTAACTGTGTTGCATATGTCAAAGCTCCTTTTCTCAAGGAATTGTAATCTAGTAAAAGATCATTTGATAGTGTAATAAATTATACCATAACATGCTCAGATTTAGTGTTTAATGTCTTTGGTTATTGTCAGGTGTAATTGCGCTAAGGCGTGAATGTGAGTCATGCCTCTGAAGGGGTTAGCTGGAGCGAGGAAGTACAACGAGCTGCCCTCTTCCATGTTATCTGCCTACCTTGTACATGCATTTTAAGGGTGAATATCTATGCCTTAATGATGTGTGCAAACATGGGGGTTCCAGAAAGCTTTGTCCATGTCCGTCTCAAACGTCAAGGGTCTGGTATACAGGGAAAATGAAGAGACCTTCATTTTAGAGGCGCGAGTCACAGTTTGAGCTGCTCTTTGAAGGATGGGTAGAAAGTCAGCAGGTTGAGGATTGGGCAACGGGAACTGCAGTGAGATTCGAGACACAGAAGGGCAGGGCCTGTCCAAAGAGCTGCAGGCAGCGCGGCGTAGGCGGGATAGAGAGGTGTGGAGGTGTGAGATGGGCTAGGTGCTGGAAAGGTGACCTCATGATGAAAGCTTGCAACTTGTTTCTGTGAGCATGGGGATGCCATTGAAGGGACACAGTGGAACTTGCCTGAGTGCTGCAAATGGGTGCCAGGGCCTGGGGTGGCTTGTGAGTGGCCGCGAGGCTTATGTGAGGAACACGTAGATGGCATTCTGCTCATCTTGGTGCTTCAGGTGCTTATTACCGTGTGTGTTTCTCTCCTCTCTTACTCTCACAGCCAGCCTGTTGAGCCAGTGCTTTCCCCCTGCACTATGCTGAGTTCATACCAGGCAGGGCCTGTGCCGTGTGCATTTTGACTCCATGCTCTGGGCAGTGGGGGGTGGAGGAGAGGATCCTGCATGTGTTAGAAAGCTTGCCCTGGTTGCAGTGTGGTGAGGGAGTTGGAGGGAGCGAGACTCCCAGCTGAGACAGGCTAAGTCCTATTGTGGACGTCCGTGCATGTCGTGGAGGAGTCTTGGAGAACAGAAGCGTGAGGTCTGTGGGGCAGTGGTCTGTATTTTAGGAATAAATATTGGGAAACTGCTGTTTCCCAAGTGTCTGGGATTCAGTTCAGTATTTGTAAAATGAGTGAATGAATGGATTGATGAAGAAATTTAAGGAATTAGCCAGTTTTGCTGATTAAAGATTCTTTTGGGTTAAAAGTTTCTTCATTTATTCTGGAAGGGGGTAGGTTGGGCTTATATTGGAAACAAGTGATCTAACTAGGAGATCTGCTTGAAGGAATGGGAGCTTTGCTTGATGTTGGGGATTCAGGAGTGGCGGGGAAAGGAAGGGATAATTTCAGTGCATGGGAATTATGCAAATGTGGCGAGGTCTCTAGTACAGATTTTAGCCACTTGAATGCAAAGTGAGGGTCTTAAATGCAGCAGGGGGAGGGAAGTCAGGATATGCCATAAAGGCAAAGAAAGAGGTTTCAAGTGCCCAGAGAAGCTATTTTATAGGTTTGCCTTGGGTCCTACTAGGCTGCTCTCCTTATGCCAGTTAAAGCCATCTCATTGTGATGCTTGACTTAGGGGTTCTTGTTTGGTATCACCTACAGTGGACCTAACTTTTAAGTGAAGGTTTTGAACCTCATTGTCCTTTGCTCATTCATTTAAGTCAGGAGGGTGGGTTTTTCTCGTCCCACTCACCAGAATCATTATATAGCCCTAGCTACTTAACATTTTCTTCTGTGTACATTCGCACGCTCACAGTTTTGATTGTGGCTGGTGATAAGAATGGTTAGAGGATTGCCATCTTTTCTGAGGGCTTCTCCATTGGAATTAGGGAGTACTGGAGGGTAAGGGTTTGGGTAGGGATCGGGAAGCTGCCGGGGGCCGATGGAGGCTGATGCTGATCTTCCTGGTGGGTCTAGAGCCAGCTTTAATTACTTTTTTTTGTGGTAGTGAACACAGGAGAGACTCGGCTGTGAGGGTTATCTTGGTAACCAAGCTCAGAAGGAGCTGAAAGCCGATAGTGGGAGTTCAAAGGGTGGGAAATGGATGAATTTCTTCCCCCAAAGCAGATAGAATACAGGACTGCAGAATACATGAGCTGGCACTGTGAGCTGGCAGGACAGGGAGCTGGAGCCCAGGGGACTGGGGTAAATCAGAAGTGAGTAGAGAGCAGAGGTCATCAAGCCCTCGAGGACTCCTGCGCTCAGGAGCAGGCAGAGCCTGGAAAACCCCAGACCTCTTGGGACTCCCTTTTATTGAGTGCCAGCCACATTGCCTGGGACCCCAAAGTGGAAAATGCCCGGGGATTATTAGCTGGACAGGGGATACTGCATGCATGTAGACATGTGCATGTGTGTGTATTAATGCAGTTCAATAACTAGACTTACGCTATACATCATAACTTCAGTGTACCAGATTAAGATCTGGACATAGGAAGATTTGGGGGGAGGTGGGTGACTTTGGACTCTTTTATATTCATTTACAAACTAAGAATGAGAAAAATAAACAGATTAGCCAGTATCGATAGAATGATGTGTTTGGTTGGAGTTTGATGGGAATATCCAAGGTGAGACTATTTATATGAGTAATAACCTACCTACCACCTTCCTCCTTCCTTTCTTTCCTTAGCTTCTTTGTTTTCCTTAAGAAATTTCATGTACTTATGTAATTAAAACTAGGGTAATAACCATGAGGACTGGTGATTTAAATATTTTTTAGAAGATAGATGGGTAGGTAGATGATGTTAAAGTTTAAAATTATGCCAACTCCTCTTTTTTTTAAGTTTTTAATTTTAATTCCAGTATAGTTAACATACAGTGTAGTGTTAGTTTCAGGTGTACAATATAGTGATTCAACACTTCCATACAACACCTGGTGCTGATCACAAGTGCCCTCCTTAATCCCCATCACCTATTTCCCCCATCTCCCCTGCCCATCTCCCCCTGTAACTATCAGTTTGTTTTCTATAGTTTAGAGTCTCTCTCTTGCTTTGTCTCTCTTTTTTTTTTTTTCCCCTTTGCTCTTTTGTTTCTTAAATTCCACATGAGTAAAACATATGGTATTTGTCTTTCTCTGACTTACTTCCCTTAACATTATACTTTCTAGCTCCATCCATGTCATTGCAAATGGCAAGATTTCATTCCTTTTTATGGCTGGATAATATTCCATTATATATATACACACACATTATACCTCTTCAGTAAAATATCAGTGGACAGTTGGGCTGCTTCCATAATTTGACTCTTGTAAATAATGCTGCTATAAATATCAGGGTGTTTATATCCCTTTGAATTAGCGTTCTTGTATTCTTTGGGTAAATACCCAAGTAGTGTGATTACTGGATGGTAGGGTAGTTCTATTTTTAACTTTTTGAGGAAATTCTGTACTGTTTTCGATAGTGGCTGTACCAGTTTGCATTCCCACCAACAGTGCAGAGGGTTCTCCTTTCTTTCCCTGCATCCTCACCGACATCTGTTGTCTCTTGTGTTTTTGATTTTAGCCATTCTGACTGGTGTGAGATGGTATCTCATTGTGGTTTTGATTTGTTCCTGGTGATGAGTGATGTTGAGCATCTTTTCATGTGTCAGCCATCTGTTGGAGAACTGTCTGTTCATATCTTCTGCCCATTTTTCATTGGCTTACTTGTTTTTTGGGTGTTGAATTGTCTAAGTTCTTTATGTATTTTTGGATACTAACCCTTTATGAGATATGTCATTTGCAAATACCTTCTCCCATTCAGTAAGTTGCCTTTTTGTTTTGTTGATTGTTTCCTTCACAGTGCGGAAATTTTTTATTTTGATGAAGACCCAGTAGTTTATTTTTGTTTTTGTTTCCTTTGCCTCAGGAGATATATCTAGAAAAATGTTGCTGTGGCCAGTGTCAGAGGGTTCTTCTAGGATTTTTATGGTTTCAGGTCTCACATTTAGGTCTTTAATTCCCACCAAGCCCTTTGTGAGCCTTTCTTCATTGACTTCACCTATGTTCCCTTCTAGCCAAGGCAGTGTACTTGGAGCACATGTTCCTGACATTTCATATACTCTCAGATTAGGTAAGCAAAAGTAGCTCTTGAGGTGCCAGGTGGATCAGTCGGTTAAGCATCCGACTCCTGATTTTAGCTCAGGTAATGATCTCAGGGTCGTGAGATCGAGCCTCGAGTCGGGCTCCTCATTCAGCAGAGAGTCTGCTTGAGATTCTCTCTCTCCCTCTTCCCTTCACCCCTGTGCTCAAGCTCTCCCTCTCCCCCCCCCCAAAATAAGTAAATCTTTTTTAAAAAAAGTAGCTCTTGCAACACAGGGCATTGTGGTTCTGTATTACACGTTTGCTGTAATATTTGCTATACATTTGTGTAACTTGTTGAGGTTTTTTGTTTGTTTAAACAGCCTATTTTTCTTTTTTCTTTTTTTAAAAGATTTTATTTATTTGAGAGAGAGAAAGAGCATGAGCGGGGAGGGGCAGCAGGAGAGGGAGAAGCACTCCCAAGAGGGAGAAGTATCCACTCCCAAGTTTTGATTGTGGCTGGTGATAAGAATGGTTAGAGGATTGCCATCTTTTCTGGCATTGCATTCTGCTCATCGTGGTGCTTCAGGTGCTTATTACCGTGTGTGTTTATAGAGTCCCACATCGGGCTGTGGGACTCTATCCCGGACCGTGGGATCATGACCTGAGCCAAAGGCAGACGCTTAACCAACTGAGCCACCCAGGCGCCCTGTTTAAATAGCCTATTTTTCCAAGTGAGCATTAGGCTTAGTATACTTCAGAATGTTCTAGAAACCATATTTTTTAAAAGATCTTTCCATATTAAGAATAATTCTATAGATTTTTAGGGCAAACTTAACTCTAATTTTGGAATACAATGAATGAAGAAACAGTTCTTGGCTCCAGTGGAGAGAGATAAAGAAATGGAGGACTATCATTATTGTCAGGCAACTGTACATGCTGGCCCTGAAAAGCTCCCCCTTCTTTCCTCAGCCCCCAGTAGACCACAGCTGTGTGTTGACTTGTGTCTCTTATTTCACCGTGGAAGTTGTGCCGTGCAGATCATAGAATTTAGAGCCAGAGGCCCTTGTGATCCTGTCAAGCCGAGCTCCTTATTTTCCAGTTAATAAAACTGAGCCTTGAAAAAGTCCAGTGACTTGGCCGAAGCTCCAGGAAGCCCAGCGGTTTTCTAACTGCTTCACTGGTCTTGACCGGAGGAGGATGGTTCGTTTCTGAGCTAATCAAAGAGCAAAATTAAATTGACAGGTTACTTAGGAAGGAGTATTGAAATGGGGCTTTTCAGGCTGGGGAAGGGCTCTCTAGAAGCTACAGTTGCTCACTGCTGTGAGGGGTTCATTTAGTCACCTTGGGAGTGGATACGTGGGGGCAGAGAAGGCAGGGGAGAGAACCCCTCTGCACTGACTCATAGCTTCTAGCAGTCTTGAACCCAGCTCCTCACGGCTGCCCCGGGCTGTGTCCTTCTGTTCTCCAGGCAGGTGGTCCACGAGCCTGGCCTCCACCAGAAAGAAAGGGAAGAACATGAACGAGGATGCTGGTTTCAGGTAAAATATGCTCTGAGCTTCTGGGAAGAGGTACCAGGCAGCCTGAGAGAGGGTGTGTATGTGGGATTCAATAATATAAACTCAGAGTATTCCTTCTTTTTGTGATTTTAACTTTGTGGGCAGATTTCATTAACAGCATAATATTGGATATCCTCACGGCAATGGTAAACACCAGGCTTTCATAAAAGCATTCTCTAAGCGAAGGCCTCCTTTTTGGTCTCCTGCTTTGTTGCCTAATCACTCATTTTTTGTTATAATCGTTAAAATATCATGGATTTGATAATCAAGAAAGCTCTGATCTAAATGATTGTTTCAGGAGCACTTATTTAAAAATGGCCCGGGGGGAAAAAAAATTTTAAAAATAGCCCTGGAAACATAGTATGTCTATTTTGAGATTGGCATCCCTGGTGATTTAAATGAAAACCAACAAGGGTCGAACAGGGAAGTAACTAAATGAAACTGGGTTAATTTTGGTTTTATAGGGAATGGGCAGGGAGGAAATTAGTATTTTGTCACTGGAAAAATCGGATTTTATGTTAAAAAAGAACACATTTAGGGTATTTTAGAATTAACTTGGTTTTTCACTTGATTCATGTGTTTGTGTTTTGTGAACTGAATAAATGTGACTTAGAAGGAATTCTCATTATTCTGACAGAAAACGCTTATTCACTGATTATGTCTCTTTAAAATGGTGGGTGGATTTCACAGATATTTGTATACTTTCCCTGAATACTCTTTGGATCCGGAGTTCCCAGTAAAACCAGACTGGCTTCATGTGTTCTTGGTTGTTTTATGTCCGGGGTCTTACCTAGTTCTTATAAACAGCCCTCCTAGAGCTGAAACTCTGATTTTAGAAATATTTTTACAGCGTTCATGTAGTATCTACAAGCCATGATGTAATGTAATGACGGGTTAGAGCCTGAGTTTGGGGCTCTGAAGACCTTCATGTGAATCTTTTTCCTCGGTCTTCTTTCTTGGGCAAGTCGCTTCACTTCTCTGAGCCTCCATTTCTTGTTGAATAGGGACAGTAATCAAAGTCCACTCTCTCGTTTGTAGCCCTTGGGGATAGATATGTTTGGGGGTTGAGAGTTTTTCAAACTTTAACAATAGGAAGATAACAGAGTGCATACAGTGTGTGATACAGGACACTCTCGTGGGGTCTGGGCCGCCCCCCATACTCTAAAGGAAAACATGGAGATTTCTGCAGCCAAATGGACAAGGACTCTAAACTACACTAAGGGAGTCGGATCTTGGTGCCAAAACTTGGGACCAAGTTTTGAAAAAATACTGAGAATTTCAGAGCTGTTGCAGCTTTTTTGTGGATAAGGGATTATGGACCTGCATGTGTTGCCCTCCCGAACATGGCGTGGAATAATCTCTCAGTAAATAATGCTGGCGGCAGTGATGTGAGTCGTGGTGATAGTAGGAGGTGACTCCAGTCAGTATTTGAAATAAACACCTCTGCGTTTTAAAGGGAAGATGTCTTTACGTGGTCTTCATATTGTCTATTGTTGAGACATGGGTCTGTAAGAATTAGTTTCCTCTGATGGGGGTGTAGTATTTAGTCACAAATTCTTAAAGAAGCAGTCACCAGAAATAGTAGTCCAGGAAACAGTGAGTGTTAGGTAGTGGGGGCTTGTCACAGAAAATCACATAGGTTGTACAAGATGGCCGGAACTCTGCCTCGTAAGTTGGGGGAAAGGCGCCAGCAGCCAGTTCCCACGGCCTTTAACTGAGAGTTGGTAGTGTTTGCTGTCCATTATAACACAGTCACTTCATCAGAGGTTGTTTGCCCAGAAGCCCCTAGCTGTTGGCAAACAAGAGCAGCTCGTTCCTTCCAGACCCCATTGTGGCACTTATATGGCCCTTGAGCTGACTCAAGAGGTGTATAGACCAGCGGTTTAAGAGAATGGACCCTTTGACCAGATTTTCTGGATCTTAGTCCCCAGACTGGCTCTTCCACAAAGACCCTTAGTTGAGAGTCTTTGGTCCTATGTCTTCATCTGTGAAATGGGGATATGATATGCCTCCCCTACCCCAGCTCACTGTGAGGATTGATGGCTTGGTGCACACACAGCCCAGGTCAGTGCTTGCTGCAGCAGCAGGTTCTCAGACAGCAATATAATTATTAGGTAAGAAATGAGCATAATCATACTTGCCATCATCATGATCTATCTTGTAATTACAAACAGGGAGTTAAGCTAAACAATATGTAAGGTTTCCTGACCATCTGACATTTTGACTTAGATGCTGAGACGGTATCTGTGTTGTGTTGGTGGCTCACTTTAGAGTGACCTTGACCTTGGGGCTGTCACTGTGTCCATTAGAGGGCACTGATGTACAGACGAATGAGCTCCCACCACATCTTCTGCCCAGAGAGGGAGGTGGCCTAGGCCTCCTAGCTTTGCTCTCCTGCACAGGAACCAGGTAGCCTGTGGGAAGGGATCACTTTTGTCCTTTCCCTTCAGTCTAGCAGCAGAGCCTCAAATCCTGTGCCAGCCTTGTTTCTGGGGCTGGGGCCACAAGACAAATAACGGCTCCTGGCGACAGATGAGGTCAGGGAGGCGGCTGGCTGGATTAGGTTGATGAAGCCCCTGATTCGCAAATATTTTTATGTTTTAAATGCAAAAGATTCCACAAGCATGTCTTTGAAATGCTCTTTGGGCAGCTGTATTGATTCCTTGGCAATCTGGGAAATGTTCTCAGACTTGTAGAAGAAGCGAAAGCCTTGTGGGGAATTTGGTTTTGAGTGTGAGCTGGATTTCATAATTGTCTGCCACTTTTTTTTTTTTTTAAGTGCTTGGAGTTTGTACACCTTCTTTGAATTACTTTCATGTTTGTTGGAAATACAGTTTCACCTGGTATTTACAATTCTGTCTAAAGGAACCGCTAATAAAAGAAAAATTGTAACTCTGAGCAGTTGGTTCATAATAGCTTTAATTTCCAACTTACACTTCCTGAAAGACTTTTCTTAGGCTTCAAAGCCAAATTTTTATTTTTTTATTTTTATTTTTAAATTTATTTTAAAGATTTCATTTATTTATTTGACAGAGAGAGACACAAGAGAGGGAATACAAGCAGGGGGAGTGGGAGAGGGAGAAGCAGGCTTCCTGCCGGGCAGGGAGCCCGATGCGGGGCTCCATCCCAGGACCCCGGGATCATGACCTGAGCCCAAGGCAGACGCTGAACGACTGAGTCACCCAGGAGCCCCAAAACCAAATTTTTATTATTTTAAAAATACTGTAGTTTGTTTCCTCAGCCCTTTCTACCAAATAATGTTTACATTTTACTTTTTCAAATTGTGTCCTTGTTTCAAGTCTGTATTGAGTTGCTGGTGGTTATCAGATTTGCTGCTTACCAGTGGCTCAATTTTTCTTTTAACAGTAAAGTTGAGGAATATACAGAATATACTGTAGTTAAAAAGAAAGATCTCTTAGTCCTTCATACAGATCTGATAGGCAGGGAGACTTATGTATCTTTAAGTTCTTTTCAGGCTTAAAATATTTGATCCTTGTCTCCTGTGTGGTATTGGCCTCGTGCCCAGAGGCACTTTCCATTTAACTGTATCCATCCTTGAGGTTGAGATGTCTTGAAGTTGTCAGTGGACATTTTGTAGGAGTGGAACAGGATCTGTGTTTTATAATATGAATTAAGAGACTCATGTAAACAACTCAGCAGCTTTATATCTGCCTTGAAGTCAGGCGTGAATGTAGCTCTACTTACTAATGGTAATACTAAAGTGCAGTCTCTCTCTCTTTCTCTCTCTCTTATCTCAAGAAAGGAAAATAATGTACACTAATTAAAAAGCAATGGATGGGGTGCCTGGCCAGCTCAGTCGGAGGAGTGTGTGACTCTTGATCTTGGGGTCATGAGTTTGAGCCCCGTGTTGGGTGTAGAGATTACTTAAAAAAAAAAAAAATTTAAACTGAAAAGCAACGGATAATTGTAGCTTGTGCCACCAAAGAGCTTACAATTAGATGGAAGCCTGCCATGG
This sequence comes from Neomonachus schauinslandi, assembly GCF_002201575.2. Taxonomy (NCBI): domain Eukaryota; kingdom Metazoa; phylum Chordata; class Mammalia; order Carnivora; family Phocidae; genus Neomonachus; species Neomonachus schauinslandi. The sequence continues at coordinate 139,468,209 of NC_058409.1, read as the reverse complement.
GCTACGGGTTAGGGGTGGGGATGCTACACATACTGTGTATCCGCCGAGCTGGTGTTAATGTGCTCAGCAGAGCCCTCACAACTCCCCGTTATAGTCACGAGCACCAAGGAAGCTACAGTCCAGGAAGGATGAAGAACTCGCCCAAGAAGACATAGCTAGGCCCTGGGTATGCAGCGGGGGCTAGAAATGGAGGGTGGAAACGAGAGAGCTTTCAGGAGGGCTGGGAGTGAGGTGACACAATACATATAGATCCACTCAGAAGTACTCTGATAGTGTGACCCCAGTGACTAGCAGATCGGTGGTGTTGACAGAAGAGGTTCAGAAATGAGCTATAACAATAAGGTAGATGTGGCTTTAGCTGAGTCTCTGCTGCAAGGCTTGGCCTCTATGCCCCCCCCCCCCCCCCCACGCCCAATGCACCAACACTTCTGCTAATTCTGCAGGGTCTTTAAGAAAGACCATCAGTGATTTATTCAGGTTTGCAATCTGTTTTATTTACATGTACTACTAACTTTGCTAAACCCTATGCAGAAAGGGCCTTTGGTCAGACCCTTGGCTTCTGAAGGTCGCTGGTTTGGAGCGATAGATAACAAGGCCAGTTGTCCCTGGACAACTGGCCCTTACCAGCTGCCCTTTTTTTTTTTCCCTTCTTTTTCAGAGTTCTGTCAGCACAGCTGATCTCTCTCTAGTGCAGGTAACAAAGGGCAAGGGATCCTTTTCATAGCACTGAATCCCAAGTTAAGACCCCTTTTATTTTGCCATTAGTGGGGAGCCATGACTGGTCTGCTTCCAGGTTGTCCCCTCAACCACTGTCCTGGCTGTGCCTCCCCCGCTGGTTCTTCAGTCTGAGAGAGTTTTGATCCATATACATCATTACCGTAGTTACTAAATTCGAAGTATGAGAGGTGGCCTTCAGCAGTCTGTTAACAAATGTATTCGAATATTTAAATACCTTGTACCCAAAGTTTTAGTTTTTAGCGGAAGATGTCACTGACTTATTTTTTGCTAGTTCTCTTTTCCCCATCAGAAAGAGGCCAAGTGTACATTTGAGGGTAGTGTAAATATTTTTGTTAGTTTTTTGTGGTTTCTCAAGTAAGAGAGCCAGTGAACTCCTCAGTACTGACTCTGAACCTAGAAACATCGGGTCGCACTGCTTAACTTTTACTCCCTTTCTGTATGTGGTGGATGTCAACTTGCAAGAACTTTTAAGTAATTAAATTCGTGGAATGTTTAGCTTTCACAACAGCTTAGTAGTTTACAGAATAAATTATCCTCAAAGACCAGAATGGAGGCATTTAAGTGTTTTGTTTTCTTAGGTTTTATTTTTGTGTTTTCCATGTTCTAAAGAAGAGGCAGAAAAACATTAACTCTGTGGTTAAAGTTGAATTGCCAGAGTTGGGAAGCTTTGAGCCTTATAGAAATGTTAAGTTAAACTGGTTGTCAGTGGCTTGATAACCAGTATCTTATCCAAAACCCATTCAGTTTTGGATGCTCCGTTGCACATAAAATGAGATGAGACTTAATCATTACTGCACGTAATATTTATACAGAGACAAACTTATGCTCTTACAGTTAAGAGCTGCTGAAAATCACGCTGGGAAAGCTGATCAGGCATGGTAGATTAGTGTCCAGTTGCTTCCAGTTTTTTTCCTTCCTTTGCTTCTCGTTTGTTATAGTTTTGACAACAGAATGTATCAGCGGGTAGCCCTAGCCATCGAACAAGGCAGAACATTGTTTTTATGGCATATATGCCTGTATTTTATTGTAGGTGCTGGACTGGATTGAGAACCATGGAGAAGCATTTCTGAGCAAACATACGGGTGTGGGGAAATCTCTTCATCGGGCCAGAGCTTTGCAGAAACGTCATGAAGATTTCGAAGAAGTAGCACAGGTAAAACCATGGCTTTCACTATTTTCTCCCATAAATACTATGTGGTTGGTTTTGAATTCGTTTTAACCACATCTGAGATGACTGATCCTTGGCTAGATATGTTTAAAGGTGATTCAGAGGAGGTAATGCTCAGATTTAAGAGTGAGGCTGTCCTTGCCTGCTCAGATATCGTCTGTTGGCTGGGCCATAAAATAAGGTGTTCTTGACACAGAAAAATGCCCTGAATGTTTTTGCCATATTTATTGTACCAATGCCTATTGACTCATTTGTGAGATTTCAACTGATAAACAGTAATGGTTCTTGCATTTCTGTAATGATGGGCCAGCATTTCTTGTCCTTTTCCAGTTCTCTTAAATGTGTGTGCTTAGAAACAGGATGTAGGGTGTGTAGTGTGTTTAGGGCATGGGATTTGTGGAGTTGGAGCATGGGCTATAATACTCACTAGCTGCGTCGTTTGGAAAGTCTCTTCACATTTCTCAGATTGACATTCTTATCTGGAAAGTAGGCACAGTGAAGGCTTCTGGAAGAGAGGAAGTCAGGGGTGTGTGTGGCAGCAGCATGGAAAGTACCCAGGCCAGGACCTTCTACTTATTATTTGGTAAATGTGCTTTTTGTTTTGTGTTTTGAAAGAAAGTGGAGTGAAGAAGGGAGAAATTACAATACCATGGCCTTGTGTGTGTGTCCATTCCATGTTATATGGAAGTTATAAGGAGGTGTAGGGGGAAAGTTCCTTTAAACAGAAGTTGTCTAGTAGGATGCATCCAAACTGAAAGACATTATTGTAAAACCGAGGAACATCAGAGATAAAGTCTTAAAAACAAGGACAGAAATGACAAAACAACCCCTGTGAGAAGGGTTATTAGAAAGACAGCCGACTTCTTGGGGAGCTGGGTGGCACTGTTGGTTGAGCGCCCGACTCGTGCTTTCGGCTCAGGTCGTGATCCTCGGGGTCGTGAGATCGAGCCCCGCGCCGGGCTCTGCGCTCAGTGGGGAGTCTGCTTGGGAGTTTCCCTCTTCCTCTGCCCCTACCCTCCACTCATTCTTGCTCTCTCTCTAAAAAAAATAAATCTTAAAAAAAGAAAGAAGGAAGAAAGAAAGAAAGGAGGGAAGGAAGGAAGCAAGAAAGCAAGCCCACTTCTCACCAGGAACCACAGATTCTGGAAGTTGGTAGAATAGTCTAAAGGGAAATTAACTCTGAACCTGGAATTCGAGATCCAGCTGAACTATCGTTCAATGATGAGGATAAAATGTGGATCAAGACTGAGTGAGTTTATTACTCAGATACTTACCAGAAGAACTAAAGCATATAGTTTAATTTTTTAAAGATTTGTTTATTTCAGAGAGAAAGAAAGATTGCTCTTGCATCAGAGTGGTGGGGGAGGGGCAGAGGGAGAAGGAAAAGAATCTTAAGCAGGCTCCATGATCACGCCGACATGGGGCTTGATCTCACGATCCTGAGATCATGACCTGAGCTGAAACCAAGAGTAGGACGCTTAACTGACTGAGCCACCCACGTGCCGCAAGGCATATAGTGGAGTAAGAATAATGGAAGCACCCACTATAATGGGAACGCTGCAAAAACAGGGACTTTGTTTTGTTCTCTATCTCTAACGCCTAGAACAATGCCTGGCACATTTAAGTGATCAGCAGATATTTATCAAATGAATTAGTTAATAAAAAGGAAAGTATGAGAAGAAAGGACTGGGATCAAGAATGAGCATAGAAATTGGGAAATATATTTGTAAATCCAAAGATTGACCATTTAAACGGTAGATTTGGAGTAAAGACAGGATGGCGCTGAAGTACCAGAGCACTTTAACTTGGAAGAGGAAGTGGGTTCTGAGGCCGGCAGGAACTACTGCTCAGCTGACTGACACTTGTAAACTCCCAGGCACATTAGCATTTTGGAGTGACCACTTAGAGTCTAGGGATAGGAAGTGTCACGTCCTAGTAAGTGTAGCAGGAAAAGAAACAGAAAACTGGGTAAATAAAAATTCATGGAAATGGTCTGGTGGAAGCAAAAGAAACAAAGAAACCAAAAATCATGATAGAAATCACAGAATAAGATGCAGTAATTTGTTCATAAGTATCAGTAATTACAATAAATGCAGAATAGATTTTACTTGTAAAGAGATAAAAGATTCTCTGATTCTCTTAAAAAATCATGGTATTATTTTCAGAGGACACACCTAAAACATAAATACCCAGGAAGTTTAAAAGTATATAGCTTATTAGAGAAAGATCCAGCAGGCAAATATTAACCAAAATAAAACTGATTTACGAATATTAATATTAAGCAAATAGGTTGGAGGGTATAAAAACATGATTAGAAATAAAGAGCTTCTTCCCTTATAAAAAGGAAGAGTGTCAATAGATCCAACAATGTGGTCTCATCTGTAAGGCAGGATAGATAGAGGAGTAAACCGTGGCTGTGTGTCCGTAGGTTCTGCATGACAGAGGGTTAAGGTACACACTAGTTTGGGGAACTGAATTCGGGACAGACTTAATGGGATAACAGAACAGTCTGCGCTTAAGTCTTGTTCAGTGAAAATGCCTTCTCTACATGTCTTCACATACAAAGTAAAAATGACAATCCCTGTCTTTCTGCTTTCTCCATCTCGAGAAAGGAGCAGGAAAAGATAGTGTGTTCAGCAGCCTTGCCGCAAGCAGGATGCGTCTTTGGAGCATTTTTCTTGTCTGTTTTATGTGTGGTGTCCCTACTTCATGCCTGTTGGAAAATATTTTGTCTTCCTCTTGTAGAAGAAATGTGGAAAATGTGCTCTTATCTCCCCTTCATTTTTTCCATGCGATAAGCTACTGCTGTGGCCGATGTGGTTTGGGGCTGGATATGAAATTTGTGTCATATGAGCAAAGACTTCAGGCACTGAAGAAAGTGAGAGGCAGAACTGCAAACAACCAGGCTCTGGACATGGAGGCTGCTCCCTCAAGTAGCACGGTCACCCATGGCCGTAGGCTGGGCTGCTCTCGCCTCTTCCCACACCTTCCTGAGCTCCCTCTAATAGGGAGGATGATGGTCTACCGAACGTCCCTGTGTGTCCAGCACTCCATCGACCCTTCTCCCTCCAGTTCCTGTGGTTCCTTCCATTCCAAATTAAAATCTCTACTATGGCTAACGCCCTATCTTTCCATGGTAAACTCATCTCCTCTGGCCTAAGCCAACCATCAAAGCTGTCAACACAGGTTCCCAGGGGGCAGCAAGAATGAGAAGACTCTTTGTGGGAAACATTTCTGCCCTCAGGTTTCTAGGGCAAGCCAAGGGTCAAAGTAGCACCCTGAGCTGTGGTCTGCTCTTCACCCCGGGTTCAGAGAGAGGCAGATGCTTGTTTGCGCTCACCTCTACCTACTCAGCTGAGTCCCAGCCCTTTCTTATCTGTGCTCTTTGTCCCTGGGACTCGAAGGGGTGCCCATACTCCTCCCCGTACACTGTAGGTGCTTAAACCCCAAATCGGAGCTGTGCCTCAAGAGCAGCCTTGAATACAAACCCTTAGTTCACTTTGCAGACATCCGCACCCGCTGTCCCTCCCTCTGATTTTCAGATCCTGGCCATGTGCAGCAGGTTTGGTCCAGACAAACAGTGGCCTTGCCCTCGAGGCAAGATTACATGTTGTGTTTGTAGCTTCCTTCACTGTAGTTCTCTGGCTCTTCCCGAGGGACACAGGCTCGGCGCAGCACAGGCCGAGGCCCGCGGCAGTGACCTTCAGCACCCTTTCCCCTGCCTGCCCCATCCTCGACTGCTGTCCGGCAGAACAAATCACAGAAGTGCGTATGGCAGAGATCTAAGTCGGTATTTTAGATTTATGTCCTTTTTTGAACAGGATGGCCTTTGGAAGCCCCTTAAATTTGGGAGCAGATACGGTATTGTTAGTGCTTAATAAGGAGCTGTATTTCATTTTCTGAAACATATTCACAAAAGTAAAACAAATTCTGGGGTTTAGGGAGAAGAAAATTCTTTTTTGCCGTTGTTTACGGTTGGTGGTTTTTTAGGGTTGCATCTTGAAGGGTCCTTCGGAAAACCAATTCTAAATTGTCTTTAGCAATCTAGATTTAGCCATTTATTTAATACACTTATAGCCAGCTTCTCCAAAACAGTGAGTTGTGGCATATGGTGAAGTACCAGATACAAGAAGGAAGTGGTGAAAATCTTATGGTTGAATTCATTTAAAAGGCACTAAATATAGATTTATTATGTAGAACAGTTCTGGTGTTCTGGGAAGGAGGAACCTGAGAAGAAGTCAGGTTGAGTTGGTGGGAGCGAGCTGCACAGCCTGGCCTCACGTCTGCAGGGCGCGAGACTTCCTGCAGGAGCCGCCGGCGTGGGGCTTTGTTTCAGGCGCCGCTGGGGCCACATCAGGAAGCACTTGGATACGTTTTGCCTGCAGTTTTGCAGAGCCAAGAACCTCCTCTCTACTAATCTGATGATCCATCCCTTCTTTATTTTGTACGGTGATTGTGAGTAGCTACTTCCTATTGCATGAATTTGGGCTGATGAATGTAGAGGGTGTGGCCTGGGCAACTATGTCGCATTTTCACGCGGGAGCTTTACAGAAGAAATACGTGCTTTCCCCACGGAAGCTTTCTGCACATGACTGTTGGAGAGGGAGATGCTCAGGCAGGCATTTTTCTCTTTTACCTTTTAAGTAGGTATTCAAGTTAATGTTCCTTTTTAGATTTAAAAAGCTATGATTACAATAGCCGGTAAAGTAAAGCCCACAAAATTCTGGTTCAAGGAAGAAGCCGGCTTCCAGAGCACAGATTTCTTGAATACGATTAGTAAATCTCTGCCATAGCATCTCCCCACGGGCGTGTATCCTGCGAGCGCTTACACTGCCTTCTCTCCTGTCTGCCTGTCCCCTGAGATTCACATCACCTTCCAAAGATGGAACGTATTGTGACAGCCTTCTCCATGAAGCCGTTTCTGTCAACAACTTTTTATGTGTGCCATGTAATTATCTTGTCTCCCGGGATAAAGAAGTGTGGCATTTAGGAAAGCAGGAGACATTCCATTTGGGCAAGATTTGCAGAAGATAATCAGGCCTATTCTCCAGTTCCCTGGTCGCTACTGAGCTCATTGTCCTCTTTTATGCACAGCATGTCCTAAATTTTTGATTTGCTACAGTTAATAGATCCTTGCTTCTATACCACAGGCTACCATTTCACAATAAGTTCATTTTTTGATATAAGGTGTGGTATTTTGTCTTTTTAAATAAATTCGTAGTGGAGAATTTTGGCCCGATGTTTACTATCAAGGATTTCCTTCAGGTTGGCATGTGGCTTACAAGATAACAAATTTCCCTTATCATAGACACTTCTTAAATTTCCTAAGGCCTTCACTGCTTTTATGACCATGGGCAAGTTCCTCCATTTCTCCAAGCCTCAGTTTCCCTAGCTGTAAAATGATACCTAATTTCTTCCTTCGCCAGGTAGCTGTGACGAGACTAGCTGTGCTGATTCCCTGCCTAGAACCTTGCCCTGCCCCCCTGCCCCCAAAATTATTTCTCTGGTAAAATGCTAACACATACAGATAGCCGTCAGTAGTCACTATTTTGCTGTACCTAAATATGTGCCATACAGACTTTTTCACTTCTGCTCCTAGTGTTGTGAGTTTTACCACATGGTAGCGGATTTCAGCTCTGTATCACCTGTGTGTGTGCTGGGGAGAGGGGTGGCAGGCTTGTGTCCTGTGCTTTCCCTTCGTGGATGAAAAGATGATCCCTGGCAATTTATGGGCCTTTTAAATGATTCAGAACACTGGGTTTGTTTGTTTTTAAGATTTTATTTATTTGAGATAGCACAAGCGGGGGGCAGAGCGAAAGGGGGAAGCAGGGTTCCCACTAAGCCGGGAGCCCGATGTGGGGCTGGATCCCAGGACCCTGAGATCATGACCTGAGCCAAAGGCAGACGCTTAACCGACTGAGCCAACCAGGCATCCCAGGACACTGGGTTTTGTTTTTTTGTTTTTTGTTTTTAAAGATTTTATTTGTTTGACAGAGAGATAGAGAGCACAAGTAGGCAGAGTGGCAGGCAGAGGGAGAGGGAGAAGCAGGCTCTCTGCTGAGCAGGGAGCCAGACGTGGGGATTCGATCCCAACACCCCAGGATCATGACCTGAGCTGAAGGCAGCCGCTCAACCGACTGAGCCACCCAGGCGCCCCCAACACTGGGGTTTTTAATACAGATTATAGATGTACTGACCCATCATTCTTTTTTGTTACATTAGTATAAAATACCTTGAAAGCTTTCTATATGCAGACTTCGGTCTGTTGTTTTTTTTAAACAAAACAAAACGGAATAGAAGTAATCATTCCTTGAAATACTTATGTTCTCCTCCTCTCCTGTGTTTTCTAAGATCAAGAAAACCCTGGATTCTGTCTAAATGTAGCCTCTGGCCATCTTCTGTTGGTCCCAGACCAGTGCAGCTGAGGATCTGTAGAGAAAGGAAGGCCCGATCTGCCCTGCAGTGTTTCCTGAGTCCTAGCACTTTTGCAATTTGAATTTTCTTCTCCAGAAAAGAGGAAACCATTCCGCCCCCACCCGGGCCTGGCCCTTCTAGTATCTCCTTTAATCCTCCTCCCAGGGAATGTGGGCCCACCTCTCAGAGGAGGAACTGGGCCCACAGAGAGATGCCTTTGGGGACAGGATGGCAGGCCGAAGGCAGGAGAAGTCTGGTTTCTTCAGGCTCTAAAACAGCCTCCTGACAGCACCTCCCCTGAAGTAGAAATTTAAGTACTGAATTTCCCCTTGCAAGAGGAACCCTGGCCTGGCCATTTGTTGTTTGAACAATCCTAGCTCTCCTGACTGACTTGGACAAGTCACTTCCCCTTTGCGCTCTTGTGATAGGGCTTTGCGGGGCCCAGGCCCAGGGGCTCCAGAGTCACCATTTATGACCAGTATGCTCATTAGCACATGGAAATCTGTTATCTTCTGTGGCAGTGGGACCCAGGGTGGGCTCTGTTCGCAGGAAGGCCTTCGGTCTCAGAGACCCTGCATGCTGACCCTGGCTCCACCAGCCCCTCGTGGGGGCCCAGGGAAAGCCATGGAGTCTGTCGTGCGGGCTCATTTTCTCCAAGTGTAAAATGAGAGGTGGGACAAAGTAAATACCGGGTAGTGTCTCCGAAAATTAAAAAATGCACTTGTTTGTTGGGAACGAACTCACATATGTCTCAAATATCCTTCCCCGCTGGCAAAGAGGTAGAAAAGCTTTCAGAGACAAGTGTTCAGTGCTGGGAAGCAATATCACCGGCCGATCCCCTTATCAAACACGAGAGGTAAGCAACTTCATGGCGGTGATGACAATAAGAAAATAGGATTTAGCTCTTAAAAGAATGTGTGTGTGCTGCAGAAAGCATGATACTCTGTTAGCTTCTTTCGTGCCTCTGCCCAGAGATGCAGAGCATGCTTCCTGGATGAGGCTTCGCGGAGGGAAGCCTGGGTCTCCATAAAGCCATCGTCCCCAGAAAAGTCACCTGAAACTGAGCCTCTGATGGTCATAGACCCTTGGTCGGCAATGTATGCAGAACCTCGGTGGCAGGAGCCCTTGATGCTGATAGCTGAGCTTCACGAGGAGAGCTTTCTCTGTGCCCAGGGGCTGCACCGAAGGGCCCAGGAGCCAGCCCCTCAGGAGGGAAGGTCTAACTGAGATAATTGTGGAAAGTACCCAAGGATTATTCCAAAGATGAAAGTTTTTTCTGAAACATCCGCTATGTGTATGTGTGTGTATATTGCGTATACATGCACCCATGTAGCTGACCTTCGAACAACGTGGGGCTTAGGGACACTGACACTCCCCCACTGCAGTTGAAAGTCCATGTATAACTTTTTTTAAGGTTTTATTTCTAAGTGATTTCTACACCCAACATGGGGCCCAAACCTACAACCCTAAGATCAAGGGTCGCACGCTCTACCAATCGAGCCCGCCAGGCACCTCAAAAATCCGGGTATAATTTTTGACTCCCTCCACAACTTATCTAATAGCCTACTGTTGACTAGAAGCCTTACTGACCACATAAACAGCCAATTATCATATTTTATGTTATATGTATTATATACTGTATTCTTACAATAAAGTGAGATAGAAAAAAAAGTTAAAATCATAAAGTATATTTGCAATACTGTATTCATTTAAAAAAAAAATCCACGTATATATGGACTGTGCAGTTCAAATGTGTTGTTCAAGGGTCGACTGTATAAACACATATACTTTTAAACTTTATTTTTTAGACCAGTTTTAGACTTACAGAAAAATTGTGAGGATGATACAAAGAGTTCCTATACCCAGCCCCCAGCTTCCCCTATGCTTACTGTTAGTATGGTACATTTGTTAGAGTTAACTGACAGTACTGAAGCCCCTCCTTTGTTCAGATTTCCTGAGTTTGCCCCATTCCAGGACCCCGTCCAGGATGCCACATGGCATTTAGCTGCCGTGTTGTAGGCACACTCTCCACACTCAGACCCGGGCCGAGCCCTGCTCCCACCTCCCGACAACCTTGTCCTCCAAGCCCGGTGACTGCCCTGCAGGCCTGTTTCCTTAGCTGTGGAAGGGGCTGTCCTGAGGATTAGACCCAAGGCCCAGTGAGTGCTCGTGGTCGTGGCACAGGGAGAGGTGGGTGTGCAGCCTGTGGTGATGATAAAAGAATAGACTGACTTTTCGTTGGCTTTTATGGACACTTTTAAATTCTCTGTAGACACTGCACCCTGACTCACGGCGTGCCCCAGGATGGACTGCTTCTGCCCCCACGCTGATGCCTGGGGTGCCCATCATTCTGTTCATGCGCATCACAACAGTCCTTCCTAAGGCCATCTCATACCTGTCAAGCCGTATTTACACTTGTTTTAAATTTTGGGGTTTTTTTGACTTGCAGGAAAGTTGGAAGTACAGCACAAAGAACTTAACTCTCCCTTGAGCCATTGACTTGAGCATGTATTTCCTACCAGGAAGGGACATTCTGCTGCTGTGTGCCCCCCATGCCACTGTCAGAATCAGGAAATGAACGCTGCTGCAGGCTTACCTTGCAGCCCCTGGGCCCCGCGATGTCCTTTATGGCGAGAAGACCCAGTGCAGAAACGTTTGTGGCGTTGAGTTGTCACACCTCAGAGGTCCTTGAGTTTGTAGCACCTCCTTGGTTGTTCCTGAGCTTTGGTGACCTGACACTTTGGAAGATTTCAAGCCCGTTATTTTGGAGCATGCTCCTCACTCTGGGTCTGTCTGACGTTTGGTCATGAGTAGATTCCGGTTATACGTACGTCCTCGGCCCAGTGTATCAGGGCTGCCGCGTCCTTCTTGTGCCTTCCCACCAGTCGGCACCTGACTTTAACTCGTCCTGCTACGTCTGCGTGCAGTTTGATTTCTAGGTTAAAGTGGTGTCTGCCACATTTCTCCATTGTAAGATGAGTCACCTCCCCGCTTTGTAATTAGTAAGTATGTAGTGGGGAGCTACTTTGAAATTCTATAAATACCCTGTTCCTCAGCCAGTTTTATTTATTTATTTGTGTCTGTATGGACTTATGGTTTCCTGTTGTATTTCATGGATTGTACTCTGTTACTGTCATTGTTTACTCTCAGACTGTCCCTGATTTGGCCATTGGGAGCCTCCTCAAGCTGCCTTTTGTGTCCTGACCTACCCACATTGTTCTTGAGCATTTCCTTACTTTTGGATACAATAAGATGTCTCAGCCTCCTCTTGTAGTCTGTCCCCCCACCCCCTGAGTAAGCCATTTGTCCAGGAGCCCTGGTTCCTTGTAGAGGAGAACGGTGATTACAGGTGGAAATCTGGATGCTACATGCTTATTGCTTTTGGGTCACTGCTGCTCCTGGGCCTTCTTGGGACAGAGCGAGATAGGACATGTGAGTGTGTGTGTGTGTGTACAAACGTGCATGTTCACACATCTGTGAAAACCACGTATTCACACTCACACCTCCAATTCCAGCCCAGTGCCACAGGGTTAACTGAGCTTTTCTCCTTGTCCGTATTTGTAAGTCCCTTCTCTGAAGTGAGGACCCTGCCTCTCATTATCCTTAACCTGTTGGCTTAGTAGATGAATGTCCCTGGATGTGACCAGTCTCCCCAGTGGGAGGCTGCCCGTGCAGGAGCGCTGTCGTCCTTCCCCAGCCAGGCTCAGGCTCTCTGCGGGGACACCGCCTCACACTCTGGGCCACTGATGAGATACCCACCCTGCTCAGCTTTGGGACTCATATGTTGGAGAAGGATGAAGGACTCCACCTGTTTCTCAGAGGGACCGCAGCCTGCTCTGTGGGCCTTCCCGGAAGACCTTCCCTCTGTTCTCACGCTGCGCCCAAGCCCTCCCACCTGTCTCGGCTGCCCCCGGCCCCTGCCGGCCGACCCTCTCTCTCGAGCAGCTCCACGAACAGAGTCAGGTCTCTAGCACACCTCTGTATCTGTGGAACCCATTTGCAGCCTTTCATTTATCATGAATTAAAATGGAGTAATTTTCAAAGTGTTTTTGATACCTGTTTGCACATAACTTTCAGCTCTTTAAAACCCTGGCTACTTTATACAAGCCATTATGGTCATTTCCTTTTTCTCAAAAAATATGTCCCCTTAAGTAGAGAAAAGATAAGCACGGATTACTGATAAGTAGAAACACGTTAAGAAGATAGCAACTTGTATTTGCAACGTAATCATTCCACTTCATTTGGGGAATTACAAAATCGTATATCATACTGAAAAACAAGACTGAAACTCTGCATTCTGCCCCAAGACTGGAGGGGAAAGTGAAGTGGGCACTTGTGCTAGGTGCTGTCTTCTGGATGTGCAGCCCAAGAAGCTAAGGGCCCTCTGTGAGTCGTGGGGCAGCCAGAAGCTGCCTACAGACACCCCAGCACTGCTGTAGAGGGAGGGGCTTTGCCGGAAGGTTCAGGGTTTAACAGTCTAGAACAGTAATGGCAAAAGCTGCTGATGCAGGTATATTGAACTCCTAAAGTCATCTCTTCTCATCATTTTTTTTCTGTTGAATTTACAGAAATGATCAGGAATGTCCCGAACTGACTCAGTTGCAGTCTGTTAGGATGCCCAGCCGTTTTGTTTGTTTGTTTGTTTTTAATTCACCCTGTTTCTCTGGATTTTCTCTTGTGCAGAATACATATACCAACGCGGATAAGTTACTAGAGGCAGCAGAACAACTGGCTCAGACCGGGGAATGTGACCCAGAAGAGATTTATCAGGCTGCCCATCAGCTTGAAGACCGGATACAAGATTTTGTTCGGCGCGTGGAGCAGCGCAAGATCCTGCTGGACATGTCCGTGTCCTTTCATAGCCACGTCAAGGAGGTAAGGCATCAGGAGACACAACGGAGCCTGGGTCTGAAAGGCTCTGTGAACCCCACGGGAAGAGAGTGGGCAGAGTGGACTGGTCGTGATACGAGGAAGTGGAGCAGAGTGGCCAGCGATGAGGTGTAGCGCGTTTGCAGCAAGCGGGCCAGCGTGGACGGGGGTGCGCTGGGCTTCCTAGCGTCTAGCCCCACAAGCATAAGCCTGCCTCTGCCGGGGGACGTGGGAGCCTGTGTATCTGCAGGACTGGACCCGTGAGGGCTGGGCTGGCGGATGACCGGTGTGGAGTAGCTGGTGAGCCAGGGACGTGTCGGGCCGAGGGCTCTGCCCTTAACTTGGAGAGAGAACAGAGCACGTCCGTTTTAGCATCAGTAAACGACCTGCATGTTGTGGTCAGAGCTGGGTTTCCTTTCTGTGTGTTAGTCTGTCAATGTGGCCAACATCATGGTTGACTTCTGATTTTATCAGACTGTTCGACTACTCTCAGATTCTGATAAAAGCGAATTTTACTAATATTAAATTTAAATGTACAAAGCCACCATGGCCATGATAATATTAATGCTAATGTCATAGGTATTCTCTCGTTAATGCACTTACCTCATTGTAAGAGATAATGTTATTTGATGTATGAAAAATAGGTACTAATTATGCTTCTGTATGTGTTATTCTTAGTAGAAATCGCATAAAATTACAATTCAAGAAACTCCTGTAGCTTTTGAGAAAAAAAGGACTTACAAATTCAGTAAGGATATCAACTTTACTGCATCTTATTTCTAAGGAAAAAAAATTCTCCACAGCTCTTTATAAATTGGAATTGAGGAGCCCTTCCAGGTGATTTGGAATTGAACACATGAAAGCTTATAGACACAGGCTGGGAAGAAGGATCTAGAAAGAGTAAGGCTGCCGGAGGAACACGGGAGGGGCATCAGAGATCAGGAACCAATAGATGTATTCAAAAGGAAAGAATTTCACTGCCAAGTCTAGGATCTTGGGCAGTCAGTCTTCAACCAGGCCATTTGTGACTTGAAAGCTTGGCTCTCAGGAGAGCACACTTCCCTCTTACTCTGAAACTCTACGAGCCCGTGTGGCAAACTGGAGGCCCCAAGACCTTGTGCTTCAGCTGCACCCAGGCTGGTGGTGGCTCTGCTATCCTCTGCTGAGCAGCCCTTTCTGCAAAAGCCGGCACTTGATGAGCCTCGGACGGCCATCAGAATAGAAAACCAACGCCGCTAGTTTCTTTGCCTTCTTTTAATAATGCCATAACTAAAAAAGACTTTACAACGTTTACAGAGAAACTGGGTTTTTTTCTGAGGATCCATGGTCATTCTGAGGAGACGTACAAATACTCCATTTGTCCACAGCAATTTCTAGTTACAGATGTAGCAGGCTGTAAGTTCTTCCCTCAGCTCGACTCAAGCCGTAACCACCACGTAGCCTCCCTGCCTCTGGCAGCTCTTTTCCCAGCCTCCCGCAGCACTGCCACCAGAAGTAGAAATTTGACTATATCATAGCCTTGCTCTTGAACCCTCAGTGGCTCTGTGTATGTGGGGCACCGACCTGAAGCCTCTCAGCATCCTCGTGGCCTGGCTTCCACTTTTCCTCCAGCCCCTCGTACTCAGGACAGTGTCCCCAAGCCTATGGCACTCTCACACCCCTGAAACTTGGACTTGCTGCTTCCCTTCACTTCCTCAGGCAGAGTTAGCGCTTTCCCTCGCACTTCCTGGAACTTTCTTTACATGCATCTGTTGTAGCACTTGTCCTAGTTGCCGTACAGTTGTGTGTGTCTCCCTCTTTCTCCTCAGTATGGATATGTTAGCTTCTCTTTATCTTATGCATTTGACCCCCACGCTGAGAGGGAGAAGGTGGTATTTGTGACAGAGCAGATTGCGCTGTTGCTCATGAAGCTGCGGCAGCCAGCCAGCCAGCCAGCAGCGAGGAGCTCTGAGCAGCCGCCGTGGCCCCCATGGCCCTGGGTGGTCTGTGCTGCAGGAGGGGAGGAACCACAGCCACGTGTTGGTGATCTGATACTTGCCTCTGTGACATGCCTAGTGATACTCTTTAGCAGGATTTGTAAAGGCTTAGCTTGCCTTTAGGACAGAGCAGACCTTTTACATGACACGGTATTTATGGTTTACATCACCTTTTCAACTTGGTTACAGTTTTCAAAAAGCAGACACTAAAGGGAGCTTGAAGGAAGGCATTTTATAAAAGCTGTCCCCCAGAGACTCCGCTTGTGGTCATTGGTTTTTTACATCAGTAGCATTTTTAAGAAAACAAAGAATCTTAGAATGAAAACATTCCAGTTAGCCAGTGGTAGGGTCTGTCTTGTCACTAGCCTTGTTAATTTATTGAACAGTGAAAACATATTTTGTTTTCGTTGACTTAGGCTATGGGAACCTCCAGAATTGATGACGCTGGTAGACTGAGGAGACCTCAGATCTGGTTTAAAGGTGGAGTGGTTCATTGTTACAGTTCAAGAATTTTCAGCACATTCATCCTTCCGTTTTTATATGAGAAACTGCCACAGTGGCAGCGAAGCTAGCATGTTGACCCTGACTTGGTTCTTCTTCAGAGATGCGAGGCCAAGGAAGGCTGCCCCCGATGGCCAGTTGGGGTGGGGGGGCTGGCACACACAGGCATGGACTGCTGCCTCATTCTTCCCTGCCATGTGCTTGGACTTCATTTTTAGCCACTCGTGGAGTACATTCATTTTTGCTGACCAGCTCCAGAATTTTCCCCCATCTCCTTTCTCTGTGCTGCATCCATCGTGCCCCAAGACCCACAGGGGTATTTGGTAGGTTTTATGAGGGAAAGGAATGATTTCCTCAGTCATCATGTTTTGAAACTGATTATTGAATGAAAACTTAGATCCGCTTAGAACAAATTTAGTTGAAAACAAGATGAAAAGTGACAGAAGGGCCAAGGAGAGGAAGTCCTACTAATCAAATACCTGTTTGTATAAAGTAAATAGTTTAACGTACCAGAGGAATGGAAAATTGCTAAAAGATCTCTGCTATCTGAATTAATTTTTCTCAAGCAGATCATACAATTAAAATTACATAGAGGAAGAGAGAAGAAGCAGGTTGTCTTTTTCAGTTAGGCAAATACATGAAGCTTTTTGGAAGTTAACTTTCAAAGGCTCCCCAGTGGCGGCATGCAGGTTAACTTTCTCGCCCCCGGGTGCCCAGGCGTGCTGGTTTCTCACTTCCTCCAGAGCACAGCAGTGGCCCTCATCTTTTTGCGGTAAATTTCTGGCTCACTGATGAGCACATAATCAAAGGTGATCTCATTAACAACTAACTTTAAAGGTGCTGGATCAAGGTGATGTCGGTTCAGTGCTAGCTCGGGAATTCTTCTTATGAATCCCACCTGGAAGGGGATTGGTGGTTACACGCCGTGGCAGACCAAGCACTTAGGTTCTGAGCGAGACCTCTGGACTCCATGCTCTCTTGATCCCAGAGGACAGAATATAGAATTCCCATTCCTGGGAAGAGAGCAGAGAGGAAATATTTTCTACCTTGAGGTCGGACGCAGAAGGTGGTTAATAGAGGTGTTAGCCTCAATTTCACCTTCCAGATTTGGAAGCATTCTGGGACCCTTCCGAGTTTTTTTTCCCCCCTCTGAAAGCAATTCATGAGATGCTTTATCTCCTCTCAGAAGGCTGGAAGACTGATAGTCTCCTTTTTCCTTTTGACAGTGTTTTTAAGGTAGTATTTCAAAAGAATGTTGATTAGCCCCACATGAATTTGGATTTTATTTTAGGAGTTTTCTCCTCCTGCATTTTGTCTTCTACCTCTCGATCTCTCTGTGTTTTATTCACACCAGCTCTGACTGTACCTCTCCCGTTATTAGTCCTGTGTTACCTGCCCTCCTTTCCTTTCGAGGCTTTATCCCCATTGTTGAGTCACATATTCGCTGTTTCAAACTCCTTCCCAGGTGTCTCCCTGGCCACCCATCACATGCCAGGACAAAGATGAATGGCCAGTGGAGAAATATACTTCTGCTTTCATGTGTGTGGTGTGTTTTAGTCATTTGTTTGTTTTTCATGGTGGATGTGAAGTTCCTTGAAGACCAGAACTATGTCTCACTTATCTTTGTATCTCACTAGTTAGCCTGTCTTCCAGACTCAGCATAACCTCTGTCAGCGTGGGGAATAAATGATGTCTATTTCTAGCTCACCATTCTGAGATTTAATGATAGAGGGACATATTTCCATTTCCAAATATAGCATAAGCATCGTTATTTTCTTCCATTCGTACTTTGTTCTCAAAATTAGGTCCTGAGTTAATTGATAATTACCTTTGAAATTTGTGGGTTATTTGAGGCAACGAGGTGGTGGTTTATTTCTGGATTTGATTCAGTGACTTTGAGTTGGTTTTGTTTGCTAGATTCCTGAAAGCCTTGGTTTCCCAGGGAAGACTATTCCCATTTGAATCAGGCTGTGAGTCTTGCTGGGTTTAAGTAAAGAAGGCTTTTGGTTCTGTTTCTGCAAACTTACAACTGGGACAAGTTTTTGTTTGGGGTAATGCTTGGGAAAAGAGGAACCTTTCATTTTATTCAGAAGTCAAAAACAAAGGCCTCCCAACCACCTGGTGATTTTTTTGTCACAGCATACCCATCTGGCTTCATTTTTATGCCTACAGTTAAGCAAGCAGACTTCTTTCTTTATGCTTGGGCCAGTGCTTCCCCTCCCCGGGGAGCAGGGCCAGAGCCCTTGTGGACTTCACGCTGTGGCCACCGTGGTCGGGGAGGGTTTCCAGGGAAGCGGGTGCTGTGTAGCTCCTTGGGGGCATGGGGCTCCCGGGGCCACCTCTCCTCTGGCCCTCACCGAGTTTGCACCAGGAGTGTGTTGAAAACAGCCCCAGTGCTTTCCCAGTCAGCCCCCTGCTTAAAGGACCCAGATTTCCTTTCTCTGCTTTCACTGGTGGAGCTGGAGAGTGATTGGGCATCTGCTGGTTAACCTCATGCAGGAAAATTGTCTGATGGTGCGTGCTGTTCCTTGTGTCGACCAACTGCCCTCTAACTGGACTCTTGTCCTCGCTGACGGTCACTGTGCAGAGCCTGCTCCCTCCGCCTGACCTCCTGGAGAGGGCCTGACTGTTCCCCCCCGGCGTGCCTGTCCCAGGGGATGGGACACGTTAGCGAGTGTCCCCAGCCTATGGAGCTTCAGAGCTCTCCAGCTCTCCCACCTGTCCTGTGCTACGTTCTCTACAAACCTTCCATTTCGGCCTTCTCAGCTGTGCTTTTGCTGATGACTCCTGTGTCTGCATCGTCTAAAATGATTTACACATTCCTCCTTTCCCATTTCCACCCCAACATGTATATCTCCAGAGACGTATGTGATACCTGCAAACATATTCCCATCTTTCTTTTTTAGCTTTCAGTCTGAAATAATTATAAGTTCACAGGAAGTTGGCAAAAAAGAAATGGACAAGAAGTCCATGCCCCTTCTCCCAGCCTCCCCCTGTGTCACATCTTACATAACCACAGTGCACTGTGAAAGCTGGGAAGTGACTTTGCTATGCCCCACAGAGCTTATTGCAGTCACACGTGTGCACACACTCGTATGTGCAAGCACGCGTGTGGTTAGCTCTGTGCACTGTTATCATCTGTAGATTCATGTAACCACCACCACGTTCCACATACAGAATCCTACAGAATTGTTCCTGTCACCCTCCTGATACACCTCCCGTTCATACCCAACCCCGACTGCATCTCTAACCCCTGGCAACCACTTATCTGTTGTTCTCCATCTCTATAATTTGTTATTCAAAAATGTTACATAACGGGATCATACTCTATGTAACCTTTTTACTCCATAGTCATTCCCTTGAGATCCATCAATACTTCTTTCCTCTTCATTACTGAGTAGTGTTTCATTGTACGGATATGTCCTCGTGTGTTAGCCATTTACCCAGTAAAGGACAGTGGGGTTATTTTCAGGTTTGGGTTGTTATAAAGAGAGACAGTGGCCCATCACACACAGGTTTACACGTGGACTGAAGTTTTCATTTCTCTGGGGTAAGTGCCCAAGAGTGCAACTGCTGGGTCCTCTGGTAAGCTCATGTTCTTAAAGTGCCAAACTGTTTTCCAGAATGGCTGTATCATGTACATTCCCATCAACAATGGAGGAGTGGACTCTAGTTTTGTAACTTCTCAAAAGTCAGGGATTGCTGTGATACATTTGTCAACGGGAAAGGTTAAGCCCCAATGTATAATAGGATGTTTACTTCAGATGATCACATCTCAATAATTTATGTTTAATATTCAGTGCCCTAGCTGAACTCTCTCCTCCCACTCTTAAACATTTGATTCCTTTGATTTATTAATCTGATGTAGATACAAATGAGCAATTAAACAGCCCCAAGCCAGACAAAACAAGAGGAAGCTAAGGGCGAGACCCATCTACTGTGTTGTCAGCCCTCGCGTGACTGAACGTTACATTTGGCTTTGGGCATTCAGTTTAGCACTTTGTCTTCAAATAGTCTGTGGTGTCTGGTATTTAAAAAAAAAAAAAAAAAAGGCGGTCTTCCCATAGGTGGAAATATATGTATATATTTTTAAAAATCTACTAATTCAAGCTTGCTTTCTGTAAAAATATCATCTTTATTAAAATAATTAACAGAGTATATCAAAGTGGAACATGTCCCCTGAACTGGCTGAGTGATCTGGGGCAGACTGCTCTGGAGCACCTTGGCTTTCCCAACTGCAGAATGGGAACACTAAAGCTCAGGGGCGTGCGGCCCAGCAGAGCGAAGCTGTGGATGTAGTAACGAACCATAGCGCCCATCTTGTAGGAACAGCCAGGACATGTGCCTTTCTTACCTCCTCATGCCGTCTGTAGCTTATTGCACACAGACAGCGTGAGGCCAACTTAAACCTGAGATGCAAAGGTATAAATACCCAGCTGTGATCTGATCTTTTCCTCACTCATCTTTAACAAGCTGTGCAATCTACTTGTGATGCCCTTGCTCTGACCCCGGTGTTTAGGAGAAGGGGCATTCAGAGTTGAATGAAGCCTTTCTGGAATGTATGCTGTTTCTCCGGCCCCGCTCTGTCCCCAGCCCCACTCTATCAGGACCGATTTGGCTCTTACAAGGAATCTTTACTCATGGGTCCATCCATACTGGCGTGTGTTCCTTTGTACGCATCACTTAATGCTTTTGTTACCAGCCAAAGCTACAAAATAAGTGATGGTTTTTTTCACCAAATAAGTGCAAAACATTTTTGTTAGCCCGTGGGGAAAGAGGGATGTTATTATCTAAAAGGAAGTTCCTTCTATCCAAATAGTTTGATGTAAAACAAGTATTTTCTGTAGAGTAGTTTAAAACTGGCTTAAATTCATGAATTTTCTATTTCTTAATATTGGTCCAATATTTTCAGGTAGAGAAAATTTTTATATCAACAAAGTAATTAGACATTAGTGCAGAGAATTACAGTGAACGCTAACATACCTGACACGTAATGGTCACTTAGTAGATGATTATTAAATGAATGAATGAATGATGTACTGTATTGTCTTTATTTGTAACTCAGTATTACAATAGGGAATGAAAATCTATAACTGCACTGACTGACTCCAAATTTTACAATTTCTTGTTGAAGGGTCAGCCCTCAATGGAGAGTTGCAAATGTTGGCTTTAAGTCATTGTTTGTGGGTTGGCCTCAGTTAATATAATAGAAAGGGGAAGCACTTGAACAAATGTCAAGCCAGTGCAATGTTCTAGGTCTTAAAATGCCCAGCTGAAAATGGATGTATATGTAATCTTCTTTACTTGTTAGACTTTAATAGAGCATTTTTAATATTCTTAATTTTTTATTTTGATACTTGGCTTCATAAACCAAATGGGGTAGGTCTTTGGTTGATTGCGAGAAGTACATCATCCGTGTGCATTTCTGGCATGTATCGTTTGTTACTGATTATTGTTCTTACTGAATAAGTGGTAGTAGAAAGGTTGATTGCCAACAGCAAATGAGGGTTTTGTCAGGAAAGCTTAAAAGCTCTAGAAAAGAAAGGCTTTTTTGGTTTTGTTGTTGTTTCTTTTCCTCTCTTCGAAGCCCAAAATTCAGAACCCCAAGGTCAAGGAAGGGCTGGGCCTTCTGCCTGGTGCTACTGAAGTCTGTGCATGAGAGAAGAAAGTAGACTTCATGCACTTCAGACTTAGAAGTGGAAGATCAAAATGAGTGAAGGTTTCATAAGAAAAGACTTCTTCTAAGTGAGTTCAAGTCTCTCTTACAGCAAGACAAATTAGACCCCTGGGTAGTGAGAGAACTTGATGGTTGGGTCTGCTGATCTTTAAGGAAGAGTGAGGGGAGACACACCAGGGGGCTGGAGATGCCGAAGGCAGAGTTCACACAGCACTCAGGCGAGGTCAGTCCCAGACAGAGTTCTAGAAAAGGCGGTTTATAAACCGCCAGTAGAGGAAGAAGTGAACAAACAAGTTATAGCATGTTAATTTCATTCTTTACTGAGTTTCTGGTTTCATGAAGGGCATGCAGTGGAATTAGCATTTGACATGTAATTTGTAGACAAAATAGGAAAGTATGGGCAGTCTGTTAGAACAGTCACTAGAATCAGACTGCTGAATGGCTGGGAGAAAATGTCAGCTGAGGGAGTCTGTTACACAGGACCAGCCCTGTCCTCATCCTCCCATGCTGCTCCCCCAGTGGAAGGTGCCAGGAAGAAAGTGTTCGATAGTAAGGTATTACTCATCATACCCAGTGTGTGAGTAAGGAAGTAATTTTCAGTCCAGACCCGTGGTAGGACCAGACTTGCTGATAGTGGTGACCGTGGGAGATGGTTGGACTTGAGGCCTAGTGGGATGGGCAGGTGTCATCCCTGATGTCACCTTCCGTGGGCGAGCAGCCTCTGTAGTCGTCCCGTCTTTGAACTGACTCCACTAATATATTCAGAACTTCTATTTCCCAATGTGACATCTGGAAAGATTGCTCATCGGAACTCAGGCACCCTGAAAACTCGCCTTTGTTGTGTGGAGAGCTGTTTATCTTGAAAATGGGCAAATGGCCACAAAGCAAGGGCAGACTTGGTGCAGCAGAAATAATTGTGGCTACCTTAAAAGTCTTGCCAGGGAGACCGTCATCATGGAGGTTGTTAGTGGGTGACCTCAGTGGGGCTGGGGGACTAGGTCTCCCCTGTATGTCTCTGTCCCCAAGAGGAAAGGCATGCTTATCAAAGTCTAGGCCAGGGTCGGTAAAATATGTAGGATCCCAAAACACGTCAGCAGAAATAAGTCAAAATCCATCAGAGAAATTTCATTCATGGGTATGAGCCTTTTGAATCAAAAACACTCACCTAGACAGGTTATAGAGTAAGGGTCACAAGGGTTGTCACAGCACTTGTTAAAACAACAACCTTACACATGTTCATGAACAGAGTACACAATAGTGTCGTGCCCAGTGGGTGTAATGAGCAAAAGCACGGGAAAAAAATCCCGATTGGGAGGCAGTCACCTCGCTGTGCACTGCTGGTTGGATCCACACGTGATGTCGTCTTTGCTCTCCAGCCCCCACTTTGCAAGGGCAGGGTGTTCAGAGAGAGTGAGCTGGTGTGGAAGGAGTTTCAGATCCTGCCACAGTGATGGAGTCCAAGGACTGAAGTGTTACCCTTGGGATAGAGAGGACAGACTATACCAATGCTCTCTGTCCTCAGAGGCTTGAAGAGTGAAGGAAGAATTATGCTTTGACTAATTGCAGACCGTTTTGGGGGGAAAGTGCTTGCTCTCAAAATGACGTGGGGGTGGGGAGGAGCTCTTTCCAAATTTGAAACCTCAGGAAGAGTTGTTTTATGCTTTGGTGATGTCGGGGAATAAAAGGAAGAAAGAAAATCCCTCATCTCAAAATCTCTGTATTTCACCAAGTCGACTTAAATATCTGGATCATTGAGGTTCCCACTCTGACTTTGGTCTCTGTGTGGGCCCTCTATCCAGCCACATCACCTGTGCCTCGCCTTGTCCTTGATCCCATGTCTGCGGCTCCCACCCTCCAGTGCTGCGGCACCCATTTAACTGGGGGCTGCCCTGACGTGCTCTTCCTTCTCCTTTTGTCCCCTCTCTTACACATACTCGCATGGGTATTATTTCATGATACTGACTCTGATTTATGCGCCCCCCCCCCCACCGCCCAGTACATCCTTCACACACGTCCTTTCATCATATTAAGGCATCTTTTATCACCCACCCCAGAATAACAAGGTACTTCTCAAGCCCTTACTCCTCCTTGATCAGGGTACCAGGCATGTGCACCATTTCAGGCTGAAGAAGGTGCCTCGCATGCGGGAACAGCTCCCCTTTGAGCCCTGCTGCTTGTACCTGAAACTGAATCACGATTTATGTGCACAGTGAGTGCCCTCTGAAATCCCGAAACTACCTACTCCTGCTCCTGGCTCACAGCTTCTGCTGGGGGGACGCGGCTTTTGTGCTTCCCGTGGTGGCCTTACAGTTCACCCATCCCTACTGGTACCCAGATGATTGTCTTTGTCATAAACAAGGGTAGGGAAGCAAATAGGGGTGGTGGTAGTTTCTGTTTATAAAGTGCTTGGGGTGACCGAGCACTTTCACAGGTCTGTGGTCACTTTGTTTGATTTTCAAACTGGGCTTTGCCAGTTAGGGAAGACATATGGTAAGATGATCCAAGATTTCATGGATGAGAAATCTGAGGGTGGAGAGTCCCAAGGATTTTCCCAAGGCCACGCGCAGAGAAGGGCCCACATCTGACGTGTTGGGCCCCGCCTCCGGATGGAGCGGGCTTGTAGACTGCATTCAGATTTTGCATCTGAAAGAGGTTGCAGCTAAAGCAATCCCCAAATCCCAGGCCTCCGATCCTGTCACCTGTGGAATAGGGCTGGAAGCTCAGTCCTTCCTGGGATTTCCCCCAGGCCAACAGGTTCCTCTGGGAGCGCTCTCTGGCAAAGTCTCACATCCAGTTAGTGAGGAAGGGGCTCTTCCAGGAGATTTCTCCCAGCAGAGTTGCAGTCTCCTCCTTTAGGCTCCACCCAGCACAGAGGGGAGAGGGAGGGGGCCGGAGTGGAGGTGAGCCTGGGTCAGACCTGGCCGGACACCACTGGATCCAGGACCAGGGCTCTCACATCTTTGTCATGGGAGTTCTCTCCCCAGAACTTCGTGTGTCTCCCTAGCCCAGCCTTCTCTGTGAATGGATTCTGGTACACGAACCAGGTCAGACACCCGCTGCGTTCGAGTGCTCGTCCTTGGAATGCTGCTGGCGGCCGCCCAGGGGGCCTCTAGGGGGCAGCATTGCCTAACTCTGGCCATGGGCCACAGTTCTCACAGGAAAATCCACGAGGCTGAGAACCTGGGTAGAACGTAGCTCCTCTCGGCTGTCGGGCTGTCCGCAAAGATGCAGCTCTTGATTGGAAATTAACAGCATGCACAGAAGCGCTGGGTTTTAGAAATTTCACAGGTATCCTAGAGACTTTTTCTTATTCTTTTATTCAAAGGTTATTTTAAGCATCATATACTAATTTAAAAGCTTAAAAGTAGATTTTACCTGAATTATACTGCATTATGATATATATTAGTTCATCACCGAAATCAAAAGACCTTTATCTGAGAATTCTTTTCTCTCCAAATTGAATGAGAATATTTTCTGTAGAGGCAGGGAAAAAAAATTCTAAAGGGGCAAAAGATTTGGGAGCATTTGTCATTATAGATTTAAATATAACCTTGCTCCTTCTACCTCATTTACTGTTCCCTTTCCAACTGCCGGAGCCGAAGATCCATTTCTGTGGTTTCCTCTGTGGCTGTGGCCGTTCACCGGTTCCACAGCTGGCCGGGCCCCTGAGCACATTCCACCGGGGATGCGCGTCCAAGTGTCCAGGATGTTGAGGAAAGGAAAAAGTTTGACCCACAGATCCTCATGGCATTTCCCCTGCAACCAAGGGGAAGTGATTTCTATGGACTCCGGTGCACTCATTCTAGCACCTTTTCCTCATACTATTTTTAGGTGTAAAAACATTTAAACGTGGGATGGTGTTAAGTCTACCAGACTCAGTGACATATTTTGAACAATAAGTGGGAACCTGGTTATGTTTTGAAAAATATCTAGAGAAAGACCTAAAACTCTGTGGTTTTTCTTATTAGACACGTTTCTTCACAAGAACAAAACTAGTACTAATGGCTCACATTTACTTGTTTCTTCGCTGTGCACGTACCATCCCATTTACTCTTCGCAGCAGCTCCCGGAGGGAGGGAGGCACTGTTACTGTCACTGCTATTACTAGGCCCATCTTAGAGAAGAGGGGCCTGAGTCGTGGACCGGCCAAGTAACTTGCCTAAGGCCACGGCCCAGGATGTTAAGTCAGGATAGGGTGTCAGGCAGTCTAGCTTCAGAGCCCGCACTCTTGACTGTTACTCCATATTAGCTCTTAGGAGAGGTGTTTTATTTTAATTATCATTTGTGGATAAACTCTTAAGTCTTAGGCTGTTGCAGTGGAGCTACATAGATGCACTTAGGCCTTGTGCCTCAGGGCAATTCCAAGCACTGGTTTTGATCTCCTCCTCCTCCTCCTCACAGTGTAGAGAAGCAAGGCTCGTTAACATGGTTTCATAATCTAAATTATGTATTTTTGGTGGTATTTGCTGGAGAAGAGGAATTTTGTCCCCCGTCCTCCATCCTGTCCCACAAGCCGGGTTGTGAGTTAGGCCTCGCAGCTGAGTCGGGCGCGGAGGCTGTGCCAGCCACCAGGCAGGGACACAGACACCCCTTGGGTCCACCGTGGCATCTAGGGCCCCTGGTGCAAGAAGGGTGCTGGGCCAGGGCTCCTGGAGGGCCGGGCCTGGCAGGCTGATGACCCTGGGGAGGCCTGACCCAGCTGTGTGAGCAGGGGCGGGGAGGAGGCTTGGGCCACCTGTATGCTAGATGTGTCTTGTCCGGCACATGCAGATTCTCTGCCAGCTGTCTTAATTCATGTTGTTATATTTTGCTGATATTGTAGCGTTTTTCTAGTGGTCTTAAAAAAAGTTGTGTGTTCCTGTTTTCTCCACAAATTTGAAAGAAGAGATACTAGTCTCTGTTGGGAGAACCTAGCTCTTACTAGTGTAGTGTAACTCAAACCGGGGGCCACCATTGGCTCCAGCCCTGCGTGGGCCTGCTCGTTCTCTGATGAGTCCCACACCCCCTTCCGTGATGCAGAGTCAGCATTTGGGGTGGACTTGGCTCCTTCACCCTCCTTCCCATCAGCGCTGCTTCTGCCTAGATGATGGTCAAAGAGAGCGGTCCGTTCTGGACGTACATTTGCGTGTGCATTTGCTCTGCTGAATGAGCGGCATTCTTTCTACAGACCCAGCCGTGGGATGTGCGGTGCCTCTGTGTCCATTCCTCCGTGTGAGCCGCAGGTGTGCTCCGGGGACCTCTTTTCCCTGGGTCTTCTCACACTGCGACGAGGTAGGAGCAGCTTCTGTGCAGCATGCGTAGGAAGGCGGAAGATGACAGTTGGGATTTTGAAAGGAAGGGACTCAAGTGTTTTGTTTTTTGTTTTTAATTTTCTTTTACACTGGAATGAGTGTAATTGAACAGGTCCACCTTTCATAGTGTTTGTCTCCGGACGGGAATCTGACGGGGGTGCTGCAGCGGCCACGTGTGTCTGAGGGGGCTTTGCTCTGTGGGGAGCAAGTGGGAGGCAGGTTACCAGGAAGCTGGTAAAACCATTTCAGCTGTAAAAGCCTACCTATTAGATAACGTACCCTGGATGTTTTGGGATAAATATTTTGACGCGATAAAATGTGTTGGTAACATTGTTACTGCTCACTGGCATGTTCTTGGTTTCTTTTAGCGCATCTTGCCTCTTGAGTTCATTAGAGTAGGTCATTCTGCTTTGGGAATTAAATTTGTTCAGAGCACTGCTGATGCCCCGGTGCCCTCCTGCCGCCTCTGCCTCCCGGCCCTTGGAGCGACTTCTTGAGGCCAGTGTTGGTCTGAAGGCCCCTGTTGTAGTGAACCGAGTCTCAGAGAAACTCAGTGATCTCTTAGGTCACAGAGTCAGTGCTTTGTTAAAGCATCTCCTAAATCCACAGTACTCCTGCTATACCACATGACCTGTAGAACTTGGAAGGTTTGTCCTAGGAAATATCAGAGCAAATTGGGAGATTCCTCATGGTCATGATGCTGTCATCCTTCCTGTTATTTACAAAGGCAGCAACCATGTTCATGAGGATTTAGAGGAAAGCAAACAAGTATGTCCTTGATTATGGAACCTTATAGATGGTGCAGAGCATTAGTCCATATTTATATGGTGAGTCAAAGAATGGTACTTTTGGTATTGACCGTCTAAAGGGCTCTTTCCCAGTACCGGCTTTGCCAGTAGCTCGGTCCCAGCATTTGGTTGATACACACAATAGTATGGATGAATCTCAAAATAATTATGTTGAAGGAAAGAAACCAGACCAAAAATAGAGTTCCTAGGATATGGTTCCATTTATGTACTTTTTCAAGAAAAGCCGATCTGTAACAGATGCTGGGGAGGGAGGGCAGGGGAGACAGAAGGATTATGGAGGGCACAAGAAGACTTTTGGGGTGATGGAGCTGTTCACGGCGGACAGCAGGGGAGTTTTCCTGGATGCGTCAAACTTCACAGACTTTATCCTGGAAATTCATGCAGTTGACCATATGTCAGTTATACCTCAGTAAAGCAGTTTTCGAATGAAGATGAGCTCAGAAACAAAAGACCCAATACAGCCTTTATTTTGGCAAGGTCGGCGTTGGGGCAGAGGTGCTGTCCCTAGGGCGCTTGGAAGAAATGGGGGGGGAGGTTCTCACATCCCTGAGGAAGCAGGAAGCCTTTTCTCCCGCACAGACCACTTCCGAGCCACCAGGGCCCCGCTTGGGGTCATTAGTCATCTTTCCCACTTTGCCGAATGGCTCCCCAGAGACGTGGAGGGAGGCAGCGGGCTTGCCTCAAGCGGGTGAAGCACTCCGCTCCCACCGCACCTGAGGTCGTTCTTGCCGCTGTCGTTCCAAGTGGTCCTTACCTGTCCACGTCCCCAGACACATCTTGAGTGGTTGTACAGTGGCAGTCGGAAGTGTTTTCGGGATGCACACTCCTTCCTCCCCTGGAGGACTGCGCCGTGGCCGGGTCGGCTGTGGCCAGGCGGGCCGTGGCCCGGGGTGGGCAACGTCACTGAGCGGTGCCGCATCCGACTCTCCCGCCAGGCACGGTGGTGAATTTATCCCACCACATCATACGCTGCCTCCTTTTCGGAGCTGTGGACAGCAGCCACATCTGAGCAGTGGTTTAATAATTAATAATGCGTTGTAGTGCCCTTGCTAAAAGTAAAATAAAACCATCCATCTGCTAAACGAGAGTCAGAGGATGTGTAAAGGAGTGCGTTATGCTTAGCAGATGTTTTGGTTGGTGGAGGGGGTCTTTTCTTCTTTCTCTTCCACTAGGATTGAGCCTAGGAAGAATCGGAAAGAGTGACTTCCCTTCCCTTTCCTCTTTTCTCTTTTGTGCCAGTCCCCTTGAGCTCTCTGTCTGTTTATTTTTCGCCACGCGGTGGTTGCACACTGCTTTTTCTGTGCGCGTGTTCCGTGTGTTCCGCTGCCTGGGCCTGCTCAGGGGGCTCCCCCTCCCACCCCCTATCCCCCTGGGAGCAGGCTGCTGCCAGCTCCCTCCCGGTGTGGCCACTCGTGTCACTCGGTGTCTGCACCAGGACTTCTGGGGGAGGGGAACTTCCCAGGGGGAGGGGGGCCGGGGGCCTGGCCTCACCGCACTCTCTCCTTCCCCAGCTGTGGACATGGCTGGAGGAGCTACAGAAGGAGCTGCTGGATGACGTGTACGCCGAGTCGGTGGAGGCCGTGCAAGACCTCATCAAGCGCTTTGGCCAGCAGCAGCAGACGACCCTGCAAGTGACCGTCAACGTGATCAAGGAAGGCGAGGACCTCATCCAGCAGCTGAGGTGGGCCGCGTCCCTGGCCTCCCGCGGGGCACGGGCATTTTGCAGTCCTGCCAGTGATTTCCCCTTCCCTGAGCTCACACTTCTGAACAATGGGCTGTAATTCCCTGCCCAACTAGGTAGAGAACAAATAACATCTCTGCATACAACAGAGAATAACATCCCTTTCTTTCTCTTTCCTGCGACAGTTTCTCTCATGGCAGCATTGACTAATAAACGTTCCCAGAGCTCAGCTTTTAGTAATATTTCCTCTTAACACTTACTGAATACTCATTGAAATTTCTTTACAGACCAGATTGATTTAAATCTCCGAGGACTGTGTCCTTCAGGCCCTGAGTGATGTGCCTTTCTAGAGGATGGTGGGCGTCCCGACGGTCCTCAGCACTGAGGCTCGGGGAGGCCCGGCCTTGGGGGAAGGGGGTCCCCGTCCCTCAGGTTCCCCTCCGCACAGGAAGGCAGGAGGCCCTGCTGGGCCTGGGAGCAGATTCATGTTACTGGATCACTCAGAGGACTGTTTTTCAGTCATGACTGGTAACTTCACGGGATGCTCACTTTGCCAAGAGTCAGGCAAAAGTGACTTGTTAAAGGCTAAATTGGTGGCATTAGAGTTTAATCCTTTGTCACCACTCTGACTCTACCATGTGTAGCAAACAGGTATCGTCTATTCTGTTCCCTCTACTTAAGGAGAAGAGTGGCTAAAGTTGAGCTCCGCTGAAGTTACTTTCTGTAATAGACTTCTTTTGAGAGCGACGGTAGGAGGTGCGGAGCAGAGTCTTCAGTGTGGCCTCAAACCTGGCAGCTTGCTCGGAGGAGGAAGCCCAGGGTTGTGTGGCGGGAGGGGCTGCTGATTCCATTTTCTGAGACCAGCGGCCCCGCTTCCTGCCAGCTCTCTTCCCCCTGAAGTCTGTGCGGCCGGCCGGATCTGGTGTCAGACAGTGGGAGACTTTCTCATGCCTGTCCCCGTCCCCTTCTGCCCTTCCGCAGGGACTCGGCCATCTCCAGCAATAAGACCCCCCACAACAGCTCCATCAGCCACATCGAGACGGTGCTGCAGCAGCTGGACGAGGCCCAGGCCCAGATGGAGGAGCTCTTCCAGGAGCGCAAGATCAAGCTGGAGCTCTTCCTGCAGCTGCGCATATTCGAGCGGGACGCCATCGATGTGAGTGTCCTCCGCCTCCTGCCATTCCTGCATCTTCTCGCTCTGGCTGCCTTAACAGGAGGACAGGGAGAGGGAGGAGTGCGCCCTGCCCTGGGAGCTGCAGGGCTTGTGCTGGAGGCCACACCACACAGCAGGGTAGAGCACAGCCGGTGCGCGGAGCTGAAGTCCAGCTGCCTCGAACAAGTGGCTTGTTTCAGCTCGCACTGGGTCCCACGACGCACACCCTTGTCTATGCAGCAGAGGCTCACATCTGCGACTGTGATCCTCCCCTTTCCCTTCTGTCTCCCCCCCCCCCCCCCCCTGCCTGTCTTTCTCCCCTCCCACCCTCCTCCCCAGACGGTGAGAATAAGCCTCACCTGGGCTGATGGCATGTTTGGTAATATGAAGTCCAATTTTTTTTCTCCACAGAAGGGTCCTCAGATGATCTTTCATTCTTCTTACCTAAAAGTTGTTACACCTTATATATGAGGTTTCTTTTCTTTTTCTTCAACAAAAGGGTGGTTCTTAATTCTGTGTCAGGGAAGATCTTATTTTTGAACTTGAAGTACAAGCAGAAGTAAGTATAATTGGATGGTGCTGGATCTGCCTGTGGAACATGATGAAAGGAACCAGAACTCACTTCAGCCAGGAGAAGGCCGGTTTCCTGGTGCCTGTCAGCTTCATACAGCTG
The DNA here is from genome assembly GCF_002201575.2 of Neomonachus schauinslandi. NCBI lineage: Eukaryota > Metazoa > Chordata > Mammalia > Carnivora > Phocidae > Neomonachus > Neomonachus schauinslandi. The sequence goes on along the minus strand of NC_058409.1, from coordinate 139,437,259 downwards.
CTGGAGTGACCAAGTGCCTGTCCGGGTACCAGCAGCCCGACAGGTGGTCCTTTGACTGCTGAGCAGAGCCTGTAGGGCGTGCCCTCCCCATGCTAGCGCCTTGAGGACGTGCACACCCAGACCCTTCGTGCCACTGAAGGCAGAGGGGTGGCCGGGCTTTGTGTAGACTGCTTCACTTCTCTCTGCTCAGGGGAGCAGCTGCCTGAAGTGGGCCCTGCCTGCTTCTCTCGGGCCTGTCTGTAGGCCCAGCTCTGAGTGGTGGTCTTGCCGTATGGTACAGGGACCAGGCCAGGCCCAGTACTGGGCCTCTCATGGGGGGGGGGGTCTCTGGTCGGCCATCTGTCTAAATCTCCATCAGTGTTTTCATTGAAGAAAGGCCGCCTTGGCTGTTTTCATTGTCATCATTGGTTTATGACAAGAAAGGAGTTAAATCTCACCCATGTTGTCTGGTAAAATCTGCTCTCAGTGTCTTGACCTTTACAGCCCCATGAAGCCATGTAGAGAAACAGCCCGCTGTGCTCGAGCTCATTAAGGACCTGCCCGGGGCCTGGGCGTGGTGTGCCAGTTCCAGGTTGCAGACTATATGAACAGAAGACCCAGCATGCCTCTTTTCCTCTGTGACCTCTACTTCGTATGAATTGCTTTGATAAACTTAGCTGCTATTGAGTAGTTTCAATTAGAAAACACAGAGCAATCAGGCATTACTTGAAGTTTTTTCATCAACACATTTTGATATTTAAAAAAAATCTCTTGGCTTCATTTGTATTGCTGCTACTTAAAGGAAAAAAAAATGCTAATTGTATTTCCATTTTCAACAAACTAGTGTTTTAAAATGTAGCTCAGACACCAGAAACATAATTTTCCCACACCAAAGCCACAAAATTCCAAGTGGCCTTTAATAAAAACAGTGTGCCCGGCCAGGCGTAGTGCTTTCCCCAGCTGAGGAAATTAAACCTGCAGTTCAGTCACAGGCCAGCTAAAATGTAGTTTAAAAGCTTTTAGAATGTCATAGCCTAAGAACCTGTTTTCTCTGGAATAATCCTGAAACATAGAAACCTTAGCAGTTGAGGCTTCGGCTGGGATGTCATCCCTTATCTGGGAAAATGCTCCATCCGACCGCCCGTAGGAGGCATGGAGTTATCTTTGTGGGAGAAACTTATCTGTTCCTTGGCCAGTTTTTAAAAATCTCTCCTATCTCTTGTATTTCATAGCCTTTCCATCTCTCAAAAGTGGATCTGGGTTTTCTATGGCTTAGACGTATTGCAGTCTCAGCCTCTTGATATTCCAGGTAAAATCTGCTCTGTTGATCTAAAAACAGTGAAGTCATTACTATAGCATCCTGTGATAGTTACTTACGGAACACAGTTATATGTACATTTAGGAAGAGGAACTTTTAGAATTTCTAAACATTCTGGGATACAGTTAAAAACAAAGTTACTTCTCCAAAGAATTCGTGTTCAAAAATTACTTCCCCTTTCTTGAGCTTTGTTTTTGCCACTGATCTCATGTCTTCACTTGTATGGTTAACAAGCTGTAATGATAAACTTTGGGCAGGATTTTTCCTGATGATCCTTTGATCATGGCCATAAGCTCAGTGAGTATTTTTGAATCCTGCTGGTTCTAGCACGTTCATCTTTGTTTATTATCCGCTCTTGAGTGTTGTCTGAGCCTGATGCTGTCTCCACGAGACAGCATTGCTGAGTCTGTATCTCACCACCACACCTAATGCTCTCCTGCCTCAGTGTTAGAAAAGGAACGTTAAGAAAGAAATTTACCCTTAGGGTAGAGATAAAGCTTAAAGGTATGGTAAGCTCTTTCCTTTTTAAAAATATTTTTCCTCAGTGGCTTTTTGGCTTACGTGTAATTTAACATTGTTCAAATTCATTAATTTTATAAATTAGCCCAATTTAATAAATTAGTGTAAATACACATACTGCATGCAGACCCCACTAATGAAAGAATAAATCCAGAAGATTTTTTTTTTTTTTAAAGATTTTATTTATTTATTTGACAGAGAGAGACACAGCGAGAGAGGGAACACAAGCAGGGGGTGTGGGAGAGGGAGAAGCAGGCTTCCGGCTGAGCAGGGAGCCCGATGTGGGGCTCGGTCCCAGGACCCCGGGATCACGACCTGAGCCGAAGGCAGACGCTTAACGACTGAGCTACCCAGGCGCCCCAAAATCCAGAAGATTTTTGACGTAGGAGTTTGGGGAAGCCTTCAGTTTTTATTACTTCCCATCTCCTAGCTGGGTTCTATGTAAACTCTCTCACATTGTCAGATTTTCAAACTCAGGTGGTTACTGCTCATCTGGATAAAAGGAAATCAGGACTCATGGGAAGGGTTATCCCACTGAAGCATAGATAATACAGTGTTCTTTCACAAGAAGTTTTTTCCTTCTTTTTGGATTTCGTAATTTTTAGCCTAAATTTTTAAAAAGTAGATTACAAAAGTTTTCAAACTGGCTCCAAAGTAGCAAGGATGGTACAGTGAATGTCCACATGCCTGTCTCCCAAATGTAGCAGGATTGTGTCTTCCTTGATGCAAATATCCCTTCTTTTGTTATTGTTGTGCTTAGTATGTTAGAGCAAAGCTTTGCCAGCTTACCGTTTCCCTCCTAAAGACTTTCTTAAGTATCTCGACAAAATAAGGCCTTTTCCCACATAACCACAGTCTACCACCCCTCACCAACCGGACACCTTGATCTCTAACTAACACCCAGCCTCTTCTCGGACCCCTGCAGCTGCCCTGGGGGCAGGGAGGCACGTGGGCGCTGCTTTCACGGTTGGTTGATAGTTTTTCCATCCAGAATCATCTCTTCATCCACCCTTTTTTTTTTATCCTGCCATGACTTGTTGGAATGACTGCATCAGGGGAAGGAACCAGGTCCCACATTCTGCGTTCGCTTAGTGATTTTCTTCTGTTTTTCTTTCCTTGGTATTTCCTATAAACTTGAAAGTTCGATGTAAAGACCTGATTAAGATTCAGGTTCTGTTTCTGTGCCAGATGCTCCCCAGGGGCCACGGCTTCTCCTGTCAGAAAGCTAGTCCTGTCTGGTCCCACTTCTTTAGGGAGCTAAGGTTGGTCTGTGGGATTAGGAGGTGGCAGCCTGACCCTCCCATTAAGTACCCCCATCCTTTCCATTATAGTTTACTGCACATTGATGGTCATTGGCTGAAGAGTTATTTCACTAGAATTTCAAAACAGAATGAGAAAAAAAGCCTTTCTAATTTTATTCTACATTTAATAACTAGATTTATCTATAAAGGGGAATCTTCCTTCATTGTTATAGGCTTAAATAATTATCTCTTTTACCAGTTTCAGGATAAAGGTTGGTTTCCTGTCAACTTCTAATTAGAGGAGTTTTTCATTTAATTTTAGGCTTTTTAGCTCTTCTTTTTTAAAAAAAACATTCATTAGGAATTAATATGTTTTTATATATTTTGTAAATTTTATTTAATTGTGATAGATTTTTTTTGTATCTAACTGTCCCATCTTTGGCCTGTGGGAGCCCCTACGGCTGGCTTCCATGTCCTTAGGACATGGTCACATTAGTTCCTTCCTTCCCTACTTGGTACAGTGAGATATCACAGCAGATACTTATTTTTAAGTCTTGTCCTAAGAAGATACTTTCCTGTGTTAGATCATCTCAGACCTTGAGTCTTGGAACGATGAGCTTTCTCAGCAAATGAACGACTTTGACACGGAAGATCTCACGATAGCAGAACAACGCCTCCAGCACCATGCAGACAAAGCTCTGACCATGAACAACTTGACCTTCGATGTCATCCACCAAGGGCAGGACCTTTTGCAGTACGTCAATGAAGTGCAGGCTTCGGGTAAGGAGTGCATTTCATTCTGTCAGTTGTGGGGGTTTCATATCATACGGGAATTCATCCTGTTTATTTGTGTGTGCTGGCTGCCAAGTTTACTTAGCCCCGTGACATAGATTTTCTCAGGTACCTGCTCTTCAAAAGGAACATTTTGCTGTTTTATTTTCACATACTGTGATCACAAGTAACAATACGATTAGCGTACTTACCTTTAATATTCTTGCATGTCATCTCAGGGAGTGTGATCTCCAGTTGTACATCCATGAATGAAATGTGAATCTCAAAAAATTTTTCACATTCTTAATTTTTTTTCTTAGTTTATACTTTACCAGCAGAGGTCACTATGGGCTCAAAAATGTAGAGAGAAGTCCGTAGCGTTTGACAACCTGCTACTACGTTACTCGTTTTATACAAATCAAATTCAGTGCTTCCTGAAGAGTAAACAGGGTGCAAGTGGATGTACAGCAAAAAGAAGCCAGAGTTCGCTCACTGACAAAGTCAAGGGCTCGTGTCCACAGTTATCCCTGCAGAAATAGATTGACAGGAAATGGGTTTGATTAGCTATACATCATGTTTTGCTTTGGAACACATCGGATACATTCCTGCAGGCCCCCTCCCGTGCTCGGAAGCACATGTAACACTCCTCTGCCCGCTGTGCCTTCCTTGCACTTGGCCTTCAAGGTAACGGCCTGGCCTGGCCGGGCAGGTCCTTCACAAAAGTGCAGTGTATGTGGTGCGCGGCTGAAGAGCTGGCAGCCATGCCAGTTGAGCTCTGGGCTCCCTTCACTGCCCGCAGGTGTGGAGCTGCTTTGCGATAGAGATGTCGACATGGCAACTCGGGTCCAGGACCTGTTGGAGTTCCTTCATGAAAAGCAGCAGGAGCTAGATTTAGCAGCGGAACAGCATCGGAAGCACCTGGAACAATGTGTGCAGCTTCGCCACCTGCAGGCTGAAGTGAAACAGGTAAACAAGGTGCTGGACGTGGAGCCAGACCGGAGGGGCCCCGCCCGACAAGCCCCCGAAGAGGGACCTCCTGGTCGTCTGGGATACAGAACACAGCTGTTGTGAGGCATGATGTGACATGCATGCCCCAGGTACGGCCACAGCTCGTGGGCAAACATGGAACCAGTGCCCGGACAGCTGTGTGTTTATTCTGTAGGGGAAGAGGCTTCCCTGCCCAGCAGGTGTATCACTGGAAAGGAACATTCACTTAGCTTGTTTTGTTATTGGTGGTCTCTTGCTTGAAACTGAGCACATTGCTTCTCAGGCTAAATAACTCTATGATTGTTCTGCCAAATAGGCTGTTATCAATCTGGATGGGGTGACAGGCTAGAGGGGGCTGGGGTTTTCTTCTGTGACCAGCCTGCTCTACTGTCCTATCTCAGCATGGCAAAATAAAAATGGAACATTTGGGAGGGATTGCTTTCGGCTCACAGCCAGTGGGATTCCATGCATACATATATTCAGCATGTACCTGACATTTTTTTTTCACGAGCAGAGAAACCACTCATGATACCGCCCTGATACAAGGAAAGTATGGCTTTCTGGGATTCTGGTGGAGGCACAGAAAAGCGTGTTGGTTGAGCAGAGGGGATAAGGTGCCTCTGGAGTGGGAGCAAGGTGTGGTGCCTGAGTGGGTGATGCTCACATTAAAGCAGATACACTGTCAAACTGGGAAGCTTTAAGAGCACCTGTTGGTCTCCCGTGTAATGAGATGAAGTACTGTGACCAGCCTTTTAAAGACCAGTTAATAAAGTGTTCCTTCTTGCTAAAAACAAAACAACGTGTCTAAGAAACAAAAACATAAACTATCCATGAGGAATTGCATTTGCCTATAAGAGTCTAAAAGTGGTGCTCAAAAATTACTTTCTCTACGGAACACGTCAGGACGTGGCAGATTGCTGCAGGTGCTCAGTCGGTGGCCACGTGATAGGTGAGGTAGCTGTGTGGGTGACGGGTTGTCAGGTGGCTGTTGCAGCCCCGGCTCACCCTCCACTTGCCAGGCAGCAGGAAGGGAAAAGCATAACAGGGAAGAAGCAGTACTTGCATCAGAGAAGAAATGTGGTCACACAACTGCCCGGAGGCAACTGCGTTGACCTTGGTAGCTGGAGAGAGTGTCCGAACTGTAACGGAGCTGTGACGTAGGGGCGGTGACGTGGTTTTATTTTAATCCACCCCCCACCGACACACACACGAAGTCGAGGTTTTCTGAGTAAAGGAGATGAGGAGAAGTAGGCGTTGAGTAGGTACCTAGCGGTCTGTGCCACAAGTAAGTGCCCGCAGTCCTGCACCTTCCACGGTTGGAATGCTCTTGTTTGAGAATCTCAGGGGACAGCCCTGAATCCGCTCTTCGGTTAGCGGGTCGTTTAACACTGGCATTAAATTGGAAAATATGTTGGTGAAATAAAAAATAGTTCCCTTACCAGGCAGTTTGCTAATTTTGCATGTTTATTAAGGAAAAAGGAATGAAAAATACATTTCTTGATTATCAGAGAATTATTTGGGTTTTTTTTTTTAAGATTTTATTTACTTGAGAGAGAGGGAGAGTGTGTGCACACACACGAGCAGGAATGGAGGGGCAGAGGGAGAGGGAGAAGCAGACTCCCTGCTGAGCAGGAAGCCTGATGTGGGGCTCGATCCCAGGACCCTGAGATCATGACCTGAGCTGAAGGCAGATGCTTAACTGACTGAGCCACCCAGGCGCCCCATTATCAGGGAATTATTTGGGGGCAGTAGATATCTAGTAGGTGACTGCTTTGACCTGTGGACTAATAATAACAATCCGCTGGACTCCCCACCTTTTCAGCACCCATTTGAAGCTATAAGATAACTGAATTAGTTGTAAAATGCAGCACTTAAGATCAGATACTGTGGAAGGACATCAGGCTGTTGGCAATGGGATCATAAGGAAACCCATGCTTCACAGCTGATGTGAGCAGCTTGACCACCTTGCCCACTTGGCTCTTGTTCCCGGTGGCCCGCAGGGGGATCCCCTGTGGAGGGCTGGCGCTTGGAGCTCCCTGTGTCATGTTTCAGGTGCTGGGCTGGATCCGCAACGGAGAGTCGATGCTGAACGCTGGGCTCATCACGGCCAGCTCGTTACAAGAGGCAGAGCAGCTGCAGAGGGAGCACGAGCAGTTCCAGCACGCCATCGAGGTAGGGACACCAGCCTGCCCCCCACCTCGGGACACATCTGCTGAGCCCCCTCCCCCCTCAGGGGGACTGACCCTGAGCCCGGTGGGGTTCAGCAGGACCCGGAGTGATGATGCTGATATATCTCCAGTGTATTTCAGGGGAAGGAAACGGGCTGGCGACTGCAGTGAGGGGAGGAGGCGTGTGCCAGCCTGGGGACCTCGCAGCGCCGAGCCATCCTCCCGCCATGAGGCCCTGGCGGCACGCACCCCCCACTGTCGGGAGCACCTGCACCTGAGAACCTGAGCTGGAGTCTGGGCTGAGGGGCTTTCTGTTCTGTGGGTCTTGCACACACACTCCTGAACAGAGCAGAGCGCCGAGGGCGGCGCAGCCAGACCAGGTGCACATCACCAGTAGACAACACTATCCACGGAACTCCTCCGACTCTGGTTAACAGCAACGTTCCTCACCTTCGCGAGGTCAGGGCCAGGCCAGGGCCAAGCCCACTCAGATTCACTCTCACAGCATGCGAATTCATTATTCGTCGAGTTTTTGGCGGGGAGAGGGGAGTTAATTATGGTAGGTGGTCTCAAGGTACACTCTTGGGAAAAAGAACATTTGATTGCAGAAAACTTGTTTCCTGCTGTAGTTACATACATAGAGAAGAAAGCCACAGAAAATACTGTTAATTTATTCTCGAGATTGACATATTTTCAACTACTCAGCGCCAACAGATACATATTAACTCTTCTTCTTGAAGCCCAGACTCTGGGCATCTTTTGAAAATTGTATGCTGTGCCTAGTGAGTTCTAATAATTAAATTCCTAATACATGTCCATGTATCTGGGTGAAGGGTAGGGTTGCTTATACTGCATATAGTCTTTTATGGGGTCATTTAGTGCCTTTTCAGTGAAATGCAAAATTTTGCTGTGGTTAAAAAAGAAGAAGAAAAAGAAAAAAATCTGTGTCCACAGAAACGCATGTACTCCACCTAACTGCTGTGCTGTCTGGTGTTCTGAGTCTTCATTGGGAGAACCTGACCTGTCAGCCCCTCATGGGATCTTCTATTCTAGTGAACATACACGAGCAGGAATTCTACTGGATTTCTGGTGTTAGTTTGATATTTTAATATGGCATGAGCCTCCAGAGAATACACTTGGCTCATTCCTAGCTTTGAGTTATGTTTCTCTCTCTCTCTCTTTTTTAAAGTCAATAGTTCTTGAAAACTTTTTACTCAAGTCTAAAGTTTAAGGTAAAAATGAAAAAGGCATTCATGGTGGCCACCTTTTTTCTCCATGTGTCCATGTGCGTCTAGCTGCTATTACAAGAAGGACCAATAGGAAGAATAAACTTGGAACATTTCAACAGCTTTTTTAGAATATTGGCTATTAATTTTCCCTGCTATTTCTCAAGCTGAGAACCCCACAAGTGGGACCCATTCTGGAATGTCTTAATGCATTTCATCCTTCATTAGGTAATTTAAGCATAAGCATGGTTGTTGCTAGGCATGAAAACTTTTTTTATCTTACTGCACAGTCTGCTGTGTTTGTAGGAGTGTCCTGATGAGTATTAGGGGAAGTTGTTTCTATAAAAGCAGGTGGAGCAGCACTGCGGCAGCCTTCCCACTGCCTTCCCAGTAAACGTGTGACCGCCCAGTCAGATAAGTCTCCCCTTCTCCTTTCTGTCTCCTTAGAAGACACATCAGAGCGCCCTGCAGGTGCAGCAGAAGGCAGAAGCCATGCTGCAGGCCAATCACTACGACATGGACATGATCCGGGACTGTGCCGAGAAGGTGGCCTCTCACTGGCAGCAGCTCATGCTCAAGATGGAAGACCGCCTCAAGCTCGTGAATGCGTCTGTCGCCTTCTACAAAACCTCAGAGCAGGTGAGGAGGCAGGTTCGATGCCTTGGGCTCCTGACCAGCCTTTTATGTTGAGCTCAGTGTTATTGGACAACTCCGTCATTAATCCTCAGTCATTACTGAGCCAGTCACTTCAACCCAGGCAGAGAAAAGCATTCTAGAAGTAGAAGGGTTGTTGCTTACCTTAGGACTCAAAGAGTAATAGGTTGGAAAGGAGCTGAGAGGACCTCCGTTCTCCTCTCATTTAAATGGATAGCCTGAAATGCACCAGAGAGAGACTAGAAATTCTGTTTTTATTTCGTTCTTGTTCTGAAAGGCCTGCCTATTTTGACCCCTGCATTTGTCCTCACGTAAGACGGAGCCCATGGTTCCTTCCGATGGTCTTGGTTCCCAGGCCAACACCTTTATCCCCAGAGCCTGACCTACCACACTTGCCGGAGATGTTGCTCTGTGCTGTCAGTCACCGACCGGCCCCTCTTAGCCTGCGACTCTTCTGCTCACAGGTCTGCAGTGTCCTCGAGAGCTTGGAGCAGGAGTACAAGAGAGAAGAGGACTGGTGTGGAGGAGCCGACAAGCTGGGCCCCAACTCAGAGACGGACCACGTCACCCCAATGATCAGCAAGCACTTGGAGCAAAAGGAAGCATTCCTGAAGGTAAGGAGCCAGCCGTTTGGGGTGCTGGTGCCTCCCTGAACAGGGGACACAAATGCAAGAGGGTTCACCTGAAGATGGCAGGGTGCAGACTGTCCGTCAGAGAACCCCAGATGTTCCCAGGCACCAGGCGTGCAGGGCCTGGGGCGGTGCGGGGTGTGGGGGGGGGCCTCCCCACACCTGTAGCTCTCCCTTTGTGTGACATTGCATCCACGCTGGGCTAGTTGGTCAGAGAAAGTCTTAAAATCTTCCATTTGTGATTTACACTCCCTAGTTTTCCCAAAGAGCTGGAAACCTGTGTGAATAAAGCATGGGTGGAAGTCAGAGCACCAGATGATTCTGAGCAGAGAGAGAGATTGATTTGGTGAGACAGAAATGCCGATAGCTTGAAATAATCTTCCTTTGGAAATTCAGCCTTTTTAGGAATACTGAACCCAGTGCAGAGTAGACACAAAGCAGGAACACCTCTTGGAGTTTATAGGATTAGTTACTAATACTCACTCATCCTGCAAAAGAGACTTAATCCCATTTAGGCCCGGCTGGAAGTTTGAACTCTGAGAAGCTTTAAATGAGGAATTTCTCTAGCCGCCTTTGTCTCGTGTGTGTGTGTGTGTGTGTGTGTTCATACCTAAATCACCCAAATGTAAAAAAGTGCTCAAAACATTTGGCAACATTTCCATGTTTCTGTGATGCATTCTTTCACTCTTGAAGAATCTTCTGAGGCTCTGCCTGTTGCTACTCAGACCTGTTAAAAATAGGTGTGGTGTGTGCTTTTCATTGTCACTTTATTGAGTTTTGTTTTGGCATTCTGACCCCTCTGACCCCATTTCCTGTTACATTTAATAATTTCTGTTTCCATTCTGAAGGTGATGTCTGACAGTTACTGTTTAGTCTGGGAGAACAGATTGTAACTCTTTGAAAATTCTATCTGGTCATTTATTTTGAGCTTCCATCACATGACTTTCTTTGTAGCAGATCAGGGTGGGAAAACAGCGGTGACTCCCTCAGCCTCCAGTTGAACCATTTCAAACAGAACTTGAAAGCCCTGGGCTTACGTGTCCTTGCTTGTTACAATTATGAAATGCCCGCCACTGTGAGGACGTTTCCATTGGGATCCTCATAATTTGCCTCTCTTTCTCTGCAATCCATTTAGAATAAACAGAATTGAATACTACTTAGTCTAAATAAGACAGATACTTAGATAAAATTATAAAACAAAATACTCACTGGCCTGTTCAGATTCCTTCACTCAGCTGGGTTCAGTAGTGTCTGTGTATTGGATAGCTTTAAACTTTTCATAATGGAAGTTTAAAGATACATACAGAAATAGAACAGGTAACAAACTCCTATGTACTTCTCACCCAGCATCAGTAGTTATCAGCACATGGGCATATGCCCACTTTCCCTGGGCTACTTTAAATTCTAGATATTACATCATTTTATTTGTAAATACTTCAGTATGTATTTAAACATTAAATTCTGCCTTTCTAAAACATAACCACAACACCATTATCGGATCCTGAAAATTAACAGTATCTCTTATTTTATACAAAATCCAACAGTGTTCAAATTTCTCTGACCCGTATTGTCTTATATATGGTTTTAATCAGAATTCAAACAAGGTCCGCACATTGACTTTATTGATATGTCTCTTAAATCTCTCTCTCTTTTTTTAAAGATTTTATTTATTTGACAGAGATATAGAGAGGGAACACAAGCAGGGGCAGAGGGAGAGGGAGAAGCAGGCTTCCCACGGAGCAGGGAGCCCGAAGTGGGGCTCGATCCCAGGACCCTGGGATCATGACCTGAGCAGAAGGCAGACGCTTAATGACTGAGCCACCCAGGAGCCCCTCCAAATCTCTTTTAATCGAAACACCACTCTCTCTATTTATTAGCTGAAGAAGTAACTTATACTGTGGGATTTTTCTCACTCTGGATTTCCATAATTGCATCCTGTGGAGTCATTTTTTACCATCCTGGATTCTCTAAGTGTGTTATGTTGAGAGCCTCACTTGGATTCAGGCTTGAGTGTGAGTGTGTGCGTGGGCACTCTGCGTACCTGGCATTCCATCAGGAGTCACATAAGGTCTGCTTCTCTTTTGTCTATGTGATAGGAGGGTTTACCATTGCTTCAACCGTGGTAAGTCCATTTAATCCATTATGTGCTTCTCTGTCTGCCTTTTACCTAATGGGTTGATTACCCTGTGGTGATAATGCTTCATTAGGAGTTGCAAAATGGTGAGATTCTATCATTCCTTCTGCCTTGATTAGCTAGAATTATTCCCTCTTTAGCTATTTGGTTACTCTCAAATAGAGTTTGTCCAGAAAAGGCAGGCTAAGTGCTTGTTTGCTTATCATTTTCAGAATAATGAGCTGTTGCCCTAGCAACATCTGCATAGGATTAGTTTTTGTTCTATCTTCATGGATTTTAAGATATTTGGTGTGTTTTGATCAATTGCAGTCATTTATCTTTTTATATCAACTTGTCCCATTCGTGGGAGCTCCTTCCAGGCAGGTTGGCTCTGACGTCCTCCTGACATAACCCCAGTTGTCTGCGGCCACTTCCTCACTGTTTGGAGTGCAACCAATTTTAGGATAATCTGTGGAGACTCGTGATACATTCTTCTCTTAATTAAAAAGTGTCCTAGCTCCATGTACTGCAAAGGTCTGGAAATAGTGACCAACCAGTAATAATGAGCTCCCTGTGTCTTGTCCAGATTGTGGTCTAAATACCATGTATCAGAAGGCGGAAACAGAGCTTCTAGAAGAAAGAGTAATTCCAGAGCTGAGACAGGAAATGGATAAGATATTTCCAACTCACATATAACTAAGGGTATTTTCCCTCTTTTTTTTAATACATTAATGAAATTACTTACTTGGTTTATAAACGTGGAATCCATCAGTCATCTATTACCACAATAACACCACAAAACAAACCACCCCAAAACTGATGGCTCAAACCAGGGGTTGGCAGTCTAAGCCCCCGAGAGCTAAATCCATTCACTCTTCACTCCTCTCCATGTTGCCCGTGGTGGCTTTCCTCCACAGTGGTTGGGTTCAGTACTTGCTACCGGGAGGTAGACAATACAGGACTTGGAAAGCTGAAAATGCTGTCTGCCCTTTCCAGAAATCCGGGCACAGCTTAGCTGGGTGCTCTCACTCAAGGTTTCTCCCAAAGCTGCAGCTAGGTTGTTGGCTGGGGGCCCGGAAGGAGAAGGACCCCACCTCCTCTCTGTGCAGGCCAGTGGCCTCTCTCAGTCCCCTGCCCTGTGCACCTCTCCGTGGGGCGGCGCTCAACACGGCAGCTGACTTCCTCAGAGCAAGAGGTCCAAGACAGATTTTTTTTTTTTAATTGAAATAGGATGTAACCTATGTATTCTCCAAACCACAGGTTGGCCCGACGAATGTTTTAGTTAAAGATGTGTGTTAGAGCTATATGATGTTGTCATCCATACGTACTCAAAATACATGTTTGTCGAAGTCCCATTAACAACACCTTGCCCTCCATGATTCTCTTAGGCTTGCACACTTGCTAGAAGGAATGCAGATGTCTTCCTGAAGTACCTGCATAGGAACAGTGTGAACATGCCTGGAATGGTGACCCATATCAAAGCCCCTGAACAACAAGTGAAAAGTGAGTACAGCTACGAGTCATTTTACTGGCAAGCAGTACAAGGAGTTGGGCAGGATGTGTTCTAAAATCCTGAGACCCAAGGCTTCATTTTAAATATACATTTCATATTATTAAAGTTCTTGCCAGTTATCTTTGTTTAATAATAAAATATGAAGCAAATGATGCAGATTGATACTTTGTTGACTAAAGTTGAAGAGTATAAGCAGGGAGAAAATGCAGCATGATATTTATTAGTATGGACTATTTTGTTCAAGCAAGTGAAAATACTGTTAATTGGGGGAAAAGGAAAACCAGAATTTATCTAGAGTCAAAATATTTTTAAAAGTTCAAATTAAGAAATTATACACCAAAATCATTGCTGGAAGGTATTATAGATTTGTATACTAAAGCATTAATAAAATCAAATTGCCAAATATCATACATTCTGGTATCATTTGAGAGTAAAAATCTGTAAAGCCATGGGTTTTTATGTATGCATATATATAATGTTAAGTGCATGGAAACTCGTCTGGGAAAATTTGATACTAAACTGTTAATAGGATTGGTATGGATAGAAGTGAGGAGGACTGATGGTTTTCACTCTAGAATTCTGATTGAATACTTTACAATGGAAATAATCTCAGAAAATGATTAAGAGTTTGAAACAGTCTTGACATTGAGGCACCTGCTATCCTCACCATGAGCTTCAGGGGCCGGCAGTAAACAGATGAGGAACCTGGGGCCCCACACAGCCTGCGCTCTCAGAGTTGGGCCTCATAGGGGAACAGTTGCCATAATCCATTAACAAATGATTCGTCTCACTGTTTAAACCCATATGGTTGGCAGAAATGTTGTGTATTATACTCCCTGTTCATCTGGATTCATCTGTCAGAGGTGTCACAGAAAAATGATCTGTCGCACTGGTAGAGTCCTCTGCGCTCCACAGAGGAGATTTCGTATTTGTTACTTGGTGGACTGCCCTCTTGGGGAAATGAGTGACTAACACAGCCATTTCTCAGCAGGAGCAAGTCTTCATTGCCAGCAAGTTCCTTGCATTGGTAGTCGGTTTATTTGGCTCATTTCATGTAAAAATCATTGCCTTTCTCTCATCCTTCAGTATTGCCTTTGGTTGTTGGTCGTACTCTGCTTTCTCTGATCAAAGATGTTATGATCCTTCCTGGGTTGTACCACATGTGTGCGTGTGTGAGAGGAGAGGGTGCTCTACATGCACATGCACTAGGTAGTCACTGCGCCCTTGCTGCCGTGTATCATCATTCTGGGTGCTACGGACAGTTAAAAACAGAATGTCCTGTTTCTCTCATTGGGTACTTGGGGACGAAAGATTTATGTGTGGGACAGTGCGGCAAATCCACGTAAGGGTGAGGGTGCCAGAAGAGACAGCATCCCAAGACCCCAGACAGTCCTTCAGGTACATGAGGAAGCCCCAGCTGGTTTCCCGTCCCAGTCTGGGCGGGGGCGGTCAACGCTCTGCTTGGCCGCTTACTTGCCCAAGTCAGTCGGGCTCCCGGCAGGGACTGTAGAAAGAAGAGCCTGGAAAAGACCCGTTGGCTCATGTTAATTTTCACATGTGATACTTTCATTTAATTTTTTGACTGGCTTCAAATTTCAAAGTCCTAATTTGTGTCACTACATTAGTTTAATTTTTCAGTAAAGATAATGGAGCATGACCACTGAACTGCCACATAAATCCTGCTCACAGGTTCATGTTTCTCAGCCCACCCGGACCTTGGGAAATATTTGTGGATAATTTAGTATTTTTAAGGTTTCCCAATATTAATGAAGCTATAATCTAGATACCATTTATTTGATTTGCAGTTTGTCTCTAGAATCTTCTTCCAAAGTTCCTTGTATATTTTATAAACTTTGAGTAAAACAGACTTACTGTAAAAAAAATTAAGTGTACAAATGTATATAAATTTCCTATTTTGTTTGCCAGTGGTCACCACCATTAAGACTTTTTTGTGGGTATGTCTATGAATATGAACATAAATATATAGAGAAAAACACGCATGGATTCCACTCCTCTCACCATCCCGCATTTTTATTTTTTTACCAAAATGGGACTGTTTTTTGCTGCAATTTTCTTCTTTCACTTAATAATGCATCTTAGTCCTCTTTTGGGGCACCTGGATGGCTCAGTCAATTAAGCATCTGACTCTTGATCTCAGCTCAGGTCTTGATCTCAGCCAGGCCTGGGTGTCGAGCCTACTCAAAATAATAATAATAATAATAATAATAATAATAATAGTATATCTTAGTCCTTTTTCTATATCACAATTTAAAGATCTGCTCTATCATTTTTAATGTCCAGGATAATGATTTCGTAGTTGACTTAACCTGTCTCCCAGTTGGGCTCAGATGTCACTGCCAGTTTTTCCAAACAGTGCCTTAGTGTTTGTGCACCTGAGTACATGTGGCTTGTGTAAGCACCGTACATCTGAAAGATGAATTGCTGGTTCAAAGGTATGCACACTTGCGATGATGTCACCTGTCGCCACCTGTCGCCAGAGCGCCTGCTGCAAGAGTGGTGCTGTCTCCCCTCAGTAATACGGGGTCACCCCTGCATGTTCCTCTCCCCCAATCCTGCCAGCGCTGAACAGCACCAGGGCTTGCCAGGAAAAGGGTGCAAGATGGTCTCATTGTCTGAGTGAGGTTAAACATGTTTCTGTGTATTTAGTGGCCATATTTTAGAAATTATGAACTTCATGTTTATATGCTTTGCTCAGGACACTGGGGTGGCTCAGTCAGTTAAGTGTCTGCCTTCAGCTCAGGTCATGATCTCAGGGTCCTGGGATCAAGCCCCACATCGGGCTCCCTGCTCAGCAGGGAGTCTGCTTCTCCCTCTCTCTCTCTCTCAAATAAATAAAATCTTTATATGCTTTGCTCATTTTTCTAATGGACCGTTCATCTTTCCCTGTTGACAAGCAAGTACATTTGGTCTGTGTTGTATTTTCCCAATAATTTTAACTAGCTTTTTATTGGTGCTGTACTGTTATGGTGGATTTTGTTTGGTTATGACATTTACAGTGTTATGTAATCAGGGTTTTTGGCCTTTCTGGCTCCATGCTTCTCTACTTCATGTCCCTGCTTCTCCTAATGGCTTATGTTTTTGTTTTTGTCTTTGTAAAAAAAAAAAAAAGAAGAAAGAAAAAACAAAACTGTGTTTTCTTCTAGTACTCCACCATTATGACATAGATCCTTTATACTAAATTCTTTCTACAGGAAGGTTTTAATGTTGTTGAACAAATTATTTAATACTGAAATAATTATTTAATTATTTAATACAAATTATTTAATACTAAAACAATTTAAAATTGTTTAAGCCATTGTCAGATTGCCCCAGCAGGGGATGCAATAGCTTATCCCACTCATCCAGCTAACCAAAGATACTGGAGGCCAGTCTTCAGTTTCCAGTGACCTCAATCGTAAGACAACAAATTGGGGTAAGAGCAGAAGGAGAGGTCTGAGGTCTGGTGGACACGCTCACTGAGAACATTGGGCGAGCAAGCCGTGTGGCTTGTAATTTAATACTCTGTCTTGCATTGACATTTGCATTAAGTCTTTAAAGAACGTTGAATGGGATTTTGCAAGTGTTTTCACTGGTTGCAAGCCCCGACATATGTCTTTGTCTTTATTCTCTTAGATATCTTGAATGAACTCTTCCAGCGGGAGAACAGGGTATTGCATTACTGGACCATGAGAAAGAGACGGCTAGACCAGTGCCAGCAGTATGTGGTCTTTGAACGAAGTGCCAAGCAGGTCAGTCATTACACCGGGCTCCCCCGTGCTCTCCACCCTCTATTTAGACTTCCAGCCTCCCCTGGGAAGCTCTTGACCTGTCAGCCACTTTGAAAACCACTTTCAAATGATCAAGAGGGTCATGCCTTTTAAATAAACTTGTCATGAAAAGAAAACCCACACCCCGTAGAAGTGGGTTTGGGCCCTCAGCAAGTGTGTCACACAGCCCGCCTCTGCTGCCGTTGGCTCATATTTAGGACCACCAGGGACAAGTCCTACTTATGACAATGATTCAAAAATCATTGTGGGATCTAGGTTCTGTACTTGTATAAATACAAGTGGGTGGGTGTTTTGTTTTTTTTTATTTTGCTATAATTATATTTTCAAGGTAAAATTTTGTTCTTCAGATAACTTGAGCTAAAATTAGGTAAGAAGTGTGATAGAATTTCTAAGAATTCAGCAGAGTAAAAAAGTGTTCATGCAGTTGACTAATGCAGAGACATCAAGAGGGTATGTTTAGGGGGCATCAGGCTGGCTCACTTAATAGAGCACAGGACTCCTGATCTCAGGGTCATGAGTTCAAGCCCCATGTTGGGCGTGGAGCCTACATAAAAAAATAAATAAAAAGGTATGTTTAGAGTTTCCATCTTCTGAAGTCGTTTTGGGATAAGTGCTTCCGCCGGTATGGTTAGTCGTGGAAGATCGTTGTAGCGTAAAGTCTGTCTGACCCCTAACTTGAACTAAGATTCCTGTCACTTCTCTTTGGCTTTAACGGTAGCATAGGAATCTGTAAGCTGTTGGTCCAGAATGTGGAGAGTCTGGAGGGCACGGAGGACAGAAGGCTCATTCTCAGAACGCCTGTGTGAGCCAGCTCATGTCCTGCATGTCAGGGGGCTTAGAGTCCCTTTGGTGCTGTGGGTCGCTGGTGACCACATCAGACTTGGACGGTCTTCTGACTTCACCTGTGCCTGCCACAGAGTAGGCATTCAGTTAAATCTTTTAGCTTAAAGATTAAATCTTCCTCAGCACAGTTTCCCACTTAGGGAGAATATTTTCTTTTGATTTGGTCAATGTTGGTTTCGAGTGGGCAGCGAGGTGCTCAGAATGGCTCGGTTCCCTCGAGGTTTGTAAGCTGCAGTTTCTGGTCCATAGATCTGGCACCCAGACTCAACCCTTCCCTCATCTTGGCTGATGTTACTAGAGGTAGTTATATTCCCAACAGAAGTGGCAAGCAGTGTTTTTAGTGTTTAAATTACATTTTATTTAATGATAGTTCAACCATATTTCAGACTCATGGGGCCTGATTTTGTTTCTAATTAGAGATTATCTCATAATCTCTTCTCATATGTCTTTATTGTTTCTCTGTTGAAAGACAAGCAGTCATTCAGCTACAGAGAACACAATTGTAAATAATCATTTTAATGGAGAAAAACAATGGAATGTGTTGTTGCTTTTTCCTAAAGTCAGCTCATGTGCCAAAAATGAAATCAGGAAGTGTAGGCCATTGCAGCCCACTGGGTTCTATGCTGTGCTCACAGTCCCGTAGTGAAGTTGCTTGTTTGTAACCCCAGTCCTGGAGGCTCCTCCTGATGCACGGGCCTCAGGACGGCACCCTGAGCTTAACTGGCTGGAACGCGGAGCAGTGATTTCCGCCCCAGCTCTGTGGGCGAGTCCCGGCCCTCGGGCTTCCTGGGCGCCTCCGGCCTCCTTGGCACTCTTCCCAGGCTCTCCACTGCTGAACGCTGGCATCCTCTCAGGCTTAGTCTGGGGCTAGCTCTAGTTTCTTTCCTATCTTCTTACCTCCTCTGCTGGTACCTTGTCATGAAGGTAGCCCTGACCTCTACTTCGGGTCTGCAGACTCAGAAATCCCAGCTGCCTCCTTGGTGTCTCTACTTTGGCCTCACTGAGAGCAGAACTGGACTCGTGAAGCCCTGTCCCCCCTCCTCATCTTACGTGGGTGACCCCCAGGCCCCCTCATCTTATGGGGTGTGTTCCCCAGGCTCCATCGTCCTATGTGGGTGTCCCCCAAGCCCCCTTCTCTTACAGGGTGTATCCCCCAGGACCCCCTTCTCTTACAGGGTGTGTCCCCCACACCCCCTCACCTTACAGGGTGTATACCTCCTGCTTCCTTTCTTTCCCCAGTTTCCCACCTTCATTCCCTCGTGAGTCCCATAGGTGTAGACCCCCCACACGGGTCAGATCTGCCCTCCCCCTTCACAGTCAGAGCCATCATGCTATAGAAACCCCAGCTGTGTCCTGCCTGAATCTTTGAGCCAGTTTGCTGACCAGTGTTACTTCTTCCATTCACTGTGTACTGAAATTCCTTTTCTACATGGCAGCCCATTAGTTTTCACAGAAAAGTCCAAACTGGGCCTGTGAGCTCCTGGGCCCTCCTGCCCTCCCCATCTTCTCTCCAGCCTCACCTTCAGCCTCCATAGCGGGCCAGCTCACCAGCCTGGGGCCATGGTGCATGCCCCTCTACCTACTGAGCTTCTCCCCATTCTTCTGAGCCTGTTGCTTCCCAGCCAGCCTGTCCTAGTTTAGACACCACTTCTGCTGACCTACCGTTCTAAGCATGGTATCCCTGCTCTCATTTGTCTTTGTGCATCTTTGTCCATCTCCCTCCTCCTGCCCACTCTACAGGGGCAGGGCCAAAGCTTCGCTCATTCTCCAGTCCCCCAGGTAGCACCTGACTCCACAGTAGGCCTTCAAGAGACAGCGTGCTGTAAATGTGGAAAAACCTGGGACCTTTGGAGTGAATTGACAAACATCACTTTCTACCTTGATTCAGCAGCAGTGTTAACATTGTTCCAGGGGCGGGATAGCCATGCTCAGGCATAACAGCCGTAATTCCCGTGCAGTCAGCTGTCCAGGTCATGGTTTCCTTCTAAAATGCTGTAAATGCTGTGATGTATCTAATAAACACAGTGACATTTCTGCTCTAAGACTAGCAAAGTACAGTGGCTGATTCAGAGATTACAAGTGGCAAATATAAAAGCTTCTACATTTTTATGTTTCTTTCCCCCAGTGTTGTGTTTTTAGATGCATATGTAAGTCTGATTTCACTTCAGTTATATGGAAATAGAAGTAGTGAAACAACTTTTATCTAAGGGCATGAGATAGCACACACGTTAGAACCGGGTCATTGCAGTCTGAACCTCGCTGGCCCCCTTCCCTTCTCCTCAGGTGCGCTCACCTCTCTCCTGCAGCCACAGGGCTTAAGGCATGTCCTCTCCTAGCAGCTCCCCAGTGGCACGTTTGTGTATCATGGGATAGGACCCCCAAAGAGCAAGTGTGGTGGATCCCACCTGGTACTCACTGAAGGCAGGAAAAGGAAGAAAGGCCTAAACATTTAGCAGTGTGAGGGTCTCAAATCATCCCTTCATCCACATCTTCTCAGTATCCTTGTTGAAAGGGTCTTAGTTGTAGTTTCTTCTACTGCGAGTGCATTTCACCGCTATAGGAACCGTTTAATCATTGCGATATGTGAGGTGGTTACAACTTTCTAGAATGTCAGGTTTTTCCTTTTCCTTTTGGAATTATGATACTTATTTCAGAAGCTCATCTGTCCTTGAAAGAGGTACTTGTAGGTGTGTACCAGCCTGGGCTTGTGACTGCACATCTGCGTGGGCGACGCAGGGAGTGGGCCTCCTTTACCAGGGCTCAGGCATGAGCGTCTCCATTCCTTCCCTCCCCAGGCTCTAGAATGGATCCATGACAACGGGGAGTTCTACCTTTCCACACATACCTCCACGGGCTCAAGCATACAGCACACCCAAGAGCTACTGAAAGAGCACGAGGAGTTTCAGATCACCGCAAAGGTAGGTTCAGGTTGGTCGTCTATACACCCAGCAGGGTTTTCCAGAATAACCTAGAACAGGATACTTCATGTACATAAGATAGTTCTCAAAAAAAAAAAATCACTTAAACACCTTATCCAAAATTGGAGAAACAGAGGGACCCCAGTGGCTCGTTGTATATTAATGTAGGTGACACTTCTTTCTGCCTTTCACGCTTCCCCTCAGCTGTCCCTCCCTTTATGTGGTGTTTCCTTTGGGTCCTCTGACTTCGGCAGATACCTTTATGTTTTCTCTTTTGTCCTTTTCATTATTCTTTTTCTTTGTTTTTTTATTCCCCCAAGGTCTTTTCTGAGTACTTGCTATTTTTAGGAAACACTGGTGTTACCGACTTGGCTTGGGTGTGTTCTGAGGACGCTTCCTTGCCTGGTCTCTGGTGGGTGACACTTGCTACCGTAGCCCTGCCCACACGCGTCCCATCTGGTCGGGAACCTGTCTGGGCTGCGGGGGGCAGAGTTCACCTCTGCACGCTCTCCTGCCGGCTCTTCATAGGCTTATGCAGGTGGAGACATCTTCACTTTCCTCCTGAAAAGCGAAGTAGAATTAAAGACGTGGCGTATGTAATATATGGGCATAAATATGAATTTTTAAGCAAATCTGTAAGACTCCACACATTGCCATGAATGTTTTCCCAGTTAAAGTGTATACCCACAGAGGCTCATTCTTTTACCTCAAAACAATTTTGAGATTTTTAGAGTTCCCTTCTCAAGCTGTGCTAATTTTTGGTTTTTCAAAGTTTTATTTTCAGACGTGCCTATGTTTTGGGTGATAGATTTGAGTTTTTTTTTTTTAAACTGGAAATTCAAATTTACTAGTAGAAATAAATGATCGAGCTGGATAGTATTTTTCATTAAAAAGAAGTATTGCCACAAAGTAAAAAAAAAATTGATTTCCTCATGTGGCCCTTAAGGTGGCTTTGAAAACCGTCAATGGGAAATTTTTAAATCCTCTAGAGTGGCAACAGCTACTTTGTATTATGTTTATTTGTACTTTTTGTTTTCTGTAACTGTTTCTGACCCCTCCTGCTATTCTGCCCTGCCCTCTACTACTGCCCGCCCGCAAGATGTAGCTTATTTCCTTCCCCTCACCCTCGGGGTGCTGGGCTCTGGAAACCCCTGGTCTTTGCTCTGGAAGAGCACACGGTCCAGTGTGGCTGCCGACAGACTGACCCCTGTAGGGCTCGGCGCGAGCTGGCACTGGCGGGGGCACCGTGAGCATTGGGGGGCGGGGGTGTCAGACAATCAGGCGATGACAGCCGCACCCAGAGGGGCCATGAGCACCCACAGGAGGGCACCCGCCCACTCATCTGAGGAGAGCTGACCTGCCTGCCTCTGCAGGTAAGCAGCGTGTCTTTTGCTTCCTAGATACAGCACCCCTTTGGCTACATAATTCTTGTTTTTTGTTAATAGTTGGATAATAAATTACAGTTGTGTGCATTATATGATCTATCTTCGTTTCTTTGAATAGCCTTTGATTATGGAGGTATTAAGAAAATGCCTAAGATACCACTCAGAGGTAGATTTAAGATTTGTTCCTTTTCTCGAACTTACATCTCCATTAATGCTGCCCTCCGCAGGTCAGTATGCACAGCCAAACAGCCCGGTCACTGCACAACCCCAGGGGGCGCCATGCACACAGAATGTGATGTGCATGTCACCATCTACAGTGCACTAGCGTGACAGTTGTGTTCCGCCAGTGGGGTGTATACAAAAGGATTTTTTATTCCTGAATTTTCCTTCTCAAATTTGGGGTGTGGTTATTAAAGAATGAGCAGGAATGGGCATATTTTTGCCCTTGCGTTTTGTAAAAATAAGCAAATGAAATCACAGGTAATATCTGACCTTGCTGTTTCCCAGATATACAGAGCTCTTTCTTTCACTGAATACATTGAGTCAGTTTTGCCAAGAGGAACTGGTAGATTTTGAAAAGAACACCTCTCACTTTCTTTCTTAGCATTTTTTCCCTTTGGTTTCCGGCTGCCTTTGTTTTAATCCGATAGCAACTGCTCTGGTGTTTGGAGATGTTGCTTGCCTTCTTTCCCCCATCACAGTTTCTTCTAAGAACCATTTTTCTTTTGTTATGTAGAGAATCTTTTGCTTTGACATAACAGTCTTCCAGTTCAGTTGTTACAGCGGCTACTACTGTAACATATTTAGTGTAATAGAAATAAAGCCTTTTGGTTACTATCTGACCTATGACTCAACTGCATTCCTTTGCAACTCTTAATGTAATAATTTCTCAAAGTGCTTTGCAGGCATTGCCTGCATCCAGGTCATGAGTGTTTACTTAAAAGCCAATTTCTGTCCTTATTCGAGACTTAGTGACTTAAACTATTTAGGAGAGAGACCTAAAGATGAACAAATTTAAACAACGTCCCAGGTGATTTTTATGTAAGCACACTGGAGCCAGAAATCCACTGCCTGAGACCTGCAGAACTCTGCCTTCCCCTTCCCGCACACCTCCTGATCACCCGTGTCCCCAGTGCCAAATGCCTTAATCTGACAGAAATGGTCTAAGACCATTGAATGTGCATCCTTCCTGGGTTTCCATTTACTTAAGAACATGGTGAGTAAAGATCCTTTGAGCATGTGGACTCAGAAATTCAGTTTGCTTTTATTTTTCTACAAGCCCCTGATTGTGCCGACTGATGACGTTGTTCAAGTTATAACAGTTGTATTCTTTTAAAATAAAAATCTACTTATGTAACAGTCTCTAGGAATAATAATAATGATGATGGAAACCTGTATAATACTTCATTTTAAGAGATGTAGAAAGTTTTTTCCATAGTGTTGAGTAGCCTTCTGGAGAAAAATTGAGTTGTATTCATATCCCACCTTGATACCAAGGTAACTGTCAGAAAAAAGGCTCAAGTTCAGCAATGAAAACCTGACCGACTAGAAGAAGTAACAGGACACAAAACCAAAGCCCATAAAAGAATGATAAAAATGACATACACAAAAAAATGTGAAAATTTCTAAAGGGCAGTCCACTGTAACTAAAAGACAAAAAGCAGAGAAGATAAATACGCAGTTCATATCACAAAGGGCTGATTTCTCAGTCTCAAAGAGCTTTTATAAATCAATAAGACAAAACAAAGTGGACAAAAGATATTAAAGAGGGCTCACAGGAAAGGAATTACAAATGGCCTTTAAATATATGAAATTATCAAATTTACCTAAAATAAAATTATACATCAGAACTGCAGTGTGTTCTGTTTTCACAAACCAAGAGATTGGCAAAGATCAAAAAGCTTGCAGCTGCGTCTTAGGAGGTGGGGAACGGAGGTGACCTCTGCAGGCGTCACTGATTACCGCCCATCACAGACGCACTTACCGTCCCCCCTCCCCGGTAGGCCCACATCGTGAAATGCGGACTCTGCACATGCCCAGATGGGCGTTTTTGCCTGCTTTGTGCCGGTCGTGGGGAAAGCGCAGGAGCAACATGAAGGTTCGTCAGTGGAAGCGCATTCACTTATAGAAACATTATGCAGCTCTCAACATAAAACAGGGTTGCTGCTTGTGTTCCAAAGGTGAAGGATAACTGAGTTGTTAAATGAAAAGTACTAGGTGTAGAGCAGGGTTTATTGTGTGCAAGCGTTTAGGTACAAAACAGGAAAAAATACACACGTACCCACCTCTGTACTAAAACGTCTCTTCTATCCTTTCTTACCTTTTGAATTTTGAATTCTATGCATACATTTGAAAAATACCCATTAAAATAAAAATACATATCGAGATATAAAAGGTTCATGAATGAGCAGATTCATCATACTTAATTTTTATCCCATCATTCATTCATTCAGTCATTATTCTTGGAGCCCTGGCCACATACCAGGAACTGCTCTGGGTGCTGGGCTCATGGACTGCAGTTTCCAGCTAGAGAAACAGGCAATAACAAGATGAATGGGTAAATATATATACCTGTGCATGCGAACTAATAAGGGAAAGCCCTCGGGGTTGAGGGAGAGGCTTGGCCACACCTCTTGGAGAAGCCTTGACTCTCAGATTGGCGTCTCTTGTTTACATAAAGTTGCAAGCCACGGGGCTCTGCCTCTAGGCCATCTTCTGCTACATTTAGTGTCCTAATCAGTATCACCCTGTTGGTGTTACACGCCTGCAGCTGGTCTGTTTTGTGATGTGTATTATGCAGACATCCTCCTATCCATTCTTAGTGTTTTTGTTTTCTCTTTGAATTGTCTTTTTTATCTTCACCTCTATGACCCCAGTGCTTACAACATGAAACAGTTTTCTTGCCTCCTTAACGATACACATAACTCAGAGTATCCTTCCTGGATGGCGCAGGGGATGAGAAGCGCTCCTAGGGTGTCACAACAGAACCTTCTTTGTGCTTCTCAGCACATTAGTATTTGGGCACACAGCAGTGTAACCTTATCTAGACAACAGTTTGTTAACAATCCTGCCGTACTGTTATTCTCTTTGATATTAAAATTTAATAATGGTTCTAAGTTAAGTCCCTCTTGGAATTTATGCTTCCAAGTCTGAAACTTTGACTTCTTTATTTGGTTTATAATTAGTCTTTTTTTTTTTTTTTTTTTTTAAAGATTTTATTTATTTATTTGAGACAGAGAGAATGAGAGAGACAGAGAGCACATGAGAGGGGGAAGGGTCAGAGGGAGAAGCAGGCTCCCCGCCGAGCAGGGAGCCCGATGCGGGACTCGATCCCGGGACTCCAGGACCATGACCTGAGCCGAAGGCAGTCGCTTAACCAACTGAGCCACCCAGGCGCCCTGGTTTATAATTAGTCTTGTCTTAACATATCCAGAAAGGTGTCATGTTGATAAGTGAAAAGATTTGGTTGAGGGGCTTCTGGGTGGCTCAAGTCGGTTAAGCATCCAACTCTTGATTTTGGCTCAGGTCATGATCTCAGTGTCCTGAGATCAAGCCCTGCATTGGGCTCTGTGCTGGGCGAGGAGTCTGCCTAAGATTCTCTCTTTCCCTCTTCTTCTGTACCTCCCTTCTACCTCTTCTTCTCTTAAAAAAAAAAAAAAAAAATTGGTTGACAGATCTTTTCCCTTTAGCTCACTCTACTTGAGTTCATTTCCATACCAGATGAAAGCCCAATAAACTTCAGGGTGGTTTAAGTTTTGCTGATTTTTCCAGTAAACAGCTTGAATAGAATCTGGAATAGTTAATTTTTTTCACAGAGACATGATTGTATCTGAGTTCTGTTTTCACTTGTTTTTTGAAAAGTGTTAATGCCTGTTAAGAGTAACTACCATGCTCATTAAAGTTATAGGCATATACATACTTGCACAAAGAACCTAATGTTAATTTATTTTCTCAGGAAATGTTTGGTAAATGTCCATTAGGTGCCAGGCACATGGAAGTGAGTGAGATATTAGGAAACAAAACAGACATCCCTGGCCTGTGGAGGTTACATTCTAACAAGAGACAGGCAGGCAGTAATGGTATTAAGTGAACCTCATCCTTGTTGGAAGGTGATCCATGCCATGGGAAGAGTAGAGCCGACAGGGTAAGTAAGGATAGCTGGGGCAGGAAGGGGGAGTTGCAATTTTAAGGGAGTCAGGGAGGGCCTGCTGAGAAGGTGGCCTTTAGTCGAGCAGAGACATAAAGGAGCCACAGAGACATCTCGGGGAAGAGCATTCCGGGCAGGAGGGGTGCTGGGGCAAAGAACCAGGGACAGGGAGTACGTGTGGGGCCCGCATGTTGGACGCTGGGGCCAGTTGGGCACTTGGCTGCAGCTAGGTGTTTGTGCAGAGCCCAAGGATTTTTACAGCGGGCTTTATAGGTTGCCTAGTGAATTCTGCCTCAAATTTACTGTATAAACTAAGATAATTTATCCAGGTTTTGAGCTCTGACCTTTATCATTTTGGGGATTTTTTTTTCTTTTTTTGAGACCTCTGCTCTCACGTACACCTGTTGGGGATTTTTAAAGTCAGCTTCCTGCATGTTAGGCATAGAGATTTTCTAGATAAAGGTCGGTGGAGAAAACCAGGTTCCCTGCGAGAGGAGTAACTGTACTCGCTGGAAGTGCCAGTGGGAATGTTGAAGGAAGCCTCGTCGGAACACACGGGAAGGATGTGGTGAGAAATCAGAGTTGAGTGAAGTCACTGCCTTTTAGGCTTATGCTTAACTTTAAGAAACGTTAAGAAAGTTATGTTTAGGGACGCCTGGGTGGCTCAGTCGGTTAAGCATCTGCCTTCGGCTCAGGTCATGATCCCAGGGTCCTGGGATCGAGTCCCGCATCGGGCTCCCTGCTCTGCGGGGAGCCTGCTTCTCCCTCTGCCTCTGTCTCTCTCTCTGTCTCTCATGAATAAATAAATAAAATCTTTAAAAAAAAAAGAAAGTTATGTTTAATTAAGATATCTTCTCTAAGTACGTATACAAACGAAATCATTTTTTTGAGAGGGAGTTCTAAAACAGGGAAGAGCATTTAAAATGCCTCTACAAAGATAATTTCCCGACTAGTGATTTTTTCCTCCATTTCTACTGAGAGTTGGAGAAGAAATGAACGTGCCACGTGGAGTTGCTTCAAGGATTTTGTTGAGTGTCTGCCGTGGGGAGATCCTTTGCCACGTGGCAGGAAAGCCAGCATCTCTGAGGACTACTGCCATAAATGGGCGCGGGGAGTAAACCTGCGGGGAGCAGGGAGGTGTCTCTGCAGTCAGCTGGTGCAGCATGCGGTGGTGGAGAATCGCAGGGCCCTAGAGAGAACAGCCTGAGTGAGCATTCCTCTCTTCCTTCTACAGCTATCTCCTGAGCATCTACCCGATGAAGACATTGCAGAAAGAAAGTCTAGATTTTTGTCTGGTTGTTTTCGAGGTCATAAACCTGCCATTCTTTGTGGAAAGCTGAGGAACGGTAGCTCAGCCAGGATCAGGGAGATGAATTGGTGGACTTGGAGCTTTGGTGGAAGTTTCTGTCCCCAGCAGTTTTTCCCTGTTGAGAGCTCAGAGTGGTAGGCAAGTTGCCACTGTGTTTCTGGTTTCTGGCAGTTGGAGTTCATTTGCCTCACAATACTTTCCTGTTGTTTTTTTGCAGCAAACCAAAGAGAGAGTGAAGCTATTGATCCAGCTGGCTGATGGCTTTTGTGAAAAAGGGCATGCCCATGCAGCAGAGATAAAAAAATGTGTGACTGCAGTGGATAAGAGGTACAGAGATTTCTCTCTGCGGATGGAGAAGTACAGGACCTCTTTGGAGAAAGCCCTGGGGATTTCTTCAGATTCCAACAAATCGGTAAAGTGCTTTGTGCACACAGAATAAAATAATGGTGTTCTTCCTCGTGTCCTCCCCGGATTTAATTAACTCAAGTTCCTTGGCTGTCTTCCTCCACAGAGCAAAAGTCTTCAGCTAGACATAATCCCCGCCAGTGTCCCTGGGTCGGAGGTGAAGCTTCGTGATGCTGCTCATGAACTTAACGAAGAGAAACGGAAGTCGGCCCGCAGAAAAGAGTAAGCCAGTCTCTAAGAACCTGCTGGGATTCGTTGAACGAGTGGAGAAAACGTCACTGGGACAAGCATGCTTCTGTGTGTGCTTTGAAACCAATGGCACTAATCCGTTGTGATGCTCTGAATGTGTGTCGTTTTTGCAGCACAAACTCCACTGTCCCCTTGTCACCTGCTTCAGAAACCATGTCTTGTGTTCGTCCCTGTGCCTCCATTTCCTACAGGGTTGACAAATTGTTGTAGTGTCATTGGTTATCAATAGGTCATGAGTAAGTAGTAGTACTAACAAGAAAAATAACACACATGGAGCTGTTTCAAAATTGCCAATTAGTAAACTGTACTAGACATTCATGAAGACAAGATTGTCCTAAACCTGGGGTTCTCAGCTGGTGGTCATTCTGCCATGTGTGGAGACATCTTTGGTCGTCACACCGTGGGGAGGGGGTGTGCTACGGCATCTAGTGCATGGAGACCAGGGATGCTGCTGATGTCCTCTACTACATGGGACAGCCCCCCAGCAAAGCCTTATCTGCCCCCAGATGTCAGTGGTGCTGAGTGAGAAGCCCTGACCTGCAGGGACCTCAACAGAATGTTTTCCAAAATGGTTTTTCCTTTGAATCCATGGCTGCATACTATTATTGTTCTATCTGTTCTTGATTTAATTCCCCAGAACACCTTACTGCCTGATGCTTTTAAAACCACCTTATTATTTTATAAACCGTCAAAGTAGGTAGTTAAAATCAGCATGTGTCCTGCTTGTAAGCTGAGCTCCTCGCTGTCTTCCTCTGTTGAAGGTTCATCATGGCTGAGCTAATTCAAACTGAAAAGGCTTATGTAAGAGACCTCCGCGAGTGTATGGATGTAAGTAAGTTTTTTTGCTTGTTTATTTAGATTCAGTCTAAGCGTGCTACTTATCCCTACCTGTTGGTAATTCTTAAAATAATCACACTTTTTGTTGTTTTTGAGATTTGAAGTGTGCTTAAGCAGCCTGTTTTTCTTGTTTCTGTCCTTCTGTGAGGTTCCAGGCTTGTGTTTTGCTCATCACAGAGATGATACAGCATTAATTCTCTCATTCCGTTCATCACATGACGGCCTGGCTGACATTCTCTTTGTATAGAATTTTACAGCAGCTTCGGGGCGCCTGGGTGGCTCAGTCGTTAAGCATCTGCCTTCGGTTCAGGTCATGATCCCAGGGTCCTGGGATCGAGCCCCGCATCGGGCTCCTGCTCCGCGGGAGGCCTGCTTCTCCCTCGCCCACTCCCCTTGCTTGTGTTTCCTCTCTTGCTATGTCTCTCTCTCTCTCTCTGTCAAATAAATAAAATCTTTAAAAAAAAAAAAAAAAGAAAGAATTTTACAGCAGCTTCAGAGAAATATGCCTACTAATTATGATTGGCAACTCATACTTTCAGTAGTTGAAAGAATATTTGTCATACCTCAGAGAGTAGGTTAACTGCAAAACTTGAAGCCGGGGATAGAAAGTTTTGAGCTGGAGAGTATAGGAGCTACTCTCAAGTGCTCAGAACAACTGGGGGGGCTTTTTTGGGAAAAAGTTTTTCATGTTGTTTTGTAAAAGGTTGCATTCTTCAGATGTATTTTTCAGTGATTTGTGAACTCTGGATATGTATTAAAGATGTCAGCAATAGCTGTTTCTTGGACGTGTGCTGTCGGTTTTTGTGTTGTAATCTCTCTGCTTGCTTCCCGGCCAGACGTACCTGTGGGAAATGACCAGCGGGGTGGAGGAGATCCCGGCCGGCATCGTAAACAGAGAGCTTGTTATCTTCGGGAACATGCAGGAAATCTATGAATTTCATAATAAGTGAGTGGCTTTATCTTTGGGGAGCTGGTTACTCTTGAAATCTAGATACTGGGCTGACGTTTCATAACAAGAAATGAAAGCTTCCAACTGAATTAAGCATCCATTTCAGTGATGCTGTTGAAATTTGAATGACACCTGTGGGGCTTTCGTCGAAAAGACCGACACTGTAGAGACTCGTTGTTAATAGAGACTCCGCTTTTTCTGTGTACTTTCCTGCCATAGAAATAAGATTAGGGAAAGTGTGAGCACTGTTTTTGGAGGAACCCTGACTTCTCTGAAGCTGTGCCACCAGCTGCTACCTCAATTACTTCTTAGAGGTGGTAAAGGAGAGTTCTCTGAGGCTGCTGGCCCATGTTTGGTCTTTTCCAAGAGGGAAGAAGGAACTGAGGACAGAACAGATGTGTAGTCTGACCAAAATAAAATGCGCTGTCCATTGGCCACGAGAGGCACATGGTTTTATTTTTAAGGTTTTATTGTTGTTGTTGTTTAAAGAAGCAGAAGTTGCTTTAGACAGAGTCTGTGGAGCCCAGTAGCCTGTGGAAGATAATGCTGGGGGCCAAACCTGCCGGGCTCTCCCTCACTCCCCTGCCCCCACCCAGCAAAACACACTTAAACCTAAATGGCTTCTTCTGATTGTTTATTTATATCCCTAAATAACATCCTTAGCTACTGAATAAAGCACTTGCCCAGAAAAAATAAAAAAGTATTTAAAGGCTAAACATGTTAGCTATCTGAAAGTCACAATAACTTAGCCTAGTTAAGAGCTACACGTTTTGTTAAATCTTTAAAATCTAGAGGGTGCAGATTTTTCACTGCACTTGATTGAAATGGTATGTTTGGCATGCTTGGTCTGATTTCTGGCTTATCTCACTGGTAAAGTGCTGGTAAAAAAAACCTCTTAATAATACGATACCATTTTTACTCTCTGCAGCATATTCCTTAAAGAGCTGGAAAAATACGAGCAGTTGCCAGAGGACGTTGGACATTGCTTTGTTACTTGGGTAATGACACCTCAGCGACTGGTTCTCACAGTTGTTTGGTGGCTTTGCGGGAAGTTAGAAGGAATACGGTTCATTTCTCTTATGTCACCATCTTCTGTGATGTCTGCTTATGGAGAAGTGGACTTTGCCTCTAAGAATTACATTCTCCAACTAGATAGTAATGTAGAATGAGCTTTCAATTGGTAGTAGTGATGTTTAGAAATGGAGTTTTGATGTGCCTGGCCTGTGCATGGCCCTGGGGATTCATAGGTGAACGTGAGTGCCCAGCCATGCCTGGGGGGGCGGGGGGCGGGGTGGGAGGGGTTGGAGGGAGGAGAATCCGACAGTCACCTGGTGTCAGTGCCCCGCCCTCTGGGGAGGGTGTGCCTAGCCCTGACTTACTGGGCCAGGGGAGGCTTCTGGAGGTGTGTGGTACCAGTGGGATGCGTTTCTTATTTTTAACAGCTTTCTGTATAAAATTGTGTTTCTTTTCCATAGAGCTTAAATTTCCTTTATCCCCATCGCTTCTTTTCTACATAAAAGTCTATCGTATTTTGACTTCTTGCCGTTTGAAAGAGATATTCTCATTTTTTGTTGTTTATAGGCAGACAAGTTTCAGATGTATGTCACCTATTGCAAAAATAAGCCTGATTCTACTCAGCTGATACTAGAACATGCGGGATCCTACTTTGATGTAAGTAAGAGATTCCTGGTGGAAGTGGTGAAAACATTGTGTTTGATAAACATAAAATGCAACACTACTCATAGCTTTTACCTAGAGTAGAGTAGAGTATTTTCGTTTTTATCTGTCACATTTATGGTGGGATATTCTTCTGTTTTCCTCTGTTTTTAAAAGATTCTTCTAAGATTTTAACAGGTACATGTGTATGTGACATGACTTACTATTTATATATAATCGTTAATTCTTAAACATAGTATCATGTACAGAAGCTGTAAACTATTAAGCTGCTTTTACCCTCTATGAAACAAAAAGAATCTTTGAACCTTTGAATCTTTTTTATTCATTCATTTTTCCCATTTTTATCATGTGCTCAATTCCAAAAGTAGCTTATCAGTAAAATTTTTACAAATAGCACTGTAACAGCTAGGACCACTGGGAGGCTCATTAATTATATTCTCATTGGTGAAAGCATACTTGTAGGTCCTCTTTTTTTTGAAAGATATTGCAGGGAGGTTATTTTGTATAAAGGGGGTCGGAGCCTTTTGGAAATAATATACAGAAAGCTTCTTGGGTCTCCAGAATATAATCAAACATGCCAAGTACATCATGATTAAAAGAGTACTTCAGTGTCACGTGTAATACAGTGTACAAGGCTGCAAGAATATTAGACTTGTTTCTGTCCTTATGCTTGTGCATGGCCATGCCTGATACTCTTCTCTGGATGTCTGGGAAATGAGAATACATTTTAGCTTCTGTCTTTGCCATGAAGCACATGGTCCTATTTTAGTTGTCGTTCTCATGACCAGTAATTCTACATCACTGCTTTTGTAAATAATCAAGTCAGCTCTCCCAGCCCAGTGTTGCCCTTTTCTGTCAGTTTTTCACACCTCCCTTGCTCTTTACCATCAGATGAAACTCAACACCAAGGCTGTATGCAGAGTTAGAATTCTGTAAGGTCTAAGCACAGAGAGCTTGTGGTATGTTGAATCCAATCAAATGGCTTTAAAAAAGAACCCTTTGCCCTAAAACACCTTTAAAGATAAAGGAAATTATGCTTATCTAATTTAGGGATCTCACAGATGTCTTGCCTTCAGTCTCCATTGTCAGCACGATTGCATGTCTGTCTGGGGCTCAGTGAACTCAGTGGGTGTTTGTGGTGTTAGATATGCCACTGACTAGTAAGCGAGGTCATCCTCTTAACCCCCAATTCTTTGCCCCTACCATCCAAAGTAAAGTTTTAGAAGCACAGAAGTTTTGTTTTATTTTTTTAAAGAGCTTTTTAGGAAAAGGAAGCTTTATTATTTCAGCAGGATTAAACCTTTGTCAGGTGTTTTGGAAAAATACTCTGATCTTGTCGCCATTTTTGTCTTTATTTTCTTTAATCATTTTTTTTTTAAATCATGGTAAGTATACTCTTTAATCCCCATCCCCAGTTTCCCCCATCACCCCACTCACCTCCCCTCTGGTAACCATCAGTGTGTTCTCTATAGTTAAGAGTCTCTTTCTTGGTTTGTGTGTGTCTCTCTCTCTCTCTTTTTTTCCCTTTGTTCATCTGTTTTATTTCTTAAATTCAACATCTGAGTGAAATCATACGGTATTTGTCTTTCTCTGACTTATTTCACTTAGCGTAATACTCTAGCTCCATCCATGTCGTTGAAAATGGCAGGACTTCATTCTTTCTGATGGCTGAGTAATATTACTCTGTGTGTGTGTGTGTGTGTACCACATCTTCTTCATCCATCAGTCATTGCACACTTGGGCTCTTTCCATTATTTGGCTATTGTAGATAATGCTGCTATAAACATAGGGGTGCATATATCCCTTTGAATTAGTGTCTTTGTATCTTTTGGGTAGATACCCAAGTAGTGTGATTCCTGGATTGTAGAGTAGCTCTATTTTTAACTTTTTTAGGAAACTCCATGCTGTTTTCCAGAGTGACTATACCAGTTTGCATTCCCACCAACAGTGCAAGAGGGTTCTGTTTTCTCTACATCCTTGCCAAAACCTTCTTGTATTTTTTATTTTAGCCATTCTGACAGGTGTGAGATGATATCTTATTATAGTTTTGATTTGCATTTCTCTAATGATGAGTGATGTTGAACATCTTTTCATGTGTCTGTATGTCTGGAGAAATGTCTGTTCATATCTTCTGCCCATTTTTAATTGGATTATTTGTGTGTGCGTGTGTTGAGTTGTAGCCATTCTTTTTGTATTTTGGATACTAATCCTATATCAGATATGTCATTTGCAAATACCTTCTTCCATTCAGTGGGTTGCCTTTTAGTTTTGTTGATTGTTTTCTTCGCTGTGCAGAAGCTTTTCATTTTGATGTTGTCCCAGTAGTTTATTTTTGCATTTATTTCTCTTGCCTCAGGAGTCATATCTAGAAAAATGTTGATATGGCTGATGTCAGAGAAATTACTGCCTGTGTTCCCTTCAGGTATTTTTATGGTTTCAGGTGTCACATTTGTGCCTTTATTCCATTTTGAGTTTACTTTTGTGTATGGTGAAAGAAAGTGGTCCAGTTTTATTCTTCTGCATGTTGCTGTCCAGTTTTCCCAGCAGCATTTGTTGAAGAGACTGTTTTTTTCCCATTGGATATTCATTTCTCTCTTGTCTTTTTTGAATAGTATAATCCTATCATAAGGTATTAAAAATGTCAACAAAAATAGTGAGATTGGTATTCAGAAATATCAGAGATTCATTTCTGAATGTTATTAAAACAAGGTATTCAAAAGACATTACAATATCTCTCAAATGTTTTGTGGGGTATGCATGAAACGGAATACTTCTCAGCTGTACAAAGGGATAAACTCTTGATACATAAATAGCAGAGATTAATCTCCAAAACATGGGCTGAGAGAAACTAGACATGAAAGAATACATCTGAATGATTCCTTTTATATGAAATTCTAGAATATGCAGAACTTATCTGGTGATAGAAATCAGAACAGGGGTTGCCTCTTGGTGGTGGTGGGGTTGTGGTTGGGCGAATTGGTTAGAAAGGGGTACGAAGAACTTTCTGTGATGTTGGAAATATTCTGTACCTTGGTTTGGGAGTTGGTTGCAAGTGTGTTGACATTTGTCAGAACTCAGTGACCTGTACTTGAGATCTGTGCATTATACTGTACATGAAAAGAAGAAATCTTTTCAATGTGAAATTATGAATACGTATATCATAATCATTAAATTATAAATCCCACACTTTTGAACAATTGCCATTAAAGAGAAACTTTAAGGCTCTATTTGTGATCTGGAAGGCAGAGGAAGAATTGCTAAGTCTTTAATCTTCTTGGTGCGTAAGTGATCTGTCGTTTGGTGATTCCTACAGCCAAAAGAGCGGCCACATGAATCCCCGCACGATGCTTGGTTCCTGAGGGGCTTAATGAAGATGGCAAACAGATTGAGAATATTAAGAATACAAAGATGTGGTGGTTTTTAAATCACATTTGAAGCATAGTATATTAGAAGATAACCCTTTTTTTTTTTTTTTAAAGATTTCATTTATTTATTCGAGAGAGAGAGAGCATAAGCAGTGGGGAGGGGCAGAGGGAGAAGCAGGCTCCCTGCTGAGCAAGGACTCTGATGCAGGACTCAATCCCAGGACACCGGGATCATGACCTGAGCTGAAGGCAGACGCCCAATGACTGAGCCACCCAGGCATCCCAACCCTTTTTTTCTTTGTTTTTTGAAAATTTTCTGAGAAGAGTGTTAGGAGCCAAGATAGCACAAATACAGTTGGTTGGTGTGAAAAGTCTGGGCTAGAAGATGGTTGAATTGTGAGAGCGGATGGAAGAATACCTGAGTGGCGTGTGAATGTGTTCATGAGGAAGGAGGAGCCCCTGTTAGGGAGAGTCAGGCTCAGTGGAAGGGATGTGGTCTGTGGCTCCGGGGCGCTCGTGGCCAAAGCTGCAGAGCTGCCATGGGAGAGAGGGCGCATCCAGTCCATGGCTCAGTGTCCTGTGGCTGAGTGGCACCAGGGCTGGCCCCGGGGCAGAGGCGGGGTGGGGGGGTTGCCAGGCCAGTGCGGGCCTGGTAGCGGGGAGTCATGGGCTTCACCCGTTTGACGTCTGCACGTGAAAGCCAGGAATCCAGACTGAACACTGTTGTCTTCTGGTTCAAAGTGATTAACTTATTCTTATGTTCAGCATATTAAAAGAATAAATAGTGATTTCTACTTTTATTTCTTAGAACAAGAGTGATATGTGTGTATTCATTTTGGAGGTAAAAAATGTAAAGTTTTAGTGCATCCTATCTAATTTTACCCAGTAATGTTTATCAGTATATATATATTTTTTTCTCAATTCAGGAAATACAGCAGCGGCATGGATTAGCCAATTCCATCTCTTCTTACCTTATTAAGCCAGTTCAGCGAATAACAAAGTATCAACTTCTTTTAAAAGTATGTATCAAGCATCTTCTGCCTGCAAAATTTGTGAACTGTGCATTATTATTTTGACATTTTTCTCTCTATGTAAAGTACCCTGAATTTTTGAAATAACACCTAGCCAGTTAATTTTTTTTAATTCATTGCCATTTGTTACCCTGATCAGTTTCTCAGTGCAGCAGGTAGATAAGAGACTATTCCTTGATTATGCATCTGAACTTTGCTGGCTGACCCTGGTCCCTAACATACACTGAGAAAAGAAAGAGAGATTGTCAGACCTGGATCACTTAGTACCTATATCTCAGGACGGCTTGCTGACCACGGGCCGGGCACTGTACTCTGTACTCTGCATGTGTTAAGTTCACCTGCTAGTGCTGGTCTGCAGGTCTGGACGTGAGCCTGGGAGGGTGAGGGTTGTGCCCACAATCATCACTGGAGCCCTGGTATCTGGGCTCCAAACCCAGGTGGGGTGGGGGCTCAGGTAACTCACCCTCAGGCAGTGTCCTCCCTGTGACATCTAGTCATGGGTCACACGCATATTTATGGAACATGTTGTTCATACACATCCCACGTATTTGAATCAAACTGACCTCCACTTCCTCTTGGTTATGAATGTGGTTACAGTTAAAGTCTTCCTGTAACTAGGTATGCTGGCAAGTGTTAACTAGACTTATTGTGATCATTTTGCAATATATATGAATAGCTAATCCTTATGTCATACTCTTGAAACTAACATAATAGTGTGTGTCAGTTACACCTCAAAAAAAACCCCCACATTTCTAATAATCTAAGGACTTAACAGTAGAATGGTAAAGGAAACTTAGAATTTGTGATCGTTGTCACAGAATGCATCATATAAATCAATGCACATTTTCTTGACTACAAGAATAATAATCTACAGTCTCTACCTAATGATGTTTACCTGGCTGTTTTCTTGGCTGGAGGATGTTATTAAGCATCAGAATGAACCAACTGCCCACTCATCCTGGGAACAGTATTTTGTGAATCTGACCCTGTCCCCAGTGCTGCCTGAGCACAGCAGTAGGAGGTAATGATGTGATTCTCAGATAGAAAAGAAGTTCAGAGATGGAGTTAGGAAATCCTGAAACTCTTCTTTATCTTTCTGTTAATGAGAAAACTCTAGAAACAGAAGTGGCCGTATGCTTTTGTTAAAGTGATACCATTATGGGACATTGCTGTTGGGAAAGCTCTCCTGCACTTTTGTATCAAAATCCTATTAAGTGTTTTTATGGCCCTCACTGCAGGAATATGAGCTTACGGTGAACGTGAAATAGAAGTCAGGAGGTTAAGTTGTTTATGTTCACATTAGCCCTCTGCTTTTTACTTCTGCAAAGGCAGTGTACCTCTTGGTGTCCTCAAGATTTAAGAATTTTGTCTTCAGCATGTGTTTCCACTAAAGATCTCTTTCTCAGTGACCTCAGATCTAGTTAATCACCATTAAAGTGGGGCTTTAATTTATAAACCTCACGTTATTCTGCCCAGGGGTTCTTCAGCAAAATAGTAATAAGCTCTGTTGAGATCCCCAGCGAGGAAGGTTTTCTGCCAGTGAGGTTAATTTCTTGCACATAGCATTTTTAAGCACTTTTTTGCTAAGCTGCTTAGAATAATAGGTAAAAACCATCTGGTCATGAGTGAAGGTGCTTGTCCGGTGCCACGTTGCTCTAAAACTATCCAGTATGAGACCAGAGCTGACTGCAGTGCCCTTGTCCCTCTTAGGGACTGCCAGGACACAGAAGGCTGTGGTTACTATTACTGGCTGAATATAACCATTCATACACTGGTAAGAAAATACCTTGGACCCTGCCAGAACGTGCATTTATTGTCCTCGTTATCCTTCATTTAATAGCAGATGTTCCTCCGAGTAGATATGAAATGTAATCACACTCATGGAGGTGTGATTAGATCATTCGCGCTTTGGGAACCATCCTGCGCACAAAGGCACAGCATTTAACTGTACATTCTGGTGCAGCGGTGCTGCTTCTGCTCATGACCTGGGAGTTTCAGGTTAGGTGGGGGCATGGCACCGACAGCACCAAAGAGTTCACAATCACACGGGGGTGCTAGCTGCACACTGTCATGACCTTCAAATAAAACCAGTAGCTGATTATGCTTTGCTGTGCTAATTAAGTCTTTTTATTTGTCATTTTTGAGGCTCGGCAGTTAATGTGTGCACTGATTCCATCTTAAACTTTGACTGCGTCTGGTTTCCCCTGATCTGAAGAAGCATCCTGATTTGAGCAGGACAAATGCTTCCATCCATGGGATAAAGAGGCAGTAATTCATTTTCTATGAGAATAGGTGCCCAGTTGACCACAGTCTGTTGTTACCTTGAAAATCACGGATTCTTCATAGACTTCTTTTCTGCAAAGATCTTGTTGGCAGAGCTTTTGGTCTTTAGCTGGTTCATGGTATTGGTCTCTTACAGGAGCTACTCACTTGCTGTGAGGAAGGAAAAGGGGAGATAAAAGATGGCCTCGAGGTGATGCTCAGTGTGCCAAAGCGAGCCAACGATGCCATGCACCTCAGCATGCTGGAAGGTAACGGGCTCTTTGTGTCCCCTAACAAACATCTGTCCACTTTGTGCTGGCACTGTTTATAGGTGGATTCCCCATGCCCTGAAACTCTTGGCCTCGTGCCTCTATGTTAGGAGTTAAGAGTTCAGATATGAATATCTTCTCTCTTTTTTTTTAAGACTTATTTATTTATTTTAGAGAGGAAGAGAGTGAGCGTGCAGGCACGAGGCGGAGGAGGGGTGAAGGGAGAGGGAGAGAGAGAATCCTCCAACATATTCCCCTCAGAGTGTGGAGCCTGATGCGGGTTTCGATCTTACGACCCCAAGATCACGACCTGAGCCGAAATCAAGAGTCAGATGCTTAACCAACTGTACCACCCAAGCACCCCAAGTGCCTTCTTTTTTAAAAGAACTGGTTTCATTGCTTCCCCTAAGGATCACAAAGTGCTTCAACCTCATTAAGAGCATGCCCTTGTCCATTAACTGGAGAACAGGCTGTCCACACTCAGAACCCCAGTAACACCCGTGACTCTTGCTTTAGGCAATCTGGTGTCCGTGGTAGATGGATGGATACAAGGAAGGCAAGATGAGTCCCCTGTGATTATAAAATCCTTTAAAAAGCTTGTTGTTTCCCCATATCTGTGTCCATTGTATCACTTGCAAGAGCCTTGAACATGGTGGTGTGTAATATGGTGGTATGTAATGTGATAAAGAGAGTCAGAGAAACAAAATTAAAAATTTCTCTTGCAATTGAAATTTCCATGGATGCTTCTGTTTAAAAAGGCTCTTCCTGTGTTACAGAGCTTAACTCTTATTATCAGGGTACACAATTATGTACAAGAAGTAATCCTGCCCCAAATGCTTTTTCTTATCATCAGTAGTATTGAGCAGTATAAATGGTTGGGGCAGAGGTGATGCTGTTTGCAGTAGAGACCCAAAAATCAGAGGCCAGGTGAGATAGCTTTTTCTTTCTCTGATGTGAGGCCCTGAGCTGGTGTGGCAGCCCTTCATGGCATCATCAAGGACTCAGGCTCTGTTCTCTGTACTTTGTCTCCACTGCTTAAATGTTGTCTGCTTGGCTTGGTTCAGGATATGTCAAGACCATGGTAGCATTCCATCTAGCAGGAAGACAGTGGGGAAAGAGCATGGGGAAGGGCAGGAACTAGGAGTTGAACACAAGACTCCCCCATATGGCCTGAGCTTGGGTGGCCACAGAGGCAGCTTCTGTCTGGAGAAGAGGAGGAGAGAGGTAGTCGAGAGAGAACCAGCAGACCTTGCCCCAGATATCCCACCGCTTTGTGAAGCCTGGTCGCTGGAAGTCTGTGCCATGGGCCACTTCCGGGAAGAGTCGAACAGAATGAAAGCCACCCCATGGCCAGAGTATGACTGGTTCGCATGAAGAATTTTGCAAAGATAGGAGACCTCACCAAGGAAGGCCAGACCAGACACTTGAGGAAAGGCCAGGACTGCAGTGGAACGTCCAGGAGGAGTGTTCTGGGCTGAAGAGGCAGGACGCAGGCTGGGAGTAGGCAGTGGCCTGGGGGGAGGTCCATGCACCAGTCTGGACGGGGGAGGAGGTCTGTGTGATGGAATGCCATGAGTGCAGGCCGAGGAGAAGTAGGGATTCCATCAAATCTCAAATGCTGTGAGTGCCACCCTAAGGAGATGAAAGTTTAAAGCCATGAGGAACTGCTGCTTTTTGCATTTTTTTTTTCTTTTTTTTGAACAAGGGAAAACATGTGCAAAGTCCCGTTTTAGGAAGAATTCTCCTTTGTCAGATGGGATCAGTGCAGGGGAACTGGAGAGGGGCCCAGACAGGAAACTCTAATCTGAGATTTAATTGATGGGCAATGAACAAATGTTTAAATCGTCACAGTGTTGTCCTGTGCATCATGTTTTATTTTCTTTCAAACTGATTGTGCCTCCTTGTTTTTATGTTGTAGGGTTTGATGAAAATATTGAGTCTCAGGGAGAACTCATCCTGCAGGAATCCTTCCAAGTGTGGGACCCAAAAACCTTAATTCGAAAGGGTCGAGAACGGCATCTCTTCCTTTTTGAAATGTCCTTAGTATTTAGTAAAGAAGTGAAAGATTCCAGTGGCAGAAGCAAGTACCTTTATAAAAGCAAATTGTTTGTAAGTATAGACGTTCAGAATTGTAAATTTAAAGGTAACACACTTGCAGTCTTCTTGCAGGTAGAAAAGAATTACTATTGCTTTCAGTGTAACCTCCCAAACTGTCCTAAAATGTGGAGCTCTGGAATCAAAAAAGTTTTCATCCTCCACAGTAAGTATCTCTGGCGGTCTCGAGTCCACTAGAGGGAGCCCATGGGTTTTAGCTTCTCTAGACTTAGAAAACCTGCTTTTTCTAAATTCCATAGACTCTGAGGATGGGGAAACACTTTTCAAGTGAATTTAAATTTATCTCTTGTGTGCCCTAACCAACTTTACAAATAAATTGATCATATGAGACTACGATTAAGTTTTTGTATCATTCTAATTAATTTTTCTTTCACCAACATTGGAATATACGTTAAGCAGCCTTCCAGGGTGGCTCACTGTGGGCTCTTAATGATGAGGTGTGAATTTTTCTTTCAATAAAGATAAATGTGTAGAAAATAAATAAGTAAATTTGTGGTTCTTTACAATAACAAAATACGGTTATTAGAGAAAATATATACAAACAAAAATAGTTTTAAAGATCCACAGTCCCCCATCTGTACTAAGAACACTCACTAACCTTGAGTGCTGGGTGGATACTATGTTGCATTTGAATTCTTTTTTAACTTGTGAGTATACTTTCTGGCAAAAGAACATGCCTGATGCCTTTTTTCCCCCAAGAAGCAAGTCCAAGGAGTCTCTTTATAAAACCACATGTTGACTCTCAGAGAAGTCTCAGGCAGGTGTCCTCCTCAGGGTCTGCTGAATTTCTGTGTTCCCCTTGTGGGAGTATCTCGGGCTGTCAACACAGAACCTCTGGGCAGGGACAGGCAGGGGGAGGATTGGGAAAACTAATTAAAAATCATCAACAGAGAAAGAACAGAAAATGTAATGGAATTTGGTTTCTTCTTTACACAAGATATGGTGGATTGCTTATAAATATTGGTAGATATTTGGAATTTGGACAACATCTACATTATGTATTTTTATGGTATCCATATATTAATCAAGTTCCCAAAGTAATAAAATACTACCAATGTAGAAATCATCTTTAATAATAATCTGGAATTTGCAAGTTCAAACTAATGATTTTCATACCATTTTCTTTGGCTTATATCCTGTTTGAGATTGTCTTTTGGCTCACGGCCCACCTTACATCATTTTAGATCATATTGTAACTGGAAAGAAAAAATGGAGCATTGCTGGCTAGTAATTTCACTAGCTGGCTTTAATCTATCCTCAGAGACCAAGCTAGTCTGTTTTAGAAGCTGATACATCTTCATTTAATTTATCTTTTAAAAGTTAAGGTTCCCTCAGAGGCCACGATTATGAATCACTTCCTTTGCTGGAGGGGGGAGAACACACTAGGGGTGAACTTGACTGTGGGGGAGGGACTGAAGATGTTGACCTTCACCTACGCTCTTCCACGTGCTCCCATTACAACTGCACATGTCACAGAGAGAAATTTTGTCTTAGCCCTTAAAATTATTGGTGAAATACTGAAATTTAATGCTCTGGTGAACAAATCAGAAAAAAACAACTGTGAAGACATGATGTGCCTTCTGCGAAGCTACTTCATTCATGCTGAAAATGCATGGTCGCAGCTCCTTTGCAACTAAGATTCATTTTGTTGTTTATGAGTTGAAAATGGTCAACTCTTGATTTTCCAGATAACAGGATTTTTAGATATTTTGGTTTCCTTCCTCTGGATCTGGTTGACCCTCATCAGGATCTCCAGTAGAGGTACATAGAGGAAGTAAAAGGGATACAATCAATCATGGTGGCCTAAGAACAAAACTTTCTCATTTTTACTGAAATAAGATCTGAGGATTACCCATTAATGTAAACAAACTATGTTGTTATAACCTGGCATGACCACAAGTCACCAAAAACTGTTTTCTTGGTCTTTGTTCTGTATCTTGCTGGAATCTTACTGTCATCTAATTATGTAATTACCTTTTTATCCAGACCTCAGAGTTGGGTGTCACAGAACACGTTGAAGGAGATCCTTGCAAATTTGCACTGTGGGTGGGGAGGACGCCAACCTCAGATAATAAAATTGTCCTTAAGGTACGTTCATTTGAAGCTTGGGAATGTGCTGTGGGACAAGATTATCGTGGCTGTGTATGCTTTTTTTTTCCTGTTGTTGAAACATTGGTTTAAAAAAAGAAAAAAGAAACATATTGGTTTTAATATTATTTTATTTGTTCTTTTTGTGTTCTCTTGGGATTGGTGATTACCACAAAAAGAACAGTAGAATAAATTCAGTTTGGTACTCTAGTGGTAAAATGCCTTGAGGTAAACTTTTGCCTGTCTACTATAAAGGTCAAATGGAGAGAAATCTCTTTAAACTTCTCCCATTCTTGCCGTCTGAGAAAGAATTAGTCGATTCCATCAGAGATGCAGGAAGTTGAGGTACAGGAGGAAGGAGATGTGGATCAGCACCTCTCACCACACACTTCACCTAGTTTCCAATGGCAAATAGGCACCTGATGAACTTGTGAAGGCCTTGGGCCGTTTTAGGGCTGAATGTGCCAAGAGTCTTCATAGGGTCCCAGGCTCTTTGGCTTTCTGGTTAGGGGGCAGAGAAAAAAGGGAGATAATGATCAGTTATAGGGGTTGATAATGTTAGGATTTCAAGTGTTCAAAAACACTAAGGGTGCTTTTCGGGTATATGTATGTGTATGTATGTGTGTGTGTATATATACACACATGTATATATTTTATATATATAATATATATATAATATGTATGTATTGAGGTGGGGGAGGAATATATATGTTTGAATATTTGATTTGAACTTTGCTTTCATTATACCAGCCTCTCCTAGGAAAGACGCAGGGCTCTCAGTGTGTCTTGTGTACTCCCTCCTTCTGTGTTTGAGAAGATACAGATGGAACTGTCTTTTTTAGCTGCCTGGAAAGGCCATAAATGATTTCAGGATGTTTTGTGGAAGATGTCGCTGAACATTTGTAGAATATTGGGAGATGAGCCAAAAGCTTAATGGGACTCTGGTGTATGAACTTGCATGCCAGTGATTCTGTTTCGTACATTCCTTTTAATCTCTCACCAGTATTTCCAGCAACTATGAGTTCCTCATCGGTACCTCGCTCTTAAAGAATTTGTACTTTAGTGAAAGCCATTGTGTTTCTAAGATCTTTATTCCCATGGAAATGATGGATTGTTTTGTAATGAATATATGATTACCAACCAGTGTGTTCTTGTTAGTATTGGCATAAAGCCCTATAAAATATAAATTGCACTGATAGCTAAATATTAGATAACTGAACTTTCCTAAGCCATAAAATTTTAAAGTACACTCAAAACCATAAAA
This sequence comes from Neomonachus schauinslandi, assembly GCF_002201575.2. Taxonomy (NCBI): domain Eukaryota; kingdom Metazoa; phylum Chordata; class Mammalia; order Carnivora; family Phocidae; genus Neomonachus; species Neomonachus schauinslandi. Next base: position 139,393,240 of record NC_058409.1, on the reverse strand, counting down.
CTTCCAACTCATAGTAAGTATTTATCCAGATTAGCTACAGTGACATGTCAAAGGGTGCATCTAAGAAATAGTGCCGGATATTTTAGCCAGATTTGGATGACTTTCATTTAGGACATAATAATATACTCATGATGCATTTGAAGAGTAAGACTTCCTATAGGCTTTATCAGATAAAAGCTTTCTAGGGGAATTTCAGGTAGTATTTCTCTGCCTTTCAAGGAGAAACTAAAGGAAATGATGTCCTCATTCATTTTAGCAATTGCTTTGTGGTGGTGGAGTTGGAGATGGAGGAGGTGGTGGTGGTGATGGGGGTAGTGGAGGAGGAAATGGAGGTGGAGATGGTGGTAGAGGTGGTGGTGGTGGTGGAGGTGGAGGTGATGATGGAGCTGGTACTAGTGATGGAAATGGAGCTGGGGGTGGACGTGGAGATGCCAGCTAAGATGGAGATGATGGTAGAGGCGATGACTGAGGTGGTGGTGATGGAGATGATGGTGGGGGTGATAGTAGAGGTGGTGGTGGAGGAGAGAGTGCTGCTGGTGGAGGTGGTGGTGGTTGAGATAGAGGTGATGGTGGTTGAGATGATGATGAGGGTGGTTGAGATGGAGGTGGTGGTGGTTGAGATGATGGTGGAAGTGCTTCAGGTGATGGTGGAGGTGGTTGAGGTGGTGGTGGAGGTGGTTGAGTTGATGGAGGTGGTTGAGGTGATGGTGGAGGTGGCTGAGATGGAGGTGGAGGTGGTTGAGATGGAGATGATGGTGGCAGGGGAGAAAGCGGTGCTGGTGGAGCTGATGATGGCAGAGGATGAGGTACTGGTGGTAATGACAATGATACTGATGGCCTGGTAGTTATAAAACAAAGCTGTGGTCTTTTTTATGTTGTCCTCTGGAAGGGAGAACTTGATTTCTAAATCCTTCCTTAAACAGACGGAGACTACCAAGAGTCCGAAACAAACTATTCCCATCTCTTAGACAAGTGGGACCTTTTATTCAGTATTTAGGTAGCTTACGTTTCTCTTACTGTTTCTGAAAAATTGGCACCTGTTTTCCTTGTTCAATTTCCTTAAGGTCAGGAGAATTCCTCTCCATAAATGCAATGATCACTTCACTCTATTAAATCATGAGAATTGCATTTATTCTGAACCATAGTAACAGTTTCCCTCAGTTGTCTCTAAACTCTGCCAAATGTTCTTTCTCAGATGCTTCTCTTGGTTTAACCTGAACGTTTGTATCAGGCATTTAAATGCCAATAGATCTGCAGTTTTCAAAGTTTTGCATCGTGAGACACCTTTCTTTCCTGCACGGACTCCCCTAGTCCCTGATCCCTGCCTCTGGCCCCAGAAGAACTTGGGTTACTGCTGTCCCAGTCTCAGGTTTGGGGACAGGAGGCTCCTTTTATCCTTCATTTAGTTCGCTGTTCCTAGCCCTAAGTGACTTTAAAGACACATCCTCCAGTTGAAACATTTTACGTAGGAAAAAGATTCTCAATTTTAATTTCCTTTCCCAACATGGGCCTTGACTTTCTGTTTTGGAAGACAAGGTGCACCATGAGAAAATGCTCCCTCTCGGTCAGGATCTCAGCTGTAATCCCTCTGATGACTGTTTCAGTCATTTACAGGGAATTATGCTTATGTCATAGGAGGTTGATGTTTTCCACAAGGAAATTAAAAACTGTTACTAAGGCCTAGAACATGCAAAAAGAAAGAAGAAACCTCCTCTGAGGCCAAGTGAAAGGAAAAAAATCTGGAAAGAGTGCTGCCTTATGTGTTCATTCAACAAATGCTTATTAAATATAAATATCTACTGTGTATCATTTTCAGAAAATGTTTCTCGAAAGTTGTAATGAAGTTGAGGTAAACCCACTGTCTGTAACTAGCAGTAGGTTAACCGGTTTATGCTACGGGTGTAACCAGAGGTAGGGGAAAGCAGAGCTTGGGAGGACGGGCTCTGTCTTCCACGTGGATGGTGTCCGTCCAGTGCCAGCCTGAGAATTCCAGCTGCTTCCCGTGCCCGCCGGGTGGCCTCGGGCACATTTCTGACACAAGGATAAGGGGGCCCTGACTCCATGGAGTGCTGTGGGAGTGAACACAGGGGCAGGTGGGGGCACAGTGGCATCTGCAGCTGTAGTTTCCAGAGTGCAGCGGATGAGGCAGCAAGATGTGGGCACAAGCGCAGGTGGCTGGGAACCGCTGACCACTGGTCTTTGCCGAAATAGCTTCAGAGACACTTGGGCTTGGGATTGGCTGCACTGTCACATTTACCCAGAGCTGCTTAAAAGGTTTGGGGGCTGGGGAATGATTGATTATTAAAATATTCAGAGATCTGGAGTAACATATATGCTATAAAATAAAAATGGTTTTGACTGAAAAATATTCAAAATGGCAAATTAAACATGGGATGTGGTTGCTGTAAAGTTATTTTGAAAATGGGAAACAAGGAATGTGGGAGACCTGAGTATGGTTAGTGCGGGTTCTGGAAAGGGCTGCTTCTGTATCCTGACTGACTCTCACGCCTCGTTAAGGCTTCCAGTATAGAAAACAAGCAGGACTGGATAAAGCACATCCGTGAAGTAATACAGGAAAGGACTATTCACCTGAAGGGAGCCCTGAAGGAGCCCATTCACATCCCCAAGACGGCGCCAGCCACGAGGCAGAAGGGAAGGAGGTAAGTGCTGGGGATTTGGGAGGAGGTTTGTTTATTTAGTAGGGAGGGAACAAGGCACTGTTAACTTACTGTTTTTCAAAGATCATTTTTCTTAAATATTTTGAGGACTATTTTTTTAATACAGTTTATAAATAACATCATTCTTAGCAGTGAAATTGCTTTGTCAAGACGGGAACCTCCTTCGGCTTAAAGTAAATGAAGTATGCACATCCCTTTCTGTTGCCCTTTCTCATTGCAAGTGTGAGTCTGGACGCATATATAGGTCGTGCATGGGACCGGGACAAGCTGTATCATATCTTAGACGTTCATGTTTCTCGTTTCTGAGCTGGAAATTACCACAACTGTGTCTTCCCACTGTGCGCGTACACAGAGGACACACGTTGGATACGCCGCCCGGCGCGCAACAGGCAGCCACCGCATAGCCAAGAGTGGCCTCCTGTCCCCGCTCACGCTATGCTGGTTGGGCAGCGTCACGCAGACGGATTTGCGCCTCTTTGAACAAACCGGCCTCCAGCGGCCGACAGGGGCTCTCCACTCGTCTTGAGAAATCCGGCAGGGTCAGGAATGAACAGTTTGTTTGCTTCTTCAGGGATGGAGAGGACCTGGATAGCCAGGGCGATGGGAGCAGCCAGCCGGACACAATTTCCATCGCCTCACGGACGTCTCAGAACACACTGGACAGTGATAAGGTGAGCTGTAACCAGCACTTTCTTTGGCGGGGCGGGGGGGGTGGTAATAGCTAGTCTTGGATCCGATAAGAAGCAGCCTGTTTCTATCTATAAATGACAGTTTGTCACCAACATTTCCAAACAGTCGCTATGTGCTGAGTGGTGCCAGAAGCAGAGCAAGGACAGAAAGGTGGGGGTGTCAGGGGTAAAGTCTGAGGATTCAGGAAAAATTGCCTGCCCTTCCCAGTGTCATTACAGGGTTTTCTCTCAGGGTGTTCTAGGGCAGGTGTTTAAGCTTTGTAATTTTACATGAAGCAGAAGAACCAGTTATTTTAGGTTAAATGCTTCAGGGAGCCCCGATGCGAAAAGTGGAGCTACTGTGATTCGGCAGGGGCGCCGGCATCCTCAGGTGGGCCCTGCGGCTCCGCCTCAGAACACAGGTGCAGCAGGACGCAGGAAACGCTATCAGAAAACAGCCGAGGGGTAGAGTATCTCATGATCTGTCCTGATGGAATCCCAAAACCAACAAAAGAAATCGATGGGAGAATTGGGAATCCAGGCTAAGGTGAGGCACAGATCACCAGAGTCATCTGTAAAAGCCAGTGGGGGGACGTTCACGTCAGCTAAATAAGTCTTCCGTTCCCGCTGAGGTGAGCACGTGTCCTGTTTCTAAACTGCTAGACCAAATTCTCCAAAAAGATTATTTGATAGTAAATAGGGGTTTTACTTAGTGTGCCAGCAGTTCAGAATTCCTGCGTTTCCCACTGTGTGATGCAGGCTGTACTTATGTGAGACATTCGTCCCGATGGGGGAACGCGGGAGTCCGTTCTTTGCCCGGTGTTTGCACAGCCCCTCGTTTGTAGCCGGGAAGTGTCCTGACTTCACCGTCCTTTGGAAGCGACTGCTGACCTAGGAGAGGGTCCAGTATCAGGGACTGTTTCCGATGGCAAGTCCCAGTGGCCCAGATGGGGGGCTTTTTCTCACGCGATTTTGCAGAGGATTCATGGCGTGTAATGCAGTTTCCAAGAGAGAAGTAAGTGCGTTTAAAAGTATTGCTCCCCTACAACGATTTCTTTTTCAAAATCCTCCGGGTTTGAGTCATTTGTTTTTTTCTATTCAATTTTTTGAGTTCACTAAGCTGTGAGTCCTGGAACTTAGAATGGTCGGAGCAATAGGGTGGGGAAGAAAAACAGCGTCTCATTTTATTTTGTTCAGAGCCCAGTGGCAAATATGTCTTGCCGGTGGTAGTAATGAGGACGAAGAGAGATGAGACGTCAGGCATCTGGTGTGCAATAGCAGTGTCTGCTGCAGCCCCCCCCCCATAGCCATTTAGTTAAGAAAATAAAGCTTGAACTTGGAAACATTTCGTTAGAGTAATTCTGACTGTTTTCTTTAAAAAAAATCGAGGTGCCTGAGTTCTCTCAGCAGTCCGTTTACGCAAGACTCCCACCTGAAGGAAATAACAGTAGCTCAGGTTGAGGGGAGCGGCCACCTTCCTTCACCCCTCACAGACTCGCCGGTGAGCATCCCCACTCTGACCATCGATCGGCCCATCAGCTAACAAGTGCACGTTCTTCCGGATACACTCTTCATGGATCTGGTCTGGGCTTACTCTAGAAATGAGTTTTAAAGTTTACTTTCTAGAAATAAGGTGTTCGAATGAAGTTGCCAAACAGATAAATACATGTAAAAGGTTTTGCCTTTTGAAACGTATGTTAAGACTTTCCTGGAGGTTGGTCCAAAAAGAAAGGGTGACTGTTTTTTCAGGTGGTATATGTGTAAATGGGTGGGTGTCAGTGGTGGTTTGGAAATGCCCCCTGTGTCTGGTAAGGGGCTCTGACTCCTGTTCCCACTCAGATGGAGTTGGTCTGCTGCGTGCTGTGCTTTCTGGCCTGTGGAGTATTTCTGCACTCGTACTCTGTCCGAGCCCTCATCCCCTGAGGTGTGCCTGACTGCAGTTCACAGAAATAAGGCTCTATCCTGGAGTTAGGAAGAGTGTAACTAGTTGTGCTTCGGATCTGTTGTAGTATGATAGGCTTATGTGAACTTGGACTCAGGCCTGCACGAGTCCTATAGAAAAATGAGGCATTATCCTAAAGCTAGCATGATAGCAAATTCTGTTTGTCCCCAGTGAGAGAGGAGGAATGAATCACTACCAGAAAAGTATAGGTTTGCAGGAATTAACCATCTTACCCTGGGAGTCTACCAGGGTGTTAGGCTTTTTAAAGAACTATCTATTGAATCTTCTACCTGTGGAGGTAATTCACCATTTTCTGCTTCCCTCATCTAGTGCATGATCTCTAAACTTCAGTGTGTAGCTCAGAACTCCCTGAGGACCACTTCTGCAGATACAGCCCCTCCACCCGCGCTGTACAGAGGCTCTCTCGCCGGCAGCTCCCAGCCTGACGTTCCCGTGATTCCTAGCCATCTGGAAGTAATGACACTCCAGAACTCGTTTTTTAAGTGGACCTGGCATGTATTTCCTTAAAGATCCCTCACTGAGATCATAGGTGCTTGATAAGCTCAAAAGTACCAAAAAGGGATGAACTGTCTTCCTAAGACCGTAGAACTGCAGCTAGTTACCTTCTTCAGTTCTTGGGGTCTGTATTTAGGATGACAATAAATAGCATGTGGTATTTCATGATGATAACTCAAAATTCTGGAGTTTGGAGAGGACATTCCCATTTGGCCTTATGTGAGAGAAAGGATGTGTTTGCTACCACATGAATGCCAGTATGTCTGTGTTCTCTGCTTCCGGAGGGTTCTCCTGTTGCTTTCTCCCCGTTTTATACTTCTAGTAGGTATTTCAGGGTTGTAGATGAGTCAGGAAAATACATTTTGAAAATTAGGCAACTGCATCCTTTTTCGAGTCAGCTTGTAAAACGCACTGTTTGACTGAACTAGGCTTAGCCAGAAAACCCCCTTCTCTCTGATGGCAGTAACTTTTCTTGTCTCAGGGTTCTTTCCACCCCGCATATTTCAGGTTTAAGCAGCCTCTGATGACACAGGCAGATAGATCTGGCGAGGGAAATTACTTTACCATATTCTGCCTGTTGGACTTAATACATGATGCCTGGTTATGAGTTAGTTGTTATCAAGGACTTTGGTTTCATTTCAGAAACTGGGTGGGGGGATGTTTTTGACTCGGCCTCTTGGAGAATTTGTAAGGAAAAGTTATCTGCCCAGTGCTGTAGTAATTCTCGATGAGGCACATAGGATGTTTCTGGAAGAGTGTTGAGGAGGGGCTCCTGGAGACGCCCTCTTTCCAGGGAGCACTGTTCGCAGAGCTGAGTAGGCATGTCACAGATACAAACCACATGCCTCATGAGCACATTTCTTTCTTTGAAAACATCAGGTTTAAAATATGCCATCTCCTTGTTCTAAAAGTAAGTTTAGCAGCGATTCTTGCCCATATTCATGGTACTTAACGCTGATAAAATGATCTTATGAAAATATAATTTGGATTCCAAAGAAATCAAATTGTTGCCAGATTCTTATCTCATTTGTCCTGAGCTTGTCTCCCTGAGGTAGGGAGGAGAATGCTGAGCCAGCCTTCAGGACACCGAGGAGATGAGGGAGGTCGGATGACCCTCACAGGGCCACCCAGCAGCGGAAAGCTAAAGCCAGGAACAAAATGTGGATTTAATTACCTGCTAGAGTCTAGACCTTATTATTTCACATTAGCGCTGGATATGGAGCTAAATATTTTACTGTATTAAAGAAGCATTTTTAACCTTTTCCCTTCTGTTTGCCTTATTAGTCTATGGTTCATTTTACGTAACAAAAACTTATAAAGAAAATAGAAAATACAGGAATCAAATATAGGCTACTCTAGAACAAAGCATCTTGGGGTCAGGATGAATCGCCAAAGCAAGATGAGGGGGCCTGTGGGCAAGCTGATCCAAGCCTTCGGGGGCCAGTGTGAGCTTTCTTTTACATCGAAGGTAAAGCAGTCCTTATTTTTACTGAATGAGAAATTCAACTGAGACTGATACTTGGCATGAACTGCCCTAAGCTTAAAATGTGAATATATGAATCCACATATTTAAGAGAGGAAGTGGTTTCAGTTACTCTTAATGAAGTCTATATAGCACTATATTGGGGATAGGAGATTTTATGTAGTTAAAAAGTCAACCAACTTTCTCTATGAAGTGACATTCTAACGACAGGAACTTGGATTTATGTAAATTGTAGTGTACACATTTTAAAATGGGGCCAAATTCACGTTTTTGAGAGCGGAAACCTGCGTTGAGCCTACTTAGGAAATACCACCTGCTTCCTTCCAGCCCCCCTTGCACACCTGGCACAGAGCAGCCCTGCCAGGAGCCACATGAACCCTGGTTCTGAGCTCCGCAGCTTGCCTTCCGAGCTCTCCTGCTGGCCGAAAGTGCTGGAGGCAAGAGGGTGCCTTGGCTCTTAGGAGGAGCTCAAGCTGTTGGCCTTGCCAGAGCTCTCAGTCTCCTAGGACCTCACGTAGGTGTGCCCCTGTGTGGGCATGACAGCGAGTGCTTTAATTCGGAAGCCTTTCTCTAGGACAGAGTTTTAGTCTCCCCAGACAGAGTACCCCAGACTTGCTCAGAGTGTGACAGAGTGGTTGCATCACATAGCAGATGCTTAGGAACAAGGAAGTGCTCGCCAGCCAGACCTCTGGGCTCTGCTCCTTAGCAGCCTTGGGCAGTTAGCTCACCTGTCTGTGCCTCAGTCTCCTCATCTGTAACTGGGGACGATACTTAACTACTCAGCTCATGGGGCTGTGAATATTGAAAATGTGTAATGTGCTGAGAACAGTGCCTAGCACGTACTGAGCACTTAATGAATATTAGCTATTGCTATGTCTTCATCGTTAAAAGTGCTGCCTTCTCCCTCATTCCTGGACTGTTGATATTCACTGCTAGCTGTTGCCGATCACTCTCTGTGTCGGCCTCTCTGTCCTCATATTTGCCCGCTCTTGACTGCAGTGGATTTGGAGCTGTGTTTGTTAGGAGCTAGAAGCTGCCCTAAGAATAAATTGCTCAGTGTTAGTGCCTGGACGTAAGCATTGTGGGGGCTCGACAGTAAACTACCCCATACTGAATGGGGGGGTCAATGAAGAAGAGGGGGGATTCCTGCTCAAAACATTTCCCACCCCCCCAACACACACTCATCTTTAACCCTACGGAATTAGCTGCATTGTGGCCACAGGCACATAAAAGGACTGCATGCTCTTCACAGATGTCACCCATCTTTGTCGATCACCCACTGTGGTCCAGCCCAGGACAGGTGCTTCAGCACAGGAATGAACAGGGAGACAAGGCCCCTGCCCCCACCAGCAGCCTGGGTGATGGAGCACACCTGGTGTTTGTTTCTTCCTTTTGCTAATCTTTGTTTTCAATTTTCCTTAGTGGCTGTGGTTTTTTGTAATTTTTGACAAGTTTTTTAAGTGCTTTCATAAAACCACAAAGTGGAATGTAGTCTTTGATAATTTTAGTTAATCAGAAAAACAGAATTGCCCACGCTAGAGAGCCTCAGTTCTTTTTCTTTTCCGTTTTTTTTTTCAGTAGGCTCCGTGCCTGGCATGGAGCCCAGTGTGGGGCCTGAACTCAGGACCCTGATGAGATCAAGACCCTGAGCTGAGATCAAGAGTCAGATGCTTAACCGACTGACCCACCCAGGCGCCCCAGAAAGCCTCAGTTCTTTTTTTTTTTTTTTAAAGATTTTTATTTATTTATTTGACAGAGAGAGACACAGTGAGAGAGGGAACACAAGCAGGGGGAGTGGGAGAGGGAGAAGCAGGCTTCCCTCAGAGCAGGGAGCCCGACGCGGGGCTCGATCCCAGGACCCTGGGATCATGACCTGAGCCGAAGGCAGACGCTTAACGACTGAGCCACCCAGGCGCCCCAGAAAGCCTCAGTTCTAAGAAAAGACAGATTTTTTCTTTTTAAATACAAAATTTGGGTAGAAATGTAACAAGAGTGTTTATTAAAATAGTGGTACACTGAAAAGTGCTTTTAATGTAAATTTTACAGTACTGATCAGTACAGTACTATTGAAGGTCATGACATAGTTTTGATTTGGACTTGAGGCTGGAGGTTTATTCTAGTTGTTCTTCCCTCTGGCGAGAAGCCCAGTCAGCTGGCTAACTGGCTGTCATTCCTTAGCTCTTTGCATTGGTGTCCCTCCATCAAAGACAAAGAGTCATTTCACGTTAACTTTTCTGGATGAAGGATGGTCTTGCTCACTCAGGAAACTCAGCAAACAGGTTTCTGTGGGTTAAAGTGTCTTACAAAGCTTCCTGTTTTCCAGGGCCAGATGACTTAAGGTAATGGTGGTGGTCAGCTGTCTACTTTCCAGCTCTTGCGCCTTTTTCAGCATGAACCCCCTGTGCTCGTTCATCCCCCCCCCCCCCCCGCCCCATGCCTGTTCAGCAGGTGCTAGCATTTCTCGTTCTAGTATGTGAGCGAGGGGAAATGAGATGTTGGCACAGGTCAGTGTCTGTGAAGCCTTGAAGCCTGATACATATCGCTGTCCTGTCTCCAGTTAGCCTGACTTTGTACATTTAAATTTGCCTTTTTAGTTGTGGCTTTTAAATTGGGTTTTTTTACATCTAATTTTTCATTCCACCTCATGTATATCAATCACACAGTCAAGGAGGCCTTGGTTCCAAGAATTATTTTCATATCAGAAAACGTGCGTGATTATTTTCATATCAGTGCGTGATCACGTCAGTAAAGAGTGAAGAATTAATGTCCCTGAATACCACACTCAGTATTTCTTTTCTGGATAAAATGTTGGGTATGGTAAGCTGCTGCTTTTGGAAAAAAAAGAAAAATTCTCTCACAGATTTCTTTTGCATGTGTGTATAGTAAAAACCATGTAAAATTTACCCTATTAACCATTTGTTCAGTTCTCACAGATTTCTTTCTGTACCCTCGATGTGTGAGAGCCCATGACAGTGGCCCTCCCTGAAACTCAGCAGCAGATTTTGGTGAAGGCTTCTCCCATGGACTTGGCGTCGGGGTCGGGGTGAGCGTGGGCTCTGTGGCCCAAGCCTCCGTGAAGTTGCGCAGTGAGAAGCCTGGGTGGGTGAGAGCCTGGGGTGGGATGCATTTCCTTGGGGAGCTCTCTGGCTGCCAGAGGTGGCCTCCCTCTTGGAAGCATTGCCGGTAACGGAGCTGTACTCTCTAATCCCCTGAACCAAGTAACCAGTCTTTGGTCCGCTCTGTGTGAAACCTCCACAAACCGCAAGACTCTTTTGTGAGGTTTCTGAATGACTGAACCGTACTGGGCTGTAGGATGGGACTGTTCACAGAGTTGATACACTTTGTTCTTTGGGGGAAAATGGCTTTTATTAGACCACAATGCCGCTTTCCTTTTGAATTGCTCTCAGAAAATTGGCCAGACACCCACCTGCAGTTGATCTTCGGTTCTTGAAGTAGAATCATTTGCAGCAGGGGCTGCATCGTCCACCATGGCCGTTGTGAAGAGCCTGCTCTTCCTCCAGCAGAACCTGCCCCACAGCTCACCTGGGAGTGCCGTCAGCTCTTTGCTGTCAAACTCTGTGTTCTTGCAACATCAGACTGCCTCGTTGTCATGCACCAGGGAGGGGATGCTCTGAGGAGTGGTGGGCTGAGAATTCCCCAGCCGTGGGGACTAAAACAGTTTAGTCACCACCATTAACTGGGTTCAGGCAAAGCAACAATATAATGTGGTTTCTCCAGAAAACATAAAAAGTAAAATTCTGTTTTGTGTGGTGAAGATTCAGCATGCCAGTGATCGGAGATGAGTATTTCATTCTTTTGGGTGAAAGCCCACAGCTTGTTCACATTCAGTCTTTCTGGAGAGAATTCAGGCAGAGGGACCCTGGTTTGATTCCGCTGATTGAGTCATTGGATCATTGGAGTTCCCCTGGGAGCCCTCTTCGAGGGACACAGGTGGTCTGGTCCTGCAGGAGGCATTTCATGGCTGGTTTCCATGGTCTGTGCGCTAAGGCCCGTTCACAGCCATGGTTTTTAGTCATCACAGTTGTTTTTTAAAGGAGAAAAGCAGAAAGATTGGGGGTGGGGGGGAAGGACTGTCTTCTGATGTGAATTTCACAAGAGTTAATAACGTGAGTCATGGAAACTGAGATTTTCATCAATTGCAATGCTAAACTATGTGCATGTGGTAAGGAGCCCCTGATGGAAGTCCATAAAACCCACAGAAGTGAACAAGGTCCTGTGTGAAAATGTTCTCGAGGTACGCTTGGAAGGGAGAAGTGAGTTGTAAACTAGATCAGTGGAATGGTAACTCAGCACGGTAATGACATTGGGTCACTGGTGATGGAAGTAGCATTGAAAACAGATACAGTCTCGGTCACACTTCATGACGGCTGTTATCTGAACCTTTTCTCCTTAGGAATTCAGTTCTTAAAAGGCAGTAATGATTTGCATTGCTTCCCCAAAATAGTTACTTTAAGTCTTTTATTTTTCAAAGTTTTTTTTTTAAGTTAGCAAGCCGGTTTTAAAGGCGGGTTTTGTAGTGAGTTTAAAATACTCAGGTGTGAACATTGAGACAGAAATCCGCAGGACTTCTGTGCCGTAGAAGACAGGCTTTTAGTCCTCTCCTTAAAGATTTGTGAAGGAGATTCTCATGGCAAAGCCAAGCAGATACGAGGTGTTGTGACGATAAGTTTAGCACTGTTTGAAAACAGATTCTCATACCAGATTCTGTTAGTAAGTTCTCCAAAGTCTTTGAAAAAGAATTTTAACTCAGTATGAGATTCTTTGTCAGAACAGCCTGGATTTTTATTTCTTATGCTCGGTCAAGTCCACAGATGTTTCCAATAGTTTCTGATTACTCTGTAAGGGGCTAAGGCATCAGTGCCGGAAATAAAGTCGAGCTTAACGCTCCGCTTCTTCTTGGGCAGCCCCTTTCTCTCCTTCCCACCCTTCCCCCACCCGCAGAATGCACCACGTGGCTTTGAGCAGTCTGAGAAATTAATAAAACGCTCAAGAATGAAGCCAGCAAAGGGCTGGTGATGAGATAATGGGTCTTGGAGTTGTGCTTCCCAGGGCTGGGGGTGGAGAAACGTCCAGGCGGCGTGAGGGGCTGGTGGCTTGGGGCTCCGGGAAGGGGGCGACGCGCTGCGCACCCACATGCACAGGCAGGTCGCTGGTGGCCGTGGGAGAGCTGAAGGGGGCCTGAAGGGGGCCGTAGGAAGCATGGACCCTGCGGGGCCTCAGCTCGCTGGACTCCATACTGCGGCTCCTTCACTGGCCACACCTTCCCTGGGACAGGAAACATTCCTCCTTTTTGTTACAGGAATTAACCACTTCCATAATGTGGGGTTTCACAAGGAAAGTTCTCCAGCCTGGGCCTCCGCCTTTAGCTTTTTAACGTTAGCATCTTCGATTGTTCACGGAGACACGTGTAAGATTTAGCATGGATTTACCACAGAGGAATTTATACCATTTAGAAGGGGATTAAGCATTTGTGAGAAATTTCCTTTGTGGCCTAGCAAAGACAGTTCGTCTTGTTGATATCTGTGCTTTATTATGGAAGAGTTTTGTTGTGTTTTGCTTTCTGTGTTGCCTTGTGGACATGTGTTTCTTATTGTAAATATCTAACTTTCTCTCCAAAGAGAGGCTGTTAGAACAGGAGGATAATGAATAGCATGGGGCATGACAGGGGGCCCTGAGCCTGTGCGGGAGGCACGGATTCCCAGGTCTCCGCGAGCGCGGGGGAGCTGCGAGGCCTCTGGAACGAGGCTGCTTCCCAGCATGGGGCCTGGCCGGCCCTTCCACCCACGGGCCACAGCCCAGCCCGCCTGCTCTCCTGCCGTGCAGGGGGACAGAAGCCCGGGCATGTGGCACATTGAACATAGGCAGAGCTAGCTCCTGAAGTCACGTTCTATTTCGGTTTTTCAAATGCAGTGCCTTCATTTTTAGAGCAAGCCTATTTGGCCTTTTTCACTTCCGCAAATGTTGGACTGCTGCTGGATGCAAAGCACTGGGCGAGCTGGGCGTTCAGCCTATCAACGCTGCCTCGTACGGACTCCGTACCTGCCGCTGTGGGCACTGGGGCTCAGCGGTGACCAGGACGGGCCCCATCTCTCCCCTCACGGACCAGGCATGGAAAGTTCACAGAAAAACAACAAGCCTGTTTACTGGTGCTGAGGGCACACACATACATAACCCAAGACATGGCTCATTTCAGAATCGTGACAATTTATTTAAACACTCAGTGCTAAGGTAGATGCCGGAGCAACTTCTCAGAGAGCTTTGATGGGTGGGCAGAGCTTAAAATAGACAAAGCGGGGACGAGGGGGCTCTGAGCAGACAGGACCTCATGCACACAGTGCAGGCAGGACGCACCTCAGAGAAGACGCACTCCAGGCTGTGGGTCACGTGAGGAGAAGCCAGCGAACATGCCTGGCAGGGCGGGCTGGGACCTGGCTGTGGGAGCTTTGAATCCCAGGCTCGGCAGTTGAGGCCTGAGGTGCTCGAATGTGAGGCTTCACATTTCACAAAGGCAACTGCCAGCAGTGCTCCCCTGGCTTGGAAAGTGAGCCTCCATGGAGTGTGGTAGGGAGGCCGCCGGGAGGCCACCGTAAGATCCACATGACGTGTGGCATGGCGGGGCAGAGGAAGGAAGTAATCCGAGGGCCTGCCTTAGGTCTATTTGGTGGCATTTGGAGAGCAAGAGTTTTTAACCCGGGTGACTTAATTGTGATATCATTATCCGAAAGGCACCACTGGAAGGTAAACAAACTGGGGAGGTGGGTAATGAGTCATGTGCTGGGCTGACTGCTTTGGAGGGAAATGTCCACAACGGTGAGGGAAACAGTGTCTAGCTGTCATCTGGGATGTCTGCTTGGGGAGTCCTCAGCATAGAGTGTGTGGTTACAGAGCCATATCGGGACACAGAGCTGGAGCCACCGGGGCTACCTGGATTGAAGAGCCGGAGAGGACAATCCAAAGACGGGGAGCTGGTTCACAACATCTCGTGGAGGGCCGATGTTAGTGTGTGTGTATATGAGCTGTCCCCATGGTGTGAACAGTCTGAGGGGCAGACAGATGGGGTACAGGCCACAGTAAGCAAGTGGCCACGAGAAGGCCACACACCTGTTTTATAAGCAGAGATCATGGCATGGATGTATCTTTCTGGAGTTCGTGGATTCGCTTCGAAGGGCCTAAGCATTAGTAGAGTTTTAATGGACAGAAAATGGGAGTGAGCTTAGTGAGAGGAGAGAAGAAGGGAAAGGAGCTTCAGGCCAGAAACACATAGCGTATGGGAAAGAAGCCAGTGTCCATAGAGCATATGGGCTGGCATGCTGAAGCACAGCATGGGCAGGGGGCCTGGAAAGGATTGGTGGGGAGTGCCCACTAAGAGGTGTCCTGGAGGGACACCTGGGGAGGCGCTCTTGCAGGGTTTCGCAGAGAGAATAGGCATGCTCTGCCCATATGTGGGGATCTTGTGGCCTCTTCGGTCTCCCTGCTGTGTGGCTGCTCCGTGTTGGACCCAGGTGGTGCCCAAGAGCCCTCACAATAATAGCACGGGATGCTCCAACACCAAGTCGGAAGTGAAATTTTGAATAAAACTATCATGTTATCACCCTGTGGTGCAGGGATCCCCCAAAGTAGCCTTGAAACAGGTTTTACTAGTTTGCCCTGTGTTTAAAAATTATTATTATAGCACATTTTGAGCAATAATGTCTGAGGCACAAAATTATATAGACGTTCCTATGAAAAATTGTATCAGATTCTGACCGTGAAACCCTCAAAAATCATGACCATATATTAAAACCCAAAAAGGTCCATAACTGCCCACATAATTCCGAAGGGAAACGAGGGGGTAGTGAAACCGGAGAGCCCTGACTCAGGCGGTGGCAGGACGTTGCTGGCCCAGGTCGGCCTTCCCTGCCGCAGGTGCAGTGACTGGGCCTCGCTGACGTGTCCCTCTCCCTCCCCAGCTCTCTGGTGGCTGCGAGCTGACAGTGGTGATCCACGACTTCACCGCCTGCAACAGCACAGAGCTGACCATCCGCCGTGGCCAGACCGTGGAGGTTTTGGAGCGGCCCCACGACAAGCCTGACTGGTGTCTGGTGCGGACCACCGACCGGTCCCCTGCTGCAGAAGGCCTGGTTCCCTGCGGCTCTCTATGCATCGCCCACTCGAGAAGTAGCATGGAAATGGAGGGCATCTTCAACCACAAAGGTAGGAATCCTGAGGCACGGCTGGTTAGTGCCCACTGGGAATGACCCTGGTGCTTCTGGCCCTGTTTCTTTGCAGCCTTGTCCTGTGTGCCTCAGGCCGTTATCACCGTGGCTCTGGGCCTTTCTAATCCCATCAAGAACTGGAGTGGAAACAAGGATTGCACATGTTGCTCAGAAATGATGATTGCCTCATTTTTGTTGCTCAGAAATGATGATTGCCTCATTTCCCAAAATCGTATCCGTTTGGAGAATGAAAAGGGGGCTGTTCTTTTTGGGCCAGTGTCATTCACAAATGGAGAACACAAAGAAGGAAGAAGGTGCCATTCTCCTCCAGGGGATGAAAGCAGGTAGGGGAGGTGGGATCGTATTCAGCTTCTCCTTCATGAGGTTTTCACATTGTGGATTTTTTATTTTGTTAGTGTTAATCCCAGGAAATAAAGCATGCAGGCCCTGAGCTTAGCCACGCCTCCTCTCTCTCCTGTAAAGTATCTCAGAACTCGCCAAAGTGCCCGGGCTCCCCAGGCAGCGTCGGATTGGAGCTGGCCCCGAGGGAGAGGGCGGCGGGTTGGGCAGGGCTCGGGGGTGGGGTGGGGGGGAAGGCCGCGGCTGTGCCGTGACTCTGACAGCAGGGGCTTCTGAAAGAAGCACTTTTCCCCTGAAATGACAGGCCGTTTGAACCAAACAGCATTTGGCATTCCTTGGTGGTTCTTCTATTTAAAGGTAACTGTGGCAAGACTGCTTTTCCATGTGTGTCTAGATGGGTCAGTAATGGGCTCCTGGCGATAGTACGAGGGCATGTTTGTCCACAATGTCCAGCGTGGCAGCCGCCGGACAAATGTGGCTGCTGGGCACTTCAGATGTGGCCCGTTGGAACTGAGGTGCTCTGCGGGGTGTCAGACACTGCTAGATTTGAAGACCTACCTGAAAAACCACATGTAACTGTTTTAGAGCCATGATAGGTTGAAATGCTAATAGAGTTCATAGAGTTTAATAAAATGTTATAATTAATGTCTTAATTTCCTGTTTACTTTTTGTAACTGTGGCTACTTAGAAAATTTTAAATTGCGTATGCAGCTTGCTTGACATTTCTGTTAGACAGTGCTAGTTTTATCTCCGTGAAAAGCAAATTTGAGACTTTAAGCCCTTTTGAGAAACATTGGTCATTTAAAGCTTCTAGAAAAGTGCAGAATGTGTAGAGTTTATCTGCTTTGAACCATATTATGTCACAGTCTTCATTTCTCTGCAACACTGGCAGATGGCACACTCTTCCAGATCTGGGGAGATGCAGTTTGTTTTCCTGAGAGAAGATATCACTCTACTCTGCCATATTCCTGTTCTTTTCTATTAATTTTGGAATATTCTGGTCACTCCCTCCATTTGTCATCTGTGCTCTCTTTGCATTCTTCATGACCTGTCTCGGGGCCCTTCCTCTGGCTACGGAGGTGCATTGAGCTCATTGCATTGAGCTCAGTGAGGCTGCACAGGATACAGTTACTGATTAGCTCACCTCATTAATTATGGGCACAACCCTGGTCCAGATCCCTCAGGGCCTAAATGTGACCTGAATGTCACCCCAGTAAGAAATTAGAAGAATTCGGCTATCATTTCTCCAGGGATCCAAACAGAAAGAGAATTTTCCGATTTTGGCCAAAACCCAAGGTGTGGGCTTTCATTCCTGGCGAAGCTGTCTGTGAGTTTAGAGCAGCAGTGGATACCCACCCCACCCCTACCCCCCCCCCCCCACTGTGGCCCTTCAGCCCCAATAGGGGTCTGCACTGGGCCAGCCCATTGCCAGAGCACTTCCAAAGTTGCATAATATATTTAAGTCCTTGAGTTGGAGTTGAAACTGAAGTACAACTTCTCCCCTCGAGTTTCTCACACAGAGCAGCCCTGGTGAGCTTAAGCATGCTACAAACAACACTTGTTCTGAAAGATTTCTTTTTATATGTGCCTTCCCCATGGTGTGCTCTTTGCTTCCTGGTGTTCACAATTGCAGGCTAGCCAAGAGGAAAGAACTATGTATTTATCCCACTTGACTTTGTCCTGAAAAGTTCTTATGGAGGTTGAGTTTTTGCTGGGTTTTAGGTTTAAGTAGCAATTTATTGCCTGGGCCTTTTGTCTCTTATTCTGTGATACTCTAGCACCTGAGAAGTTACTCCTTGCCCCTGAGAAACCCCATCATGCTCTTTCTTTAATAAGAGGGTATATCTTCATTCAGTAAAGCCTGTTGTAGATGGGGGCTCAGAAACCTTCTCCATTTTTAACTTTTTTCTTGCATTTTTATTTTTCCTATAATGCAAAGAATCTCTTAAGATTGTTTGCTTACAGTGTTAGGACCTGGGCTATAGATTAGAGGACGGGAAGTTTTTGGGTTCTGTGACAGGCCTCTGCCAGAGTGTCCTGTCCATGTTCAAGTCCAGGAAATCAGACCAGGGTCTCCACCTAGGAGAAGAGACCTTCGTCAAATAGGATGAGGATCTGGGAATGAAGCCCAAGAAAAAGACACAGAGACTTAGGGAGCAAGAGGCCACTGCCACCTTGGGAAGCAGGAGATCTAGATTGGCTTCAGCTCAGCCCACAACCCTTCTTCTTGCTCTTACTTGGAAAAGAGTGCATGCCACTATATTGCTCGTATATTGGTGCGTGCGGGGCTGCTGACACCTGTTACACATGTGCGTCTGCTACCAGACATCTCATTTTGGGCCCCAGGCTGGGCTTGAAGGATATGCAGTGAGGAGTTACGTGTGGCCCCTTCTCTCCAAGAACTTGGTGCCCATCACTGGTGCATCTCCTCTTGACCATCCCAGAAAGCAGGTTGTCTTGCCTTTCACATACTTCCAGACTAGTGAAAGTTAGGGAGTTGTCATTATGTATCTGTCTCTAGATAGTTTCTTAAATGCCTTCTTTGATCTTTACTGTTCTGATCTCCCAAGCGGGAGGCACGTTTACTAATTTCTGATTCCAGAATTTTCTCAGCTTTATTGCCTCAATAATTTTTTCATAATTCCCCAGTCTAAAAAACTTAAATTTCCATGAATTTCAGATGTAAAAATCATGCCTATTAAGGTCAGATGTCTGTTTGGTTGTGAATGATATTTTAAAGATTGTGCTGTGAGTGTGAGTATAATAAATACATCATCTGAGAAGGCCCCAATACTCACCGTGAGCGCTGCCCAGGTTCACGTGGTGGTTTTTCAGCACTGCTACCATGGGAAATCTGTTGGACAATGAGGGTACTTGGAATTTGTAAGCAATAGGTCTCTCTCTTATTTTCTGTTGAACTGAGTGGTGTTAGGGAGAGGTTAAAAATACAACTTACTTAAAATGAACAAGACATGTAATTGCTCAATTTGTTTTCCAAGGAGATCGTTTTATGTGTGAAACTAGTTTCCAGTGTGAACACTATCCTGTTGAAAATGCTTTCTGTCTCGTGGGAAAGGCCCACAGAGGCAGGCTGCTGGGGAAACAGTCTTTGCAGACCGGCGGCATGTGTGTTTGATGTTCCATCCCTGCCTCGCTCTGGCTGTCATTCCACCTTCTTCACGGCATCTCCGGCCACAGTTACACGGACACCGAGCACATGAAGGTAGAATAAGGATTCAGCAAATCCTCCCGCTCACCCATTCTCACCAGTGTTTGCGGTTTATACCATCTGTGTTACATCAGACTCTGGGGCTGGGGCCTCGACGTGGAGACTGCGTCTGTGCCCGGTGAGTCTGACACGCTGCCGGGACTGCCAGGCATGGGTCTCCCGTGCTCCCCTGGGGATCACGTACGGATGTACTGCTGAAGTCGACACCACGTAATTATCTTTAATCTCTTAGTAAATCCACGGGATTTTCCTTTCCTGCTGTCTCAACTTGTAAAACTTGTCACTTTTCTCTCTTCGTTTACTTAGTCTTGGTCACAGAAAGTAAACAGGAATATCAGTAGTGTTTATTTTTCTGACGAGGCCAATTCACAACATCCTGTCTTATGCCACTCCAGCTAAGTGATTCAGCTTTTCCCTCTCTTCACAACCCAAGTGACCATGCATGATGGCGCTGGAGAGTTTCTCCCGGCGGTCCTGGTGATAGCCCAACTCGTACACCTGCCACGGGGGGCATGTGACCAATGCCAGAACCCAGGGCTGGTGGTGACGCCACACGAGTTTTCACATAACATAAAACTTAACCATCTCAGCCAGTGTTCTCTTCAGGGGCATTAAGTTCCTTCACATGGTGTCCCTTCACCACCGTCCATCCACCGAGGCTCTGTCCCCAGGAAACGCTAACCCCCGTTTCCCTCCCCCGGTATAATTCTGCTTTCTGTGTCTAGGCGTTTGACTCCTCGAGGGTCCTCACGTGGTATTTCTCCTTCTGTGACTGGCTTATTGCCCAACATGATGTCTCAAGCTCATCCGTGTTGTGGCATGTATGCCCGAATGCCCCTTCCCTCTGAAGCTGAATAATAGTCCACGGTATGTGTAGGCCACGTTTCATTGATCCATTCATCCACTGATGGACACTGGGGTTGCTTCCAGCTTTCGGTCCTCGTGAATAATGCTGCTGTGACCAGGAGTGTTCCAGTGTCTCGAGGCCCTGCTTTTACTGCTTTGGGGAGTATACCCAGAGGTGGAATTGTCATATGATAATTCTTTCTTTTTTTTTTGGAAAATTTCTGAGCATGCCCACCACATTTGGTTACCTTGTAAATAATGTATTTCAGACAGACTCTCTTTTCTCCGGCGCCACTATCGCTGCTGGCCCGCCAGCCCCCCTCCCTGCCCCCCGGCCCCACTGCTCCTTCCTCTCTTACTGCCGCTAAAGCACAAATCCCATCATGCCGCGCTCCTCACATTCCTTCAGTGCCTGCTGTCGCTCAGAGGATAGAAGCCCAGTCTCCCGACATGTCCGACAGGGCCTTGTGCCACACACGCCTGTGCGCACACACACCCCAAGTGTGCTCACACCCTCCCCCTGGTGTGCTGTGTCAGGTAACAGGAGGGGTTTGTCTTATTCCCTCGCCCCTCCCTGACATTCTCTGTCCCTTCTTACCAAGTAAATGAAAAACCCTAAAGGAAGAAAATAAACGTATCCAGTGAGTCTGTGGAGGTGAGGGGAGAACGGAATGAATCTTGGTGCAGTTAACAGTGTTTCAGCACAAAGGCTAAGCTGAGGGTATGAGACAGTCCCGATGAGATGTACTCAGGGACCAAAGACCCACAAGGAAACCCATGGGAACTCACTGCAAGTACTTTAAAACAGATTTCAGCACGAGCAGTGGTGCAGATATGGTGCTAAACTTACGAACACGATCGAGGAAGTACAGACAACACAGGTTCTCAACAACAGGACCGATGAGGGAGGCAGAGAACCTTTCATCCCACCGAGAGGGAATGAGAACAGAGAGAAGGGCCCTGGAGTCGTGGGCCCAGAGGGGAGCTTTGCCTGGAGGCCTGGGAGGGCGGTGGGCTCCCCTGGGAATGTACTCTCAGCAGGGGTCTGCATGGGCAGATGAGCACAGTTCATTGTGAGCCACTCTGTCGAGGTCTGCCTTACATCTCTTTATCTGGATATGTTCCATGGGGCCATTCATCAAAGTTCAGAGAAATGGACACACTTGTATACCAGAGGTTGCTCCTCAGAATCACTTGTAATTTCTTAAAACAAATGAGTGAATGTGCCCAGAGCCCATGCCTGGAGGTCGGAGCTCCACGTCTGATTCTCAGGGAACCACTGACCACAACCGCTATGTGTAAAATCAGGCTGTGTTTCCCTTAGGGCCCAAAATGCAGTGCATCTGAGCCTCTGTCTTTAGCCTCCCTGCCTCAGCATCTGGGCCCTGTGAGCTGGTGGCCCTGCCTGCTTGTGGGTGGCCGCCCCCCTACCACCCACTCCCCGGCTTTGGGAGGAGGCCAGGTCTCTCCCATGGTCTCAGCTTCCATGTCCCTTGGTCCCCATTTTGTGGAAGTGAGACCAGGTGACAGGACCTTCGCAGAGGTTTGCGGTCATGGAAAGGAACGACTCCGCAGGCCACCAGGTGTGTGCTCTCCCAGGGACCCGAGGCCCTGCCGCCTTCAGTCCCAGCCTGTGCCCATTGTCAGCTGGCCCCCCAGCTCAGAGTGCAGGTCAAAGCTGTTTCCCTCTTCGGAATACAAGCAGGTACTAAGATTCCTCACCCCCATCCAAATCACTCCCCTGGCTCCCAGGACAGCATCAGCCTAGCATAGTGCAGCCGACAGAGGGACGTCTTCTCTCCTGACGGGAGTCATGGCCTCGTCCTGTGCTCTCTTTCCCCCCCACAACCGCCACCCGGAAAAACAGCAGCTCTACAGAGACTAAGGTGCCTCTCTAGAAATCTCTGTAACCAAAAACACAGCTCTGCCGTCCGAGGCCTCTTGCATTTCCTCAAGTATATTGGGGATGACTGGGTTTAAATTTGTTCAACTCACATATCCCCTTTCCCAAATCATGAAGCACTCTGCCCCAGAGGTGGATCAAAATCTCCTGCCTCTTGTAACTGCTTTTGACTTTTAAATAACCTAATAAGTTCTCAGAAAAATCTAAGGCATTAAAAAGGATTTAGTGATATGAAAAAATTTAGTTGACTATATTGTGATTCTGGTGTATTTAGACATTTATTTAATGCCATATCACCACCGTTAATCAGAAAACACACCCGGCATAGGCGTTTCAAACCTGTATCTGCCCACACACTCTTTAAAAATATTATAATGGAAGACATGTATACTTTTTCAAAAAAAATTAGCTTGGAAAAGAGCGGTTTTTAGTCTGTGAGAACAGCTGCTAATGTAAATCCCTGTGGGAAGACAAACTGAGGAACCCAGAGCCCCACCAAGAACAAAGACGTGGTCCTTCTCCTGAGCACCATGTAGCCAAGACAAGGTGATCAATTCAAGACCTATGATTAAGGATCGTTTGCTGTGCAGCATGTAATTACGGAGCCGCACAAATGGGCCATTACTCTGTGAATGCTTCATGCTGGAGGTATTTTCGTGTTCCAACTTTACATTAAAGTGTTTATGAAAACAGGAAAAAACCATGAGCAGGCATTAACACTGTCCATATTAGATCACAAAATTATATAGATGGCAAAGTCATAAACAACGAATGAGAAAAACTGTCTTCCCACACTTGCTTTAAATGACCAGGAGACGGCATTTAGGGAGAGAAATATAATCAGGGGAGAAGGCTCACCAGGGAAAGTAGGACGTGCTCTCCTCAGTGTGACTCACGGGCTGGGCAGGGGGTGGCCGCAGGTACAAGACACAGGCATCCGAGTCCCGCTTTCCAACTGCCTCCTCTCCGACATTGGTACATATCAGGCTTTGCCATTTATTAGACAAACTGGGGTTTCTCTCTAAATGTCTTCATTCTAATTAGGGTCTGCAGAAGTCGGGAAAATTTACAGAGATGATATGGGTTTGGTGAAAAACCGTTTAAAAATTGTGTGCTGGTTTCCACTAAGTGTTTTGACCATGAGTAAGTGCTGTCCACGGTCGGAAACAATAGCGTATCCCTGTTGAACTGCATTTGCACTTGTCACCATGATTTACGTAGCAGATCATGGCTCTGAGAACACCTGATAAAACAGCACCTAAGAAAAGGGTGCCACACAAACCAAAGTATGTTTTGGCTTTTGCCCCTGTATTCCTTCCTGTGTTCAGAGAAGCCTGAGATGATTTTGTCATTATGTTCCCAGTGCTAACTTTCCCGTAAGCGGTGAGGGTTTTCCTAGCTTGGGCTGTAGATCCTGATAGCTGATCTGCCACTATAGGGAGAAGGGAAAGTGATGTCCCAGCCGATTCTGGAGCGGGAGCACAGATGCATGATGAAAGCTTCGGTACCGGTTCCCAGAACAATGAATGTGGCTGCAAAACGTTTGCACACAATTGCAGCAACCCCACATACAGAACGTTTTGTAAAGAAGAGAAGAAACAACAGATTTTAAAATTCACTTTTAGACATTTCGCATCAGAAATTAAATCGTGGAAAGGTGTAAGCTGAGCTGTCTTATTCCCACAGTCCTGTTAGCCATGTAAGGATAACTGTTTTTATTATAACGTTCCTAAGCTCTACTTCCGGTATTTTGTTAGGCAAATAGAAACACATTCTTGCCTCCATGTTCGTACATAAAAGGTAGCATGTTTTGGCTTTTTGCACTTGGTCAAGCCTTGTAGAATCGGCTCCAGACCAGTGCGTAGAGATGCGCTTCGTCCTCTGTGACAGGCATGCCGACGTCGTGTGTGCACACAGCTTGTCCCCGAGCGGTGCACACGTGGGCCACGCCGCGGTGTTGGCAGTCGTTGCCGGCCCTGCTAAGCAGGCTTAGCTGTGAGATGGAATGCTTGCAGCCTGTCGATGGGTGCAAGGGTAAATGCATTTATGGAAAGCAAATTTTTGAAGAAGAATCACCCAAATCATAAATTAACTACAACAGAAAAAGTCATAAATATGCTATATAATGACATTTGCTTTTATATATTTTTAAATTTTGTTAGGAGTCGTGATCATGTGATCTGTACCAAACCCCTTGAGTTCTCTAACATCATTTTACCCACTTAGGGGGAAAAAAAAAAAACCTAAAACTGTGCTCTTTGAATAAGGTCACTCTTTAAAATCATTCCTATAAACTAAATCACAAGTTTCTGACTCCAGGGAGGTGAGGTTGTGTTGGATGTTTTCCCACAGAACTCTGTAGAGGAGCATACGGTGAATATTAATGTAGATGACATCTCACCAACTTCTGTGTTTTTATTCCAAATTCAGTCAAAAGAGTGCAAATTAGGGGTTTGCCACTAAATGTCAAGGGTGGTAGTTTCCAGAGAATAAACAGCTTTTTGCAGCGCCACTGTTTTGCCTTCCACTTATGCAGAGCTGCTTATGACTCCACACCACACCATCACCTCCGAAGAAACATTCGTGAGGTAGCCCTGTGCGTGGGTTTTCTAATGGGCTCCAGAGCCTCCGAATAATCTCTGTACTTTCTGAAGGATTCAGTTCATCACTAAAATTTCACAGTGAATTTTGAAAAATACTGTTTTTAAATACCTCCCCTGTCTAATCTCCTTCCTCCTTTACTGATGCTATGGAAGGGTTTTTGGAGAGGACGGAAGAGGGGTGTGTAGGGCCGGATGTAATCAGAGGGTTAAGGAGGCTGACCTTTGAACTATCACCCCCACAGCCAGCTCTGTCCAGAAGGAGGATCCTGGCTCCCCTTCCTGGCATTCTGTGTGGACCAGAGCGCTTTAGTGTCTGAGCTGTCAGGGGGAGTTTTAGTGCGGGCTGACCAGCAGTGACAGGGATACTTTGGACAGCTTGATCATTCCACAAGGCTCACAATTCAGGGGGTCATCATTTTCCCAAAATTTTTCTAGCCAAACTCGGGACAGGGGACCCAATATGTTTATTCTTTGAAGGGCCCTTTCATACATTTAAGAGGACTGTAAACAGGCTCATTTGTCTTGGCTGCATGGCCAGGCAGCTCTGGAATCCTATATTATTTCTAATTGTGTTGTAGCCCTCTGTGTTCAGTTGCATTTTTTCCCTTCCCCACCCCTTTTCCTGAGTCTGTAGAGCTTTGAATTTACTAGAGAGGAAGAATATTGAAGTGCTGTTCTTAGAGATTAATTTCCTCCTGTCTCAAAAATAATTAGACCATTTCAGTCCTGGGTTATGGAGCAGATTGTTACCAGACAAGGGAGGAGGGGCGTATTAGTCAGCTCTGGCTACCAAAATACCACAGACTACGTGGCTTCAACAACAGCAGTTTATTTTTTCATAGTTCTGGAAGCTACAAGTCCAAGATCAAGGCATCAGCAGGGTTGCTTTCTTCTCAGGCCTTTGACTGCCATGTCCTCACATGGTCCTCCTGTGTGTTCGTTCACCCCTGGTGCCTCTGTGTGCGTCTAAATTTTCTATTCTTATAAGGACACCGGTCAGATTAGTACCCACTCTAACAGCTTCGTTTTAACCTAAGGATCTCTTTAAATGTTTTTTTTTTTTATTTATTCATGAGAGTCAGAGAGAGAGAGAGAGAGAGAGGCAGAGGCAGAGAGAGAAGCAGGCTCCCCGCCTAGCAGGGAGCCCGGTGCGGGACTCAATCCCAGGACCCCGGGATCATGACCTGAGCCGAAGGCAGACGCTTAACCATCTGAGCCACCCAGGCGCCCTAAGGACCTCTTTAAAGACCCTATCTCCAGCTGTGGTTACATTCTGAGGTACTGTGGCTTAGGACTTCAACATACAAATTTGGAGGTGGGCACAGTCAGCCCACAGTGAAGGGTGCTGTTGGAGCCTTAACAACTAACAGTAGGGGTGCCTGGGGGGCTCAGACTTGATTTCAGCAAGTCCTGATCTCAGGGTCATGGGAGCGAGCCCCACATCACTTGAAATTCTGTCTCTCCCTCTGCCCTCCCCCAAGCACGCGCTTGCTCTCTCTCTCTCTCTTCCCCCCAAAAAACCCCACAGTAATAGCAGATGGGATGTGTTGAGGGCTTGCAGTATGCCAGGCACTGTGCTGCTTGTCTCTACGTTTAATCTTCAGGGTACTCCCAAGGGCAGGATATTACTGTTGTCGTCCCCACGGTATGAAGAGAAAATGGAGGCACCGAGAAATTAACTTGACCAAGCTGAGTAGGTGCTGGAAAATGGAATTTCAAAAACAGCAGTCAGACTTTGGGGCTCAAGTTCTTAACCACTGTGCATCCTGTTTCCGCACAAGCTGGAAGGAGCCTTTGGTCTAGGGGAGAAGCTGTAGCCTCTAGAGACAAACTCAGTTGTCAAGACCAGCCATCATTTGTGGAAGAGCTGATTCCAGAAGCCGAGACTGCCTTCCTGGAGCTATATTGTACATTCCTGAGAGGCCACGGCCCCTCCAGCCATCCCTTTGTCTGGGAAGGCTCCATTTTAACTTTCTCATTTGAATTATGGTGATTCCAGTTGCCTTCCGTCACCCGAAGAAGTCATCTTCGTGGAAATCTTTTTTTCTTTCCTTTGGGCCACTTCTGTCCCCTTCTCCTCCCCTAGTTAAGAACGGAGCTTTATCCTCCATGAGCTTTTTGTGAGTGAGTGGACGGAAAAACCATTCCCAAAAGTAAAAGTTCTTTCCCTCCCCCCACCACCAAAACAATCACAATCTGCCGCTTGTTTTTTCTTGAAAAATCTGGGGAAGGAAGCTTCCTATCCAGATATTCCAACCCCCCCCCCCACCCAGTGACTTTGTGGCCTGCCTCCCACTCTCTCGAGTTTAGCAGAATTGGGACATCGAAGCATGGATTGGCTGTCAGGGGTTGGTGACATCGCTCTAGTTTTTTGAACACTGCTGTTTCTGTTATTCTTTAGGGAACACATTTGTGGGGTTCCCGTCTCATGTTGCCATTCTGCACGCAACCCCCAGTGCTGGTGCAAACAGAGAATGTCACACAGTGAGTTAAAGTGAAATGTAAAAAAGGAGTACTTGAATGTGTGTTTTGTTAACCTAAGAGAAAAACTCACATAGTTTGTGAAAAGATAGTAAGGAAAGCCATGAAAAGGAGCCTATCGAATTTTTGGCACCCAAACGGAGTGTTTGAATCCCTCAATAAAGGTGCTTTTGTGGATTGGCCACTGTGCACGAAAGCAGCAGGAAATAATGTGCTGAATGGAGCCCTAAGAGGCAGGATTTAGTCATCCGCCCGCTCCCTCCAGAGCAGGAGGTGTTATCTGTGGGCTAAGAAACCGGACAAAATGCCCTCGAAACAGGAGTATCTTTGTGCGTGGAACCTGAGCAGCTCGACCCTGGTGGTGCAGCAGTACCCGGGCCCGCGCCGCGGCCATGCTGAGCAGGGGGGACGCACCAGGAGGGAGCGCAGGGCTGGGGCGGGCCGGGCAGGAGAGCAGCCCGAGCCGCACCCGCAACTGCAGGACCACCTGGGTCAGGACCCCTGGAAGATAGGCCACAGAAAACCCGCAGCAGGGTCATGAAGCATGTTTCAAGTCTCAGGAAGACACTAGTAATTGTTAGAGGGAATTACAGGCAATATTCCTGAGTTATGTCATTAGAGTTTCAATATGAAAATGTAGCTGATGCCCTTTTATTATATCCCACCTGTTGTGTTTAAGGTTTTGGGGACCTTTTCATCCTGTATTAGCTGCCTAATTATTAATGTTGGTGTCCTCTTCTATTAGATTAGAAAGACTTTAGGCCCTTTGCCTTATCTGAATTCTAGTTTTACGAATAGCTTTCTGTTACATGTATTTTTAGTACTGATTTTTTAAAGCACCATTTGTATATGGACCTTTTTTCCCCTGGTTTTTTGTTTTTTAAGACCGCCTTTGGCAAAAATGACCTTGCTTCATATTTTTTTGATAGATTAATAATAGGCACTTGAACATTGAAGTTCTTATTTTAAATATTTCAGGAATGGCTGTCACGGGAGAGGGTTACATGAAGTGTTTTGACCCACATTTCTCTTTTCAACCAATTTAAATAAAATACCTTTATTGTCATGAGAATGTTATATATTGTCCCACAAATATGCAAGCAAACAATGATTTTATATTCCTTCAGTCTATTTTTTTCAATAAACCATAGATCCCCTTAATCACAGGTCATTAATTTGCCTAATGTGTGTCTTTCCCACAAAATTTCTTCTCTAGTAACTTTTTTCACAATCTCAAGTTCTTTAGCTACTTGTATTTATGTACCCATTACACCCAATTTATTTTTAAAAACTTCTTATTTTGGGCGCCTGGGTGGCTCAGTTGGTTAAGCGACTGCCTTCGGCTCAGGTCATGATCCTGGAGTCCCTGGATCGAGTCCCGCATCGGGCTCCCTGCTCGGCAGGGAGTCTGCTTCTCCCTCTGACCCTCCTCCCTCTCATGTGCTCTCTCTCATTCTCTCTCTCTCAAATAAATAAATAAAATCTTTAAAAAAAAAAAAACAAAACAAAACAACAAAAAAACCTTCTTATTTTGAAGTAATTTTAGACTTACAGAAAAGCTGCAGAAATAGTACAGGGAATCCCTGGACCCCCTTTACCTAGACCCTCCCCCCATGTCACATGACCCTGGTTCAGGGCTCACAACTTGGAGCCTTGATGCACTTCTGTTAATTACACCACAGCCCTTTTTCAGGTTTTGCTTTGTCTTTTTTCCTGGCTCCGGATCCAATCCAGGATCCATGTCATATTTTTCTTTTCCAATCTGTGGTAGTTCCTCTGCCTTTTTTTTTTCTTTCATGACCTTAACACCTTTTTTAATGACCTTGACACTTTTAAGGTATTACCAGTCCTTTATTTTGTAAGTGGTCCCTCACATTGGGCTTCTCTGATGTTTTCTCATGACTTAAATGGAGCTCATGCACTTTTGGCAAGAAAACCACAAAGATAACGTTGTGTCCACTTCTGTGCATATCCGAGGCTCAGGAGGATCCTGACACGCCCCGTTGCTGGTGGTGGTGACCTTGATCAACTGGTTAGGGCAGTGACTGCCGTCTTTCTCCACCGTAAAGTTACTGTTTTTCTCTTTGTAATTAATAAATACCTCGCAGGAGATATTTTGAAACTGTCCAAATATTGTTTCCCATCCTGCCTTTACCCACTCATTTTAACATCTGTGGTTCTTCCCTGCTCTGTACTGTCTGCCTCCTGGTGATTCGCAGCTCCCTCGTTTCTTCCTAAATTGATTAATTAGAATTCCGAAAGGAAGAGCTGTCCCTCTGCCTCGCTGACTTAGTCAGTTCTGTACCTCAGTGTGGTCGTGAATGTCTATTCTCTGGACCATCATCCAGGGCTTTTGTTACTTACTTTGTTACTCAGCTTATCCCAGCTTCGGCCATTAGGAGCTCCTTCTGGTTGGCTTCTATGTGGTATGGACACACCACACCATTTTGTGCGTGCGTCCTTGCTTTCTGACACGACAGGATTTTCCCAGCTCATCTTGTGTTCTCCTTGCTGCAGTCCTGGATCAACCATTTCTCCAAGAAGCCCTGGTTCCTTCTTATTGGAGAATGACATTAAAAACAAATCTGGGTGCTAGGTATGTTAAGGGCCATATGGTATCATGACCTTTAGGTCTTCTCAGCTGTCTAGACATGTACGTGTACCTACCCACGTGCACACACACGCCTACATTCATGTTCTCTGTGTCTCTGAATGTTTGCACATATATAAAGAAACAGGATTGCAAATCACACTGAAACCTCCCAACTCCTGGTCAACAACACAGGGTTCATTCTCGCCCTTCCCCTCTCCTCACCTGTAACCGTCTCTGACAGTGAGACACCTGCATCCCATTATTCGAAATGTATTTTCAATCCTCATTTAGAAACCTGTGTTTTTCCTCTTTGGAAAGTGAATATTTTCTTTACCTAAAATGACTTGACTTTAAAAGATTCAACTCTCCTCTTACTGTTGACCCACACCCCTGTGAGACACGAACTTACAGGTCTTTTGTCTTTGGTTTTACAGTATAGAATCAAAATACTGTTTTTCAGAGTCACTTAGGAAAAAAGTCTTTCCTTTGTAATGTTTTCCTTTGTAATATGGCTAGGTACTTTGTTACTGTGTTTATCTTACATTTTGAGCACGTATTTGTATGCACCCCAGTCCTAGTTGATCTTGATGATTTATTTGGGGGAGAGGGTTGTGAAACACAACCATGGCACCAGAGTTAGCATTCAACCTTCTGACACACGGGTATCTCTCATCTGTTCTCCCCAGTACCCCTTGCTTTTGGTCCTCACAGATGAACCTTGGGTAACATTTTTAAAAGCACTGTCTTGGGCCTTGGAGCTTCTCTTTTCTTTGTGACACTTTTAATTATATGTCCAGACATCAAATAAATATCAAAAACATATCAAAAATACCAAATGCCTAAAATGGTTGTCTTCAACCCACCCCGTGTGGTTAGTTACATGTCTGTCTCCTTTGTTTGCAAAGCTCATCTCCGTCTGTGCTAGACTGAGCTCACCATTCCTTTCTTTTCCTACCTGACAGGATTCTCACGCTGCAGCTCGTCTCATTCTGTGCCCAGAGCTTTGACCCCATTGCACCCATCCTCAAACTTCTCAGTCGCTTCTGATTTCCTTGCTGGTTGCGGCACATCCTTACCTCTTCCACAGCTGCTCCCAGGAAACTGAGGTCCCCATCCTCTGCCCTCCCGCCTTCTCCTTCCCCACTCACGGCCATGGTGCCCACCAAGCTTTTCTGTCTGCAGGCTGCTGCGGCCACACTGGGTGTTTCTCGCCTGAACTTGGTTCAGACTCTGAGAGCAAATTCCCATCATACCACCAAGGTAGAAGTCAGCCTTAGAGTTCAGAACCTACTTCTGGGAAGCTTTTGCCCCCATGGTTTGGGTTTTCTCCCTCTTTGCCTCAGCACCTTACACTTACTGATATCGACTCTTCAGTTGGTTCCATGCCTGTCGGTCCAGTGAGTTAGATTATTACTCCTTACAGGTAGGAGTCATGTGGTGCCTTGAATATAATTTATATTATATTTTTGTTACCTATTAAACACTCTATAAGCTCACATTTCCACAAATAGAAGTAAGGAGGGAATGAGAAGGCTTCCTTCCTTTATTCCCTTACCCCTTCTATGTTATTTTTCTCTCACAAGATGTGAACTCGACATTTGAAGAAGGCAGTTACTGGGGAAATTGTATCTTAGCCAAAATTGTTGTATTTGTTTTTAAGCATCATTCCCTTCCTCTGTAGTAGAGAACATATATTACCCATAAAGTAATTAATTTCCCTGACAGCTCTTTTTCTTTTTCTTTTCTTTTTTTTTTTTTTTAATAGCCATTGCTTGGCAGTCTGTATTTTTGGAAGGGGACAAAGTAAAATATTTAATAAAGATTGTAGTAAATGAAACCTTAGAATGTCAATTAACTTGATTTCCTTTAGGACATAATTTTTACTGTTTTTTTTTTTTTTTGCAAGTAAGAAAGGTTATTTATTCAGTAATAAAGTTTTCGTGCATAAAAAGTGCTCTGTGCAGAATTCTGCCTTTTGCTTGGTCCTGGCATGAGTACACCATCTGGAGCTATAACAGGGAAAAACAACCTTGGGCTTTGCTTTTGGTCTTTTGAGAAGAATATGAGAGAAATCCTACTTTGCAGCAGTTTGTTTTAGGGTAGTGTTAACAAGTGCTCAAGACAGCTTTCTTTGGGTGCCTTGGATTTATTTATTTATTTATTTGTAGTTGTGAATTGTATTGAACTGAGAAAGAAATTGGAAGTCTATGCTGTTTTCACATTTTTTACTTTGAGAATTTTAAAAATTTACTTCACAACTAATGTGGGCGGTGGGGGAGGGAGAACACAAGTTTAACTTTCAAGGAACTGAAAAGACAACATTTTCTCTTAGCAAACAATAAAACAACACAACATCATTTATGCTATTAGGTTAAATAAAATAGAGATAGAAGAATTATTAATAAGAACTCGGGAAGGCAGTGCGTGATTTTGTTACGTACAGGCTTCAACAAACAACACCCCTTCAGGAAATGTTTAAGTAACTGCGGGCCGCATTACAGTGTTAGATGTGTGAAGACTATTCCAGGTGCCCGCCTCAAAGCAGGAGATGGGCCATCACAGTACAGTTTGGAGGGCACTGCTTGTGCTTCTCAGATTAATGAGAAACAGGAGAGCGCATACACTTCCCTAGAAGTTGGAAAGTCAGACTTCATGATCATTAAACAGTGGAATATTGCCCACGAAGCCATTGTGCTGTGTGAGACAGGAAGGGAACACAGGGAAACTTTCAAGGAAAGAGTCCAAATTGGTGTAGGCTAAGGAAACTATGCAATTTCCGAAAAGGACAAAAATGAGCTTTTAGGATGCTTTACTAAAAACGCCTTTACAAATCACAAGTAAAGATTTTTATTTTCACTGGCCTGCCTGGTGGGAGATATGTTTCTAATAAGCGAGGAGTGACATTTTAGCACAGTGATGTAACCAGTTGGCTATAGACCGAATTGCATTGCGTTTCTTTTTGTTATCAAGTCCCATCAGGAGGCACGATTTGTTGTATGTCTCAGAGAAGACCTCCATCCAAATGTACACAAAGCCCAAGTCAGAAAGCCTGGCGTGGGGAGGGCGTCCGTCACTTGACATTTCAGCGCATCAGGAAATCGTAGCTTTGCCTAGTGCAAGAGAGGAGAAACATCTGGCTCACAGCGCGCCCTCAGAATTTTCTTGAGCTCCAATTAGAGTCACTGTGGTAGAATGTAATCCACAGCGTCTGGATATTCCCACATGTGAAACCCAACTGCAAAGCAGCGCTCAGAAGCAAGGCAGAGGAGTCTCCGCCTGCCCGCCCGCCGCCGCGCCCGTCCCAGCCTGCTTCGCCTGCTTCTGAGTGCCTGGCTCTGCCAGACAGGGGGTGACTTTGGCTGCTTGTGGGGACAGAGAGGGTGGGGGTTCCGAGCCTGTCGCCTCCAGTCAGCTCAGTGCCCACCATGCCGAACGGAATTAAGCCAGTCGAGGCGCTGGACTCGCTCTCCGCCGTCAGCTCTGCCTACCGCAGCGGCGGGCCGCCCGGCACCTGCAAGTACTGGATCCTCGACCTAGGTACCCACGCTTCCTGCACATGCTCCCTCCGGCTGGTCTCTTGCAGGGGGCTGCTGGGGCAGTTGCTGCATGCTTTGAAACAAACGTTTTGTGCTTTCATGCTGAAATGTGTTATCTGCTGCCCGCCTGGAAGAGGGGGCTGTGGGGGGCTGTTCGGGGGCGGGGCTCTCGGAAAGGGACGAGAAGCAGTCATGTGGATTGATTGCGTGGCTGTAAGGCATTCTTAACATCTGGGGACTGCTTTTGATTATCCTTTCTTTCTTGTAAATGGCATGTAAACAGGCTAAAGTAATCTATGCCACAAATTGCCTTCTTATGATTTTAGTTGGTCTTATGTCTGTTTCAGGTTTAACTGGGGGGGAGGCAGTTCAGACTATTCCAGAAAACGGTAGTGTCCAGCATTGATGCTTAGATTCTCTGGTTCCTTCTCTTAGGAACTGCGGCCATATAATAAGGTAACATAAGGTTATGCTCCCGCAACCACCCGCATATATTCAAGGGAGCGCGTGTGCCAGGCTCTGGCTTTACACACACAGCTAGACTTAAGGCAAGAAAACGTGATTCCTGTAAAGGTCACTTGAGAAGTCGATAAGTTCCATGTTGAGGAAAAGGCAATAGGATACAAAAGAATGAAGTGAGGGGGAGGAACGAGGTCTACGGGTCTCCACAGAACTGCCCTGCAGCGCTCTGGAGGAGGCTGGCTTTCCAGCAGCCACTTTCGACATCTGTCCAGAGTGTACAGCCATTAAAGTGAGTCTCCCACTAGGCCGTCTCTGGCACACAGGCAGGGCTGACTTCTGCCAGGATTTCGGGCCCGGCCTGGCGCACTTCTGGGGTTTGCCCCCACTGTCGACCAACCGTTACTCACATCGGTGCTTCTGAAGTGGGCAGCCAGGGGGACCCCCAAGGGGACCAGGTGAGGCCTTCTGGACACTTGCAGTTTATTGTGAGCTCAAGAGAGAAGGGATGAGGTGGAGGGACCCACCAAAGAAGGGGAGGTCAGAGGAAAACGGCAAAAAATGTGCTTTTAGCATCTGAGGGGAAGTGGCACTATTCACATGTTTGTTCATGAAATACCAGAAGAAGACAAGAAAATTATCTGGTTAATGGGCCCCCGGAAGAGATAAGTGTTGACTGCGTGAATATTGAATTTGTTGGTATAAACATTAATTTTATAAATATTCTGTGTATTTTTTGTTCACAAAGCTATCAAGACATTTCTGAGTCACCGACCCTAACTTTTATCATATTTATGTTCTGTTAAATTGTTTGAGGATGGCCTTCCTCTCTGGCGGTGTCCAGGCTGGGCGCGTCCCTTAGTGACACTGCACACTATGCGTTCCACACTGGGTGGGGGAAGTAGATGACCCATAAGATCTCTTCAGTGAAAAGAATAATGTCTGTGAAGGAAAAAGAACAAGTTGGTAACATCAAAAGTCTGATTTAAAGTCTGAGCCGCTCAGTAGCCCTGGGTCTTGAGAAAATTACCTTATGTCTCTGAACCTCGTGTCTTTGTCTGCATATTGGGAGTAACAGTGGAGTACCCCTCCCAACGTAGCGTAAGCATCGCCAAAGCTTAGACCAAAATATTTTAATGGACAATTTTGCCAAGAGATAATGGATTTCAGGAAGACATAGCATTCTTTTTATAGAGAGAATTTGAATCCTAGTGTTATTTTAGTTCCTTAGAAATTCTTCTGAAGGGACATTAACTTTTTAGATACTGGAGGATAGTTACACTATTCTGTCATTTCCCCTAGATAGAGTTTTGTTCTGGCAGTTCTGAGACGGTAATGGAAAGTCCAGGTGATGTTATCCAAGCTGTCACCACAAAATTTTTAAGCTATCACAAATTTGGAAAGAAACTGATGTCCACTGGAATTTTCATGGGAAAAAATAATCTATTCACAGTAAAGGATAGACGAGAGAAAGCAAAATTCTGATTCTTTTTTTCTGGAGAAATATGACTGTCCATCTCTTCCCAAACCTTCACAGCAATTCCAAGACAATTTCCAGAATACCATGTAATATGAGGGTGATATATATTTTTTTTTAAAGATTTTATTTATTTATTTGAGAGAGAGAGCACATGAGAGGGGGGAGGGTCAGAGGGAGAAGCAGACGCCCTGCTGAGCAAGGAGCCCGACATGGGACTCGATCCCGGGACTCCAGGATCATGACCTGAGCCGAAGGCAGTCGCTTAACCAACTGAGCCACCGAGGCGCCCTGAGGGTGATATTTTAATACATTCTGATTCTACTTATTAAATTGATTATGTGGAAATAGACGTACATCAGATTGAAAAAGAAAAATGATTTTGTGTAATACCCAAGAAATAAATCCCAAAATAACTTTAAAATACCCAGCAAATCATAGAGAGTGATTGCAAAGCTGTTCTTTAGACCCCCAAGCAATCGGGGGGTTCATTTATTGAAGTACCTTGGGGAAAAGCTGTTTTTCTGCTTTCTGACATAGTCACTGAAGCATTCTCCTTCAAATGCAAATTACTCTTGCTTGGAATAATCTTCATGAAAGCCTGTTTTATGTGCAGACCTTGCCATTACCAATAACTTACACAGCCATAAACCTGGAGAGTTTTACTGCAAAGCAATTGTTAGGAAAAGAACTCAAGTTTTAGGTAAGGTCAAGAACTATAAATTATCTTTTAAGACGGTTCCAGTGGGAGAGCCCAGTTACACTGATAAGATAGAGGAACTGTTGAATTTGTTCTCATTCTGAACTAAGTATACCCTTTTATAGAACACATGGAATCTATTCCAGTCCTGTACATAGTCTCCTAAGGAAAAGCACAGTGCAGGGATCCTCCTTAACGTTAAACAGATGGACACACAAAGCGAACTGTGTGTGCCTTATCATTCTCCTTGAACCCTCTTCAAATCTTGTTTCTTTTTTGATGAATGTGGATTCTCACCAATGCAACTTTTGTTTTTATAAATTAAAGGAAAACATTTGAAAGACTTAATGCAGGGAACATACAGTGTGCTGCACCTGTTCTGAAAGTATGCATGTGGGCTCCCAGCCCTGCCCACTGCTCAGCAGGGATGCCCATGCACAGAACATTCCGTTTCCTGTGAGTGAAGGAAAACCACCAAAACACTTAGCATAGCACTGTATTATTTCAGCTATGAAAGCCCTTTCACACAAGTTACTGTGCAAACTAAATTCTATCTTAAATCTTTTTTGCTAATCTTTAAGTATTTTTGAGTCAGTTTAAGACGGGATATGCATGATAATACAGTGGGAATAGTGTCACTGTAGAAATCCAGCCACCAGTGTTCTGTCCTCGCCAACCCCTGCTGGTGTGACGTCGGCTAAATCTTTGTGAGTCACACTCAACGGCGCGCGCACACGCACATGCATGCGTGCATGCACGTGCGGACACACACACATCTGCTTGCTGCTGCTGTGGCTGTGTTCTCTAAAAACTACATTAAAGGCTGTTTTTTCTTTGTGAGGTTAAAAACCTGCAGTTTTTAAAATAATTTTGTTTTCTCACTTTTCACTAATCAAAGATGTATTTAATTGTCACTCTGAGCTTCTGGTGATAGTTTCAGGGAACAAAAATCAAAACCGTGTGAACACACTGGATTTATATGTATTTCCAGCCAAAATGCGAAGAAACATAAGATTA
Organism: Neomonachus schauinslandi; assembly: GCF_002201575.2. Taxonomy (NCBI): domain Eukaryota; kingdom Metazoa; phylum Chordata; class Mammalia; order Carnivora; family Phocidae; genus Neomonachus; species Neomonachus schauinslandi. Next base: position 139,356,533 of record NC_058409.1, on the reverse strand, counting down.
TGTGGCCTTATTTAGGGTGAACATGAAATTCTGAAGTATTAAAACTTCGAAGTTAATATTAAAAACAGGCTGAAAAATCCCCTCAGAGTCCCAGGTTAGGAGCCTTCAGTCGAAATGACCTTTCCTGGCCCTGGAATCCTTTCTTCTCTCTAGACAAGGAGCAGGCCCCTGCTCTTCAGCTGTGATCTCTCTTCTGTGTGCTCTTTCTAAGCATGTTTCTTTAGCCAGACTTGAGGATGAACACAAATTTATGGCTTTTTATTCTGAAGAATTTCCTCCAGGTGCTCGAAGTTGGCCTCGTGGTGAGGGAGCAAGTCCATAAACCCAGGGTAGGCTGCCTGGGAGTGCGGGAGGTAATGAGCCTGGGAATTAGTCCATGGAGACTCCCCCCATTTCCTCTTCCGGTCTCGGAGGACTGGCTGGGGGCGCGGTGGGGGTGGGGGGGCCCACAGCGCAGATGCTCCCAGTCAGTTTTTACAGGCCTCACATCAAACCACCGTACAAATGTGAACCCAAAACATAACAGTTTCTCTGAAACTCTACGCTAATGGTAAAAAAAAAAAAAAAAAATTACGGAAGGAGCAGCGGAGGGAAAGATCACATTGGCAGATAATGTTTGGGCACATTTCCGTTTTCTTCTAGTCTTTTCCTATGTGAAATGATGCACGTTTTACTTCTCCTTTGAAAATTCGACCCTGAGAAACCATCTCAGTCGTATCCATTGTCCCATTTTCTCAAACGCATAGCTTAAGGTTTCTCTTGTCACCTCTTGTTAAAATTAAGAACAAGTCACACCGTCCCGAAAACGGACCTGCACCTGGCAGCATGACGGGACCAGAGTTGTTCTTCTGTCCCACGACGCAGCCACGGCCACCGGCCCAAGGCCCGAGGGCCACCCCCCCCTTCCATCTCTTGAAGCCGTGGGGGTCTTGTCAGGAGTGGCCCCGTGGCCCGGAAGCACACGGGAATGAGGGAGCCTTTGATAACAGGAAGGCAGTGTGCCTGTTGTGACGGAGAGCTAAACACTGAACGTTCTCCCTTTGTCTGCCTGAGGAGGAAGCCAGCCCCCGGCGCTAGCCCCCGCCAC